>NC_133455.1:92525671-92827754 GCF_048565385.1 Saimiri boliviensis
AGCGCATGCCTGTTAGATAAGGAAGAATGCATGTGCACAGGAAACAGCACTTCATATTGAAGAAGTCAGTTTGTCAGTTTATGCAACTTGCTTTGTATGCACACAGCTATGCATACAAAAATGTAACAAATGTATCAAATTTGAAACAGAAATGTATCAAAGATGGTATCTTACTTGGTGAGTGGTTGGTTAGAAAGCAACTGCTTAAGATGCTGAGACAAGAGCTTCTTTTCTAGAGACAGTCTTATCCATGCCCGAGCTCGTCCAACATCAGTCTTGATCTCACTCATGTTCTGAATATGCCTAAAGAAAAATGGCAACATCAAAGATACAGATTTTAAGGATAACCCTGACTAGAAAAGAAGAGTGAATAGTACTGGACACAGAAAGGATTCTTTTATACTTAAAGGAAGCAATGGATAATATACAATTGATGTTAATTAAACCTTTGAAGGTTCCATCTGAATCATGAAGTTAGTCTCACATCATAATTGCCATTACAACACAAGTACATAGACAATGTCGTAAGATAAAGCATTTAACACCCATTCCCTTTTTCAGGCTTTATTATGTCCTTGTAGCAGACTCATAGATACCTGTAAACAAGCATTTGGTTATTCCTGATTCTCAAAAAAAAAAAAGTAATGAAACAGGCTGAACACTCAAGTTTCTTTTCAAAATAATTGTTCTATAGCATAAGTGAATATCAGCCACAACTTTAATGCACTGAATTACTTTTCTTTTCTTTCCTTTTTTTTTTTTTTTTTTGAGACGGAGTTTCGCTCTTGTTACCCAGGCTGGAGTGCAATGGCCCAATCTCGGCTCACCGCAACCTCCACCTCCTGGGTTCAGGCAATTCTCCTGCCTCAGCCTCCTAAGTAGCTGAAATTACAGGCACGTGCCACCATGCCCAGCTGATTTTTTGTATTTTTGGTAGAGACGGGGTTTCACCATGTTGACCAGGATAGTCTCGATCTCTTGACCTCGTGATCCACCTGCCTCGTTCTCCCAAAGTGCTGGGATTACAGGCGTGAGCCACGGTGCCCAGCCCCACTGAATTACATTTCAAGTTGCACTGGACAATATGTGGAAAATATGAAATCTTACTTTTTTTTTTTTTTTTTTTGAGACGGAGTTTCGCTCTTGTTACCCAGGCTAGAGTGCAATGACGCAATCTCGGCTCACCGCAACCTCCGCCTCCTGGGTTCAGGCAATTCTCCTGCCTCAGCCTCCTGAGTAGCTGGGATTACAGGCATGCGCCACCACGCCCAGCTAATGTTTTGTATTTTAGTAGAGACGGGGTTTCACCATGGTGATCAGGATGGTCTCAATCTCTTGACCTCGTGATCCACCCGCCTCGGCCTCCCAAAGTGCTGGGATTACAGGCTTGAGCCACCGCACCCGGCTGAAATCTTACTTTCTATGGCATTAGAGAAAATAAGTTAGACTGCATTGATAATCTTTAATTGGTTAATTATTTTTAAACATTTTTGAAATACAAGGTCTTGCTATGTTGCCCAGGCTGGTATCAGTCTCAAGTGATCCTCTGCCCTCAGCCTCCCAAAGTGCATGACGCACTGCACTCAGATCTTATGACATTGCTTTAAACCCATACATTGTAAGAGTTGACTAAGTATTGTACCTAAAATTTTTTTTTTTTTTTTTTTTTTTGAGACGGAGTTTCGCTCTTGTTACCCAGGCTGGAGTGCAATGGCGCGATCTCGGCTCACTGCAACCTCCGCCTCCTGGGTTCAAGCAATTCTCCTGCCTCAGCCTCCTGAGTAGCTGGGATTACAGGCACGTGCCACCATGCCCAGCTAATTTTTTTGTATCTTTAGTAGAGACGGGGTTTCACCATGTTGACCAGGATGGTCTCGATCTCTTGACCTCGTGATCCACCCACCTCAGCCTCCCAAAGTGCTGGGATTACAGGCTTGAGCCACCGTGCCCGGCTCCTAAAATATTTAAACAAAAAAAGTCTCTGCATTTCTCATTCAATAAATCTGTTAGATATGGTAATGTAAAGATTTCTTAACAGTAATTGCAAGTCATGATTCTCAGATCTGTATTTGCTTCAAACTAAATCTACCTGATTGTAGCTGTTCTGCCACACATCCTGCCATTATTTGCACTTTTTTTTTTTTTTTTTTGTATCAGTGGGTAGTAGGTATTTAAGGGAGTTTTAAAAACTGAACAAAAGAAGCTATGAAATAGTTTAGGGTGGGCACTTTGGGAGGCCGAGATGGGAGAATCACGTGAGCCCAGGAGTTCAAGACCAGCCTGGGCAACATAAGACTCCATCTCTACTAACAATCAAAAAAATTAGCTGGGCGTGATGGCAGGTACCTGTAATCCCAGCTACTTGGGAGGCTGAGGCAGAAGGATTTCTTGACCCTGGGAACTGAAGCTGCAGTGAGTGGTGATTGCATCACTGAACTCCAGCCTGGGTGATAAAGCAAGACCCTGTCTCAAAATTAAAATAAAAAAAATAGTTTAGAGATGCTTTAACTCAGCTGCATTTTCCATTTGGATTTAATGTCAGGAAAGAATACAACGGTATAAAAATAAAATAAGCAAAATCATAAAAAATGCTTCCTTCAGAATACATAGGCAAAAAATACACAGACATAATTATTTGAGCAATTTAGTTAAAAGCCACAAAATACTTCAAAGTTATCAGCACATACTAACACATGTATTAATAACAAATACCTCATGTCCTGGATAAGAGAGACCCTGAGCGTTGGCAACATAACTCCTGAGTCAGATTTTCTTCTTTCTGGTCCGAGGGCAACTAAGTAGAAAAATATCAGCAACACATTAGAAAAGTAACAAAAAATATACATAATTCATACTAAATACTTTGAAACTGTTTTGATAAGAATGAATTTTAAAATCAATTAAATTTAAAATTTAAAAATTTTTAATTTTAAAAATTTAGGCCGGGCGCGGTGGTTCAAGCCTGTAATCCCAGCACTTTGGGAGGCTGAGGTGGGTGGATCCCAAGGTCAAGAGATCGAGACCATCCTGGTCAACATGGTGAAACCCCGTCTCTACTAAAAATACAAAAAAAAATTAGCTGGGCATGGTGGCGCGTGCCTGTAGTCCCAGCTACTCAGGAGGCTGAGGCAGGAGAATTATTTGAACCCAGGAGGCGGAGGTTGCGGTGAGCCGAGATCGTGCCATTGCACTCCAGCCTGGGTAACAAGAGTGAAACTCCATCTCAAAAAAATTTAAACTTCAGGGCATACACCGATGCATTTTTTTATTTTTTATTTTTTTTGAGATGAGTCTTTCTCTGTTGCCCAGGCTGGAGTGTAGTGGTGCGATCTCGGCTCACTGCAATCTCTGCCTCCTGAGTTCAAGCCATTCTCCTGCCTCAGCCTTCCGAGCAGTGGGATTACAGGTGTGCGCCACCATGCCCGGGTAATTTTTTAAAATTTTTAGTAGAGACGAGGTTTCACCATGTTGGCCAGGCTGGTCTCAGACTCCTCATCTCAGGTGATCTGCCCGCCTCAGCCTCCCAAAGTGCTGGGATTACAGGCATGAGTCACCAAACCTGGCCTCATTTCTACTTTTTTCACAGAAAAAACTGGCAGAGGAGAGGGACACTAGAGAATCCTTTTAAACTTGATCTGGATCTTTATAAATATAGTTACAGCCAGGGACAGCAGCACCTTGACATTCTGATTACAGGAGCTCCAGGGCAATGTAGTAAACTCATATTCCTAGCTGTCTGATTAAATACATTTTAAACACTATATTTCTAACAATAAACACCACATTTAGGGTAGTGTTGCCTTCTAGAGGCAGTGAGGGAAAAGGAATTAAGGATGAATAAAAGGGTCTTTAAGACCAGCACAGTGGCTCATACCTGTAATTCCAGCACTTTGGGAGGCCAAGGTGGGAGGACCTGAGGTCAGGAGTTTGAGACCAGCCAGACCAACATGGAGAAACACTGTCTGTACTAAAAAAGCAAAATTAGCTGGGCGTGGTGGCTCATGCCTGTAATCCCAGCACTTTGGGACACTGAGGCAGGTGGATCACTAGAGGTCAGGAGTTTGAGACCAGCCTGGCCAACATGGCAAAACGCTGTCTTTACTAAAAATATAAAAATTAGGTAGGCATGGTGGTTAGCACCTGTAATCCCAGGAACTTGGGAGGCTGAGGCAGGAGAACTGCTTGAACTCGGGAGGCAGAGGTTGCAGTGAGCCAAGATTGCACCACTACACTCCAGCCTGGGTGACAAGAGAGAGACTCCATCTCAAAAAAAAAAGAATTACTTTTTTTTAAAAAAACATTTGTGAATGTGCAAAGTAATTCATATTTTTTGAAAAGGTTCCGAAATGACTGATTCAGTATAAAGCATTTTATCTCAATTAGCTTCCCACAGGTACTTCTACTTTTTGTGAAATAAATGGTTATTTTACATAAAGAAAAGCAGGCTCCCTGTGTTGCAAAAAATACTAGTAGGTAGAACACTTAGCTTAAGAAACTCTACGTAATTCTAATTAACTAAAAATTAAGATACTTCTAACATGTTATGTCATCTATAAATTGAAGAAGAGCTTTGACTCCTGAAATTTTTGAGACATATGTACATATTTTTTCCCTAAAAAATCATTAATGCTGGTTATAAATTTTTTTTTTTTTTTAAATGGAGTCTTGCTCCGTCGCCCAGGCTGGAGTGTAGTGGCACCATCTCACCTCACTGCAACCTCTGCCTCCGGGGATCAATTGATTATCCTGCCTAAGCCTCCTGAGTAGCTGGGACTACAGGCATGTGCCACCACGCCTGGCTAATTTTTGTATTTTTAGTAGAGACAGGGTTTCACCATGTTGGCCAGGCGGGTCTCAAGCTCCTGACCTCAAGTGATCTGCCCGCCTTGGCCTCCCAAAATAGTGGGATTACAGGTGTGACCTACTACACCTGGCATAAAACTTTTAAGAAAAAAAATATTCTAATGCTAATGAGAGTAATGTATACTTGCAGGGTTGTTTACAATTCACTGGGGGTTTTTACAAGATACCTTACTTGATCAGCATGACAGTTTCAGTCTAGCTAATCTTATTTTCCCTGTTTTATAGATGAGGAAGCAGGAGATCAGAAAGGGCAAATGATTTTTTCCAAGGTCTCAGTTAGTAAGTAATATTGCTCCTTCTACTTTATCCCATTATTAGCAAAATGAGTAAATTTTAGCTTGAGAGAGAAGGAGATCAAGACAAGGCCCTACAGTATTGCATCTTCTCATAGTCCAATGCTGCCAGTTTTTTATCAATGATCTCATACCTGGTGATTCTGCAAGGTGCTCTTGTTTCTCTTCTCTGTCCTGAAATTGAATTAAATGTGACCACAAAGCCGACTTCCCCTGAAAGGACAAGGTGTGTAAACACTTCATTTTATAAGAAACAATTCATCAAAAAATAATTTCTCATCCAAATCATTCATATTCCAATAGCCATTTAGAAGTTTGGTGACCCAAGCTCACCCATTCCTAGCTGTGTGACATTCTGAGCATCTTCTGCATGTATTATAAAGTTCATCCTTTGTCTCACTGAGAAAACTGGCAAGAGCCTGGGGAAGGGAAGCAGCTAAGCAAAGGGGCAGCATGGGAGGCAAGATTTCTGATGTCAGCCAGTTGTTACTTAGTTGTATGTAATCAGGGCTGTCTACAGCGGCTACATTAGTAACCATGGAATTACAATGCTCTAGCAGAACAGAAAGTACTTGTGTACATCTATATGTAAAATACGTTTGGATATATGAAGTGGTAATGAGAGAAATAAATCTATGTGAGAAGAGAAAAAGGGAGGAAGAAACATGCACACATCAGGAAAAAGAAAACACAATGGGAGACTAGAGAGACAAAAGCAGAGAGATCATTTGAATTTTTTCACCCTGAATTATTAGATAACTTAAAATGGTAAGGAACTGTTAATTCTGACTACTAGAGTTTTTTCCTGGACAGTGACAAAAGCAAACATTTAATGAAACTTACTAGGGATACAGCCTCTGCAATGAATGTGCTATATTTTATCCTTTCCTGCTTAGCAGGAAAGATCCCCAAACCACCTCCTGCTCATGGGTTATATTTTCTCTTTCTGAAATTAAAATGCCTGTGGCACTTTTCTGGTCCTCTTGTGACAAAATAACCTATATTTTTTTAAATGACATATTTTTCTTCTTGTTGCATTTCTTCACAGGGCTCTTAACTGGCCATGTCACCAGGACCTCATAAACTGTTACCTGCTTGACCTGCAAGCCATGGCTCCATATTCTCTCCAGCAGGTCACAGAGGCTGGCGATCAAGGTATTCTCTTCCAGGCCAGTGATGTTTGCTTCTCCATGGCCAAGTTCCACCGCTTCGTGTCCCATCTTCTCTACCAACATGCGTTTTGTCTAAGAATATCACATGCAGTCATAAGGCACCCCAGCAGTGAAATCAAAACCAACAAGTCAATTACTGAAGTAGGAGACTTGGCTTCCCTTCATAATACTTCTATTTGCAGATTTGTAATCACCTTGGATTACAAGTCTTAATCTCTGTGGTCAACCAACTGGAGTAATATAATTTATATGTTACTATTTTGAAAGAGAAATGGAGTGTGACTAAAGAGAAAATAAGGTAATATTTATAAGGAATGCCCATGTTAAAAAGATGATTATGTACAACAATTGTCAAATGATTAACTTCTGTGATATAGGGGAATTACAGCAGACCTAGAAAGTGTGCTGTCAGGGCTGGGTGCGGTGGCTCACTCCTGTAATCCCAGCCCTTTAGGAGTCTGAAGCAGGTGGATCACCACAGATAGGAGTTTGAGACCAGCCTGGCCAACATGGTGAAACCCTATCTCTACTAAAAATATAAAAAGTAGCCGGGCAGTAGTGGTATGTGCCTATAATCCCAACTACTTTGGAGGCTAAAGCAGGAGAATCCCTTGTACCCAGGAGGTGAAGGTTGCAGTGAGCTGAGGTCGCACCACTGCACTCCAGCCTGCTGGGTGATAAAGTAAGACTCTGTCTCAAAAACAAACAAAAAGAAAATGTACTATGAGAATATGGAACTCCATCCTGCCACCACAACCTGCCCTATCACTGCCCCAGCATCTTAGCATACTAAAGATTCTTGCATTTAGTTTGACTGCACTTAGGTAAAAACCACAATAAAAATGGGCAGCTCTAAAGTTTTTGAGAACTCTAATTTGTGAATGAACCAGGACTTTCCTTCTGTTTTCCTTTTTTATCTTTTCTTTGTTCATCGAGCATGCACCAAAAAATGTAAAGAAAATGGAAATCAGTTTCATGTAAGTTAATTTGCATCAGTCTTAGTAGCTCTTATAAAACGTTAAGAACGAGAATCTAGCTCTTTTAGGCGAGAACTTTAATTCACCACACCATATACTGATGCTGAAAACAGTGTATTTATTGAACATGCAGAGAAGGTACTCAATGACTGTCAAATAAATCAATACAATTATTAGTTAAAATGATGTTTTAAGTTTTGTCAATTTGTACTGCTACCTCCAATAAACAAAGATATCTGAGAGGTGACTGTTGTGCAATATATACAAACCTGCAACTCAGCTAAGGTCTTTTTCCTTATGGGAACACAAACCATGTACAGACATAAATAAGGTTATACACAGGTACATACACAGAAACAAAAGTGTTGTCTTTCACATAAGATGACAACATTCCTGGGCCGGGCGCGGTGGCTCAAGCCTGTATTCTCAGCACTTTGGGAGGCCGAGGCGGGTGGATCACGAGGTCAAGAGGTCGAGACCATCCTGGTCAACATGGTGAAACCCCGTCTCTACTAAAAAAAATACAAAAAAATTAGCTGGGCATGGTGGCACATGCCTGTAATCCCAGCTACTCAGAAGGCTGAGGCAGGAGAATTGCCTGAACCCAGGAGGCGGAGGTTGCGATGAGCCGAGATCGCGCCATTGCACTCCAGCCTGGGTAACAAGAGCAAAACTCCGTCTAAAAAAAAAAAAAGATGACAACATTCCTGACGCAATTATGAGCGGTTTAAGACATCTCTTCATGTTGGAGAGGACAGCAATGTCTGAAAAGGTGAGAAAGATGGCACAAGGCTCTCATGTCATTGATTCTGCAGTCAGTGGAGAACCCATGAAGGTTCAATGCCCAGGTAAAGAGCACATGAGGTCAATGCCACAGTACAAGTTTTCTTCGAGCAAAATTACATGCTTAAATGGGGGTTAACGCAGTTCACCTTAGCCTCACACGTGGTGTAAACATGAATGCACCACTGTCTGGCATCAGTGAATTATACATACCTTCATTCTACATTCTTTTAATAAGCCTTCTACAAATTTCCAGTTGGTCTGTGCAATCACTGCAGGAGAGAGGTCTGACAGTTTGGGCTGCCTCAGGTTTTTTCCTAAACTTCGTGCCTCTTGCATATATTTCTAAAAATTAAGGAGTCATGCATAAACATTAGCTATTCTTCTAATCTTCTGAATCTTATACAAACAAGTGCAGAGACAAACAAAATGCGAAAAAGTCCATAAGTGTATGTGCATAACAACAATTAAAGTTTTAGTGCACCAAAAGATAGAGGACACTCATATGCCACCCCACAAGTGTTAACTCCTGTGACAAGTAAAGTGACAGAAACCCCATCAGGTTAAAACTCATTCAAAGTGAGATGACATTTCATTTCATTTAGTCTTTTTATTGGGAATACAAAAGGTTGTGATTGTCAGGATTGTGGTTGAGACAAAAAAATTTAGGTGACTGGATTATAAATCCAAGGTTCTGCAGGAGCTCAGTGGTTCTCGGATCACTAGTTTCCTCCATTCCTTTCCCCATATAGCAAGAGACTTAACATACCTCTAGCCTCCCGGGAAGTGCTCTCCAATCTAACCCTTTGCTCTATAATCAAGTCACAACACTAAAATCAGGAGCTCTAGAATCTAACTAATTTTATGACTCAGGCATATCAACTAATGTTTGTGCATCTCAGCTTGTTAAATGGGCATAAAACACGCCCACCTACCTCCCAAAAAGGCTATATAATCACTCTGAAAAGCACGATGTGCTCCAAATGAAGGAGGCCTCTTTCTGTGATGTTTTTGCTAAAGCCCTACCTTACCTGGTTGTATAATCAAGAGAAAGTGGAATTACAGTGTTACTTTTGGAGTTTATGGTAACTCTAAGGTATCACAGAAACTTAATAAAATGCTCTTGAGTTTTGGAGTTAGTGAATTTCTATTAAAATCACTACATGTGATTAGTGTAAGACATATACTCTCTTTTCTTTCTATGCTGCCTATAAAAGTTCATTCAAAGGCTGGGAGGTGGCTCATGCCTATAATCCCAGCACTTTGAGAGGCCATGGTGGGTGGATCACTAGAGGTCAGGAGTTGGATACCAGCCTGGCCAACAAGGTAAAAAACTGTCTCTACTAAAAATACAGCAGGCATGGTGGTGGATGCCTGTAGTCCCAGCTACTTGGGAGGGTGAGGAAGTATAATCACTTGAACCTGGAAGGTGGAGGTTGCAGTGAGTGGAGATAGCA
Organism: Saimiri boliviensis; assembly: GCF_048565385.1. Lineage (NCBI taxonomy): Eukaryota > Metazoa > Chordata > Mammalia > Primates > Cebidae > Saimiri > Saimiri boliviensis. The sequence goes on from NC_133455.1 coordinate 92,535,217, forward strand.
TCACTGCACTACAGCCCAGGCAACAGAGTGAGACTCCATCTCAAAAAAAAAAAAAAAGTTCATCCAGATACCTTATGTTTACATCAGCATCACAGGGTAGAATTTTCTAAAATGTCCAAATGTCTTAGGACCATATTTAGAAAATAACAGCTCTACATTATATAGTAAAACTAGCAGTTTATTGGCTGGTGGGGGGAGGCAGTGGGGAGACAGAGACTGCAAGCCAGCACATCCTCCCACAGGCACATATGTGAAATCTATCCTTACTATCTTCAGAGAACTTGATATTATAAAAGAAGATGTGTAAAATCCTTTGCATTCTTTAAAAAAGATAATTTGTACATGTAATATATTTCTCCTTTGGAAGAAAAGTAATCTGTCAAGTGTGGTACAAATAAAAAAGAAATCCCACTGATTAGGGATTCAACTGATCAGTTTACCTGCTACTTCCCAACCTTTGTGAAAAAAAGCAAAATTGATGAAATAATGTTTTTTTCCAGTCCAATCATTTTAACAGTTGTCTCTATTTCTCAATTTCCCCTTCTTTCTTTGACCCTCTTAAAAATGTTTGAAGCAGAAAAAGCACACATAAATGGTCTGGGAACTAAATGTCTGCAGAGTTTATTTTATTTTTAAAATCTATCAACTATTACCAGCAGAGAAGCCCAATGTAATAAGGTCTATGTAAACAGTCTGAAGGTTAGTAAGCTGTTTTTTGTTTTTGTTATTTTTTTCTTGAGACGGAGTCTTGCTCTGTCACCCAGGCTGAAATGCAGTGCCTTGGTCTTGGCTCACTGCAACCTCTGCCTCCAGGATAAAAAAGCAATTTTCCTGCCTCAGCCTCCAGAGTAACTGAGATTACAGGTGCCCGCCACCACACCCAGTTAATTTTTGTATTTTTAGTAGAGATGAGGTTTCGCTATGTTGGCCAGGCTGGTCTTAAACTCCTGACCTCATGTGATCCACTTACCTCTGCCTACCAAAGTGTTGGGATTACAGGCGTGGGCCATCACTTTTTCTTTCTTTTTAAGACAGAGTCTCGCTTTGTTGCCCCAGCTGGAGTACAGTGGTGCAATTGTGGCTCACTGTTAACCTCCGCCTACCGGGTTCAAGTGATTCTCCTACCCCAGCCTCCCAAGTAGCTGGAATTACAGGCAGGTGCTACAACACCTGGCTAATTTTTGTATTCTTAGCAGAGATGGGGTTTCACCATGTTGGCCAGGCTGGTCTCGAACTCCCGATCTCAAATGATTCGCCTGCCTCAGCCTCCCAAAGGGTTGGGATTACAGGTGTGAGCTGCCCAGCCTGAATACCGTTTTTGTTTGGTTTTTGTTTGTTTTTTTTTTTTTTTTTTGAGACGGAGTTTCGCTCTTGTTACCCAGGCTGGAGTGCAATGGCGCTATCTCGGCTCACCGCAACCTCCGCCTCCTGGGTTCAAGCAATTCTCCTGCCCCAGCCTCCTGAGTAGCTGGGATTACAGGCACGCACCACCATGCTCAGCTAATTTTTTGTATTTTTAGTAGAGACGGGGTTTCACCATGTTGACCAGGATGGTCTCGATCTCTCGACCTTGTGATCCACCCGCCTCGGCCTCCCAAAGTGCTGGGATTACAGGCTTGAGCCACCGTGCCCGGCCCTGGTTTTTGGTTTTTTGAGACAGTCTCACTCTGCTATGCAGGCTGGAGTGCAGTGGTGTGATCTTGGCTCACTGCAGCCTCTGCTTCCCACAGAGTCTCGCTCTGCTGCCCAGGCTTGAGTGCAGTGGCATGATCTTGGATCACTGCAGCCTCCGCCTCCCAGGTTCAAGCAACTCTCCTGCCTCAGCCTCCTGAGTAGCTGGGACTACAGGCACATGCCACCATACTCGGCTAATTTTTGTATTTTTAGTAGAGATGGGGTTTCACCATGTTGGCCAGGCTGGTCTCGAACTCCTGTTCTTAAGTGATCTGCCTGCCTTGAACTCCCAAGTGCAGAGGTTAAAAGTGTGAGCCACTGCGCCTGGCCCCTGAATACGTTTTAAAGTCAGTTATCGGGTTAAAAATTAAGGACTGTCTGCCGGGCACGGTGCCTCACGCCTGTAATCCCAGCACTTTGGGAGGCCAAAGTGGGCAGATCATGAGGTCAAGAGATTGAAACCATCCTGGCCAACACGGTGAAACCCTGTTCCTACTAAAAATACATACAGAAAGTTAGCTGGGCTTGGGGGGCACACGCCTGTAGTCCCAGCTACTCAGGAGGCTGAGGCAGGAGGATTACTTCAACTCAGGAGGCGGAGGTTGCAGTGAGCTGAGATGGTGCTGAGATCGCACCACCGTACTCCAGCCTGGAGAGAGCAAGACTCTGTCTCAAAACACAAAACAAACAAATTAAGCCCTGTTTAAAGTTTATGTCCTGTTTTATATAAATGAAAACAAGTTAGATGGCGGCTCTCTTTTGAGTGACCACTTTACTGAGCTCCTAGCACATATGTGGCAGGTACAGTTATTAGCCAACAGTGGATTCCATAGGGCCATGTGCAAAGTCTTCTTCTGAGCATCTCTGCTGGAGCCACAGAACTAGCAACATTCTATGGACATGAACAGAAAGGATACCAGGGGTGGCAAGCGGCCTCTCTTCACAGAAAGAAGGGAGGCTGCCTCTGCAAGTTGTAAAAACAGAGCAAGTGCCTCTAAAATAAACAAGTAATGATAAAAATATCATCTAGAGGCCGGGCGCAGTGGCTCACGCCTGTAATCCCAGCACTTTTCGAGGCTGAGGCGGGTGGATTACGAGGTCAAGAGATTGAGACCATCCTGGTCAACATGGTGAAACCTCATCTCTACTAAAAATACAAAAATTAGCTGGGCATGGTGGTGCAAGCCTGTAGTCCCAGCTACTCGGGAGGCTGAGGCAGGAGAAGTGCTTGAACCCAGGAGGCAGAAGTTACGGTGAGCTGAGATCGTGCCATTGCATTCCAGCCTGGGTAACGAGAGTGAAACTCTGTCTCAAAAAAAAAAATAAATAAATAAAACCATCTGGAGGAAAAAATATATTTCAAGATGAAAAATATACAAGAGACACCTTTCACAAGAAATGCTTTTATAATAAAGTCTAGAAGAACCCCAGATTTCTTCTGAGATTACTACTGTGTTCTTTATTTCTGCTGAAGACAAACACAACAAACTACTAGGAACTACCTATGAAAATATTTCCTATTATTCAGCCAGGCGAGGTGGCTCATGCCTGTAATCCCAGCACTTTGGGAGGCTGATGTGGGCAGATCACCTAAGGTTGGGAGTTTGAGATCAGCCTGACCAACATGGAGAAACCTCATCTCTACTAAAAACATAAAATTAGGTGGGCAGGGTGGTGCACGCCTGTAATCCTAGCTACTCCAGAGGCTGAGGCAGTAGAATTGCTTGAACCAGGGAAGTAGAGGTTGCGATGAGCCAAGATTGCATCACTGCACTCCAACCTGGGCAACAAGAGCAAAACTCTGTCTCAGAAAAAGAAAAAGAGAAAGAAAATATATCCATCCTATTACTCAATAAACACCAAACTAACTGCTCTTTAATACAGGCTCTCAGAATTTTCTAATAAACACCCCAGCCCTTTAGCTGGTGGTTCAACTTGTTAAGAGAAGACTGTTGTAAAATAAAGTAGATTTAAGCTAATATGGGGGGAAAATACAAGCAAGATTTCTAAGTTACTTGTGGCCTCAAGTGAACTGCGGTTAATGCAAGCTGGCATGCAAGGTAAATGGAAAGAATATTGGTCTAGAAGTCAGAATTCCTGGGCTATAGGCCCAGCTCTGCCTTTGTGTGCTTTTAACTCTGGGCAAATCTCTTAGACTTCAATTAATCATGTCAAATTGGATAAGATGACCTTAAAGATTCCTCTTGGCACTAAGATTCTATGTTGATGACTGAATTTTCTGACCACATAAAATACACACCAGGAACGGGAAGTTAAAATTCTGCAGAGATAAAAATTCTAGCAAAATAAAGGCTATTTGAAGTTGAATCACATCTGTACTTCTAGAAAACACTTAAATAAAGGGGAGTTTGTATATTTAATACATGTTCCCTTTTGAAGTAAAGCAATTTGCTATCTGGCACCAAAAAAAAAAAATCCCACTGATCAGAGATCCGAATGATTAGTTTTACATGTCAACAGCATAGAATTACTCATATTAGCACACAGAAACACAGAAAGGGACTAAACACAACAGGAAGCAGGAAGCAAAGTGGGGAGTGTGAGTTCACATCACAAGGTCATGTGAGGCATTCTAGAGCTATATGCACTCACACATGTGTAACATTCAAGGAACATCAAAGACAAGATTGGGGGAACATCTGGGAAAGTACTTTCAGGCAAAGAACATACCAGGCAGCACTCAGAGAAGGATTTTTTAGGAAGTCGTGCAGGAGGAGGTGGACCCTGATCCCACTCCCAGAATGCCATGGAGTTCTGACAGACCAAAAGTTCCCCGGAAGGCTAAGAGGATGGAGAAGTGCCAATGACAGAAAAGCAAAAAAGAAAAGGAAAGGGAGAAAGAGACAAGCAGAACAAGCATGCATATGATAAAATCACAGCAAAAGAGAGGGGAGAGGAAAAATTACAGTAGCAAAAAATAAAAACAAAACACTACACAGATGATGCTTCAGTTCTTAATAAAATGTTTAAAATCATACATGTATGAACACAAAAACAACAGATGTTTGGAATGTTTTCTGCTTTATTTCTATAAATTAGATTCTAGAAAACAATTAACAAGTCTTCTGACTACATTTTTCTTTGGATCATAAGATATAGGCTGGGTGTGGTAGCTCACATCCATAATCCCAATATTTTGCGAGGCTGAGGCAGGAGCATCACTTGAGCCCAGGAGCTCGAGATCAGCCTGGGCAACATAGCAAAACATGAGAAATATATATATATATATATGTATGTATTTTAATTGTGGCAGATTTCAAAAAGAAAAAAAATCAAAACTTACTTGTAATTATTCAACTGTATAATTATGGTTTTATTTACAAAGAGTAAAAGTATAAGGATCTAAAAATAATTTCAAAACACTTTCAAAAATATAAAGTAGATTTAGATATTCAAGAAAAAAATGGTGTCAGCAAGCAAAGAATAAAGCATAGGCAAGTACATCACATTACTTATTATAATTAAATTATGCTTGAAACTTAGAAATGTCTACACCTCTCCAGTAGACAATTTTTCTCCCTATAGGAGACACAGTAACTAAAAATTTATCCTAAACTCGATTTTTACTTGATGTAATACACAGCAAGACTTGTTTTAGAGCCTTATTTTAGATGTCTTGAAATTACAAAAATGGGCCAGGCGTGGTGGCTCACACCTGTAATCCCAGCATTTTGAGAGGCCAAGGCAGGCAGACCACAAGGTCAAGAGATAAAGACCATCCTGGCCAACGTGGTGAAACCCTGTCTCTACTGAAAACACAAAAATTAGCTGGGTGTGGTGGTGGGTGCTTGTAATCCCAGCTACTCGGGAGGCTGAGGCTGGAGAATCACTTGGACCCGAGAGCTGGAGGTTGCAGTGAGCCCACATTGCACCACTGCACTCCAGCCTGGCAACAGAGTGAGATTCTATCTAAAAAAAAAAAAAAATTACAAAAATGGAAAAAAGGGTGTTTCTGCTATATGTCTGTACAAAAGGATTCATATTTTAAACTATAAGTAAACAGTTTTTTTAAAAGAATATTAAGAATCTACATAATGACATCTGCTGGAAGGAATAAGCCTAGTTCATGGCACTTTCTTTGAGGCACCCTAGGAAGGCAGACCACGTACCTCCCTTAAGTCGTTGTCCAGCCCAACATGCTCAGAATGCTGGCGAAGGCGTTCTTTCCTGCGCTGTGCAGTGGCACTCCGATTTACCCAGCGACTGAAACAACCAAATTATTTAAAAATGTGTTATCTTTAAAATAGAAATAATTAACGATTCAACACAAAAGGCTGACAAACACATTTTTAAATCAATTCTTTAAAGAATAGCAGCTCTGTTAAGATATAATTAAAATACCATACTGTGCACTCATTTAAAGCATACAACCCAGTGCTTTTTAGTATCTTTCCAGATATGTGCTGTCATCACCACAATCAGTACTTTTAAAAAACTAGGTCAGGCCAGGTGTGGTGGCTCATGCCTGCAATCCCAGCCCTTTGGGAGGCCGAGGTGGATAAGAGGTCAAGAGATAGAGACCATCCTAGCCAACATGGTGAAACCCTATCTCTACAAAAAATACAAAAAATTAGCTGGGCATGGTGGCGCACACCTGTAGTCCCAGCTACTCAGGAGGCTGAGGCAGGAGAATCACTTGAACCTGGGAGCCAGAGGCTGCAGTGAGCCAAAATTGCACCACTGTACCCCAGCCTGGTGACAGATCAAGACTCCGTCTCAAAAAAAGATGTAAAAAAAGGCACAGTATCAATACTTATATACATAACAATAAGTAAAATATTAACCAAGTTAGTCCTTGATTATATTAAGATACATAATAGGAATGCCTTAACTTGCTCAAAGTAAATACTATGAATATTTTTTAATACAAAGGAGAATATCCTCAAAATCCTTAATATAGAATTACTTAATTCTAGCGTCAAGTTTCCAACTTTTCAAGGAAATATTTCTATCAAACTTGGCTGGGTGCAATGATTACACCTGTAATCCTGGTACTTTGGCCTGATCACTTGAGGCCAGGAGTTTGAGACCAGCCTAGGCAACATAGTGAGACTCTTCTCTCCACACACACACACAAAACTTACGAAGTAGCCTCCTTAGCTACCTGGGAGGCTGAAGTGGTAAGATAATTTGAGCCCAGGAGTTTGGGGCTGCAGTGTGCCATGACTGTACCCCTGAATTCCAGCCTGGATAACACTGATATCTCATTTCAAGAAAAATAAAGATTCAAACTCACAAGGGTGAATCCTCATTTGTAAAGTCTAAGGGTTGCACTCAAAGACCATTGCGATTCCTTTGCTCTAAAATTTGATGGTTGTGTTTCTGCGAAGTGATAGCTTATGTTTATCAGTTGTTTTATAAAATATTTATAATATAAGCTCAGTATCAAAATATGCAGAACAAATGAGTTTAAAATCTGAGCTCTTTTCCATGGCCTATAAAACTCAAAATATAAACCAGGCGTCCCCAAACTACGGCCCGCGGGCCGCACGCGGCCCCCTGAAGCCATTTATCCGGCCCCCCGCCGCACTTCAGGAAGGGGCACCTCTTTCATTGGTGGTCAGTGAGAGGAGCACAGTATGTGGTGGCCCTCCAACTGTCTGAGGGACAGTGAACTGGCCCCCTGTGTAAAAAGTTTGGGGACGCCTGATATAAACAGACCTCAGACCTCAGTTTTGTTTCCTCTGATCTTATATCACTTTTCCCCTAATTATTAAGTTCTAGTATAGTAAGCTCCATTGTTTCTAAATGATTAATAAAATCAGTGCTAGTTCTATAATAATCTTCTCTGCTACTGAACTGCTGGTATCGAAACTGCCTTTCAGATGAGACCAGGTGCATTCAAGGTGGTGTGGCCAAAGACGTATGTTGCCTTCCAGCTCAAATACCTTTGTTTTTAGTTAATAATGATTCAACTCATATGCCCTAGACCCAGACCTGCCCTAGGTGATATGGTGGGCTTAATAATATATAATGTTTCCCTTATTCAAAGGTCCTTTTGTGGCCAGCCTAGCTACCTACAGGTTCCAGCTTAGTGTATACAACTCAACCACCCAGCGATTATCATCTATCATCTTTATTCAGTGAAGAATTTGGAACCAGGCTCAGTTTTCTTCTCTGCTATGGGAAGTATGAAGACTATATATGGATAACTTAGTCTTAAAATTCTGGGGTCATCTAAAATGCAACTTAACCTCCAGTCCACTTTAGCTGCAACCAGGACATCACACTAAATCAAGGAGTCATCCAGAACTCCTCTACCTCAGAAATCCTGAACTCCATCATCTTAGGCATTGACCCTCTCTCCATTACATTAGCTCTTCTGTGTCTTGACTCTCACTTAAGACCCCTTGTGCTTTTTAGTAGAGACAGGGTTTCACTATGTTGGCCAGGCTAGTCTCGAACTCCTGACCTCAGGTGATCTGCTCGCCTTGGCCTTCCAAAGTGCTGGGATTACATCACTCTGCCCAGCCCTAAAAATTCTCTTGATGAAGCCACTGAAACCCCTAACTGCCAAGTCCAATGGCTTGTATTCAATCCTTAGCTTACTCAAACCCTCTTCTACATTTAGTACTGCTGATCACTCCACTTTGAAGCCCCTACAATTTTCAACCTGTGTTTCCAATGGGATAAGCTCTCTCACCTCTGAGCCTTTGTCCTTGAAGTTTTCTCCCAACTTTCATTCACCTTTCAAATAGATTAAAGGCCACTTTTTCCAGAAAGTGTTCTGACTCCCAAATCTAAGTTAGCTACCTGTTCTGTACACCTCAATTATAGTTCTCTATCACAGAATTTTATACTTTTCTCCATTTTCTATAAAATCTCCTGTAGAAGGGCCAGTATCTTGTCTGTCAGTCATCTTACTGGCAGTCTACTCTATCACTTGTCCCTTCTATAACTACAATTAAGTAAACAGAGATGCAGTCTAACATGTAGGTTTACAGATATTCATCACAGCATATATATATGTAATAACAAACTGTATTTCCTTTATCCTAAGACTCACCTTTTAGCTTTTAAATGTTCTTGAAATTAGGATGCATCTTTTAGTCCATATGCATGTTTAGTATATAACTTTTTTAGTATATAACTTTTCCTAAAAGGCTTTGAGTTAATTGCAGACCTTTCTTTCTTTCTTTCTTTTTTTTTTTTTTTTTGAGATGGAGTTTCACTCTTGTCACCCAGGATGGAGTGCAGTGGCGCAATCTCAGCTCACTGCAACCTTCACCTTCCAGTTCAAGTGATTCTCCTGTCTCAGCCTCCCAAGTAGCTGGGATTACGGGAATGAGCCGCCATGCCAGGCCCCAGATTTTTCAATTAGCAGTAGAATCAAGTAATATACTCAAAACAACCTAAATGATCAAGAGTAGAGGGTACTATACAATGAAATCTCATGTAGTCACTAAAAAATTCAAATTTCTAACAATAAATAAGACAAGAGAGTGCTCATGATACAGTAATGAAAAAAGGTACAACATTCTATAAACATTATTCTAATTTTGCTTCAAAAATACGGTGTATGCACTCCTGTTCTCCTGCTCCCCCATCCTTGCTAAGTAAGAGCATAACATCACATTTTAACATTCGATGGTGATGGCATTCTAGTGATTAAAAATTAACTCCATCACTTTCTAACATTCCAAATTATTTCTGAGACAGTCTCACTCTGTCGCCCAGGCTGGAGTGCAGGGGCACAATCTCGGCTGACTGCAACCTTTGCTGCCCGGTTTCAAGTCGATTCTCCTGCCTTAGCCTCCCGAGTAGCTGGGATTACATGCTCCTGCCACAGTGCCTGGCTAATTTTTGTATTTTTAGTAGTGACAGGGTTTCACCATCTTGGCCAGGCTGGTCTTAAAACTCCTGACCTCGTGATCCACCCGCTCGGCCTCCCAAAGTGCTGGGATTACAGATGTGAGCCACCGTGCCCAGCCAATATTCCAGATTTTTAAAGAGCAAACACTGTATCAACCTATTTTTAAATTTTTCTCAGCTCTTACCTATCATCCTCATTAACTGTATTCATTGCACTATCCTAAGAATACTCTGTTTTATTTTGGAGACAGAGTCTCACTTTGTCACCCAGGCTGGAGTAGAGTGGCTGCAACCTCTGTCTCCTTGTTACAAGCGATTTTGGTGCCTCAGCCTCCCGAGGAGTTGGGATTACAGGTGTGCACCACCATGCCAAACTAATTTTTGCATTTTTAGTAGAGACAGGGCTTCACCATGTTGGCCAGGCTGGTCTCAAACTCCTGGCCTAAAATGATCCACTGCCCTCAGCCTCCCAAAATGCTGGGATTACAGGTGTGAGCCACCATGCCCAGCTGAATACACTCTTGAGTGCATCCTGGACAGCACGGAGCTAGATATAATTTTTAAAATAACCACTTTTGTCACTCAGAAAAAGTCATATTACATTACTGAAAATAATTTATTATTTTTATTAATAAAGAATCCAATTTGGAAAAAGCTTAACATGAGAATACTCCTTCTTTTGTTGCATTAAAAATGTTTTACAGCTGGGCATGTGGCTCATATAATCCCAGCACACTAGGAGGCTGTGGCAGGAGGATCACTGAGTCCAGGAGTTCAAGACTACCCTGGATAACATAGAGAGATCCTATCTCTACAAAACAAAGAAAGTTAGCTGAGCATGGTGGCATGTGCCTCTGGTCCCAGCTACTTGGGAGGCTGAGGCAGGAGGATCACTTGTACCTGAGAGGTTGATGATGCAGTGAACTGTGATCGTACCACTGCACTCCAGCCTGGGCAACAGAATGGGACCCTGTCTCTAAAAAAAGAAAAAGAAAAAAAAGTTTACATATGCCTTTCTATCAAGCTTTTGAAAAATCTTATTTCAGTCAGCTATCTAGAGGAACACTGGACAATGATTATACAGTGGTATCAAGGAAGGTAGCCCTTTTAAGATAAATTCTTAAGAAAAGGAATAGGTTTATATCAGGGAAAAATGTGCATAAGATCTAGTTACAGGTCTTAAAGTGGAATCCTTGGAAATGTCTTCAAAGCAAAAGATCAATGTAACATTGTAAAAAGGATACAAAAAGAATTGGGGTGACTGAAAACAGTGATCCATAAAAATCACATTAAGATCTGAAACAGAACATAAACAAAAGCTGAAGAACTTTAAAGGGGAAGAATAGAATATAAATAACAAACAAAATGTACAAGGACCTGGGTGGATATGGAGACCTTGAAAACAGGCCTGTAACAAAAAAGGTTAGTATAACACAAAGTTTGCTCAGGGATTTTAAAAATTAGGGTTAATGGGCAAGGTGGTCCAAATAAATAGTAAAAACATGAAACAGAATATAAATACTAATGAATTTATATAATAAATGAAAGGAAGATGCAAAAATATAAATGGCATAAAATTGTGCTCTTGGAAGGCTGAAAAAGATAAATATAACTAGCTCTTACTATATGCTCGGTGGGACAAAATGGCCTACTTAATTTTATTGTCAAAACAGGGAAATGAGCACTGCTTAAGAAAATTACTATGAAGTCCATACATTCCTGATCTTGTTAAGTAATTAATTAATTCTCAGCATTATTAAATTTTATTTACTGAGCCTAATTTCACCAATGATGATCACAATTGCTGAAATACTAAAGACTGCTTATTTGCTTCTGTGTTGTAAACAGCATATAAAGTTCTCTTTAGCAGTTGATCTACCATTTATACAGGCATTGTTATAACTCCATTTACCCTGCAATTAGTTCTGAGATCTTTTTTCTTGACTATAACCTACCTGAAAATGTAATGACTGAGGCTTAGTGTGGAAATGGGAAACTGTAAGAATTATACATAAGGCAAAAGCAAGAAAATAAGGCTATAAGATATCAAAATTTAACTCTTCCCTCCTAAATACTCCCTACTTTTCTTCCCCACTTTTTCTTCATAACTCTTATCATCTGACATGTTATTTGACATATTAAGTTCCTTTTTTTGTTTATTTGCACTTGAAAGCAGAGATTTTTGTTGTTTTGTTCATTAATAAACTACTGGTGACTTAGGACAGTCCTCACATATAGTGGGAGTTCCATAAATATTTGCCAAATGAATGAATGAACAATCTAATGCCATCAAAAGGAAACAAAAACTGTTAAACTAAGTCTATCCAGATCAACATGATTCAAACAATTAGGATACTTCACAAATAAAATGAAAAATAAACTGATGGCTAATCTGTTCTAATGGAAAATTCTCTTAATTCTTATCTACTACTGAAAAATAGAATATTGTATCTAGTACCATTATCTGGAAAGTTTGAACCCTCACAACCATCAATATCTATTAAGACATTTTTTTCTTTCCTTTTATTTTCTTTTTTTAATAAAGATAAGGTCTCACTATGTTGCCTCTGCTGGAGGTTATTCACAGGCACAATCATTGTACATCGCGGCCTTTAACTCCCGGTCTTATGGAATACTTCATCCTCAGCCTCCCAGTAGCTAGTACTAGGGAGTGCCACCACACCTGGCTTCTTAGCACATTTTTTAAGTTCAGTGTTATAAAAGCATGGCCAGCCCTTCACTGGAGGGTGAAACCCTGCAAACTAAGGTAAGTACAATAAAAATGTCAGTCATTAGTTACTCATTTCTGTCTTGTAAGCAACATATCAAATCCTCTTAAACAACTTTCCTCCCCAAGACTTTAATATAAAGATTTGCATTTTCTATAAGAGGAGAAAATTTCATTCTGAATATGTAATTTTCCATATTTCTAGTGAACCATTCTCTAGTACTGTCTTCATTAAAGTTAAGACAGCCTTTTAAATGAAAGGTCACTCAAATGAAGGGTTTTTTGTTTTTGTTTTGGAGGAGGGTCTTCCCAAGGTCGACCAGGCTGGAGTGCAGTGATGTGATCACATCATGGGTCACTGCAGCCTACACCTCTCAGGTTCAAGTTATCCTCCCACCTGAGCCTCACCAGTAGCTGGGACTATAGTTGCATGCCAGAATGCCTGGCTCTGCCTCCCAAGCTCAAGCGATTCTCATGCTTTAGCCTCCCAAGTAGCTGGTATTACAAAACATGCAGCCACCACACCCAGCTAATTTTTGTATTTTTAGTAGAGATGGGGTTTCGCCACGTTGGCCAGGCTGGCCTTAAACTCCTGGCCTCAAGTGATCCACTCACTCAGGCCTCCCAAAGCGCTGGAATTATAGGCGTGCGCCACCACGCTGGGCCTAATTTAAAAAAAAAAAAAAAAAAAAAAATTGTAGGAGCTTGGCCTGGTGGCTCATGCCTGTAATCCCAGCACTTTGGGAGGCCAAGGATGTCAGGTTCCTTGAACCCTGAAGTTTGAGGCAGTGTGGGCAACAAGGCAAAATCCTGTCTCTACAAAAAAATAAAAAATTAGCTAGGCATGGTGGCATGTGCCTTTAGTTCCAGCTACTGGGAGGCTGAGGCAGGAGGATCACCTGAGCCTGGGGAGGTCAAGGCTGTAGTGAACCAGATTGGGCCACAGCACTCTAGCCTGGGCAACAAAGACCTTGTCTCAATAAAATATGTATTTTTTTTTTTGTAGAAACAAGGTCTTCCTATGTTGCCCAGGCTGGTCTCAAGCTCCTGGGCTCAAGTGATCCTTCTGCCTCATACTCCTAAAGTGCTGGGACTACAGGCATGAGCCACTGTGCCTGACCCAAGGTTTTTTTTGAGACAGGGTCTGGCTTTGTTGCCCAGGCTGGAAAACAGTGGTGATCATAGGTCACCGTAACCTACAACTCCTGGGCTCAAGTGATCCTCCCATCTCAGCCTCCCAAGCAGCTAGGGATACAGGCATGTGGTACCACACCCAGCTCCAAATGAAGTTGTTGTTGTTTTTAATCCACAATTCTTTTTCATACTATTTTTATTTTTGAGACAGGGCCTCACTCTGTCTCCCAGTCTGAAATGCAATAGTGCAATCATGGCTCACTATAGCCTCAACCTCCCGGGGCTCAAGTGATCCTCCCACCTCAGTCTCCTGTGTAGCTGAGACTATAGGTACATACCACCATGCCCAGTTAACTTTTTTTTTTTTTTTTTTTTGTAGAGATGGGGTTTGGCCACATTGGCCAGGCTGGTCTTGAACTCTTGGGCTCAAGTGATCTGTCTGCCTCAGCCTCCCAGAGTGCTGGGATTACACGCATGAGCCACCATACCTTGCCACAGTTCTTTTACTTTACTGTTTGGTGCTCCTTTTTAAAAAGTATTTAAAGGGATACTGGTACCAAAATTTTCTCTTCAAAAATTTTTCTCTTTAGCTCTTCAAGAAGTAAGATGGAGCCTAAGAAGGTATCTTGCTATGCAAAGTACTACCCTGTCTTCTCTGGAAGCACTCCTCTTAACAGAGCCCAGTTTAAAGCAGAGGTGAGACATCTGAAAGCTCTTTCACCTGGAAAGATCTCATTAGATTGGTGTGACAGGGTGTTGCTAAGCTCTCATGTTCTCCTAAAGCTGGCAAAGGCAAGGTAGGATCATTCTCTAGAAGCCTTGAAGGCAGCATGGCCATGCCAATTCCTTGATTTCAAATTTCTAGCTCCCAGAATTGTGGAGGAATAATTTCTGTTGTTGTAAGCCACTGAGTTTGTGGTTCTTTGTTACAGCAGCCCTAAGGAACTAATACAGATGATAAAGGTCTAACTTTTCTAAATTCCATTAGATGTATTATCATTATATTTAAATTGCCCTTTAAAGTGTGGTTTTCCAAGTGCACTTTGCTTGAAAAGGGAAAAAAAAAGTCTAGTCTTTGGATTTTTTTTTAAATGATGAATTTAAAGGTCAAGTACTCACAGAAATGTCAATCCATATTTCAAATGTATTAATGTGGTTTTGAAAAAATTAATCAGGTAGATTTTTAATAGTTAAGCATTGTCCATTTGAGTTACAGAGCATCCCACCCTTCATTCATTCCTTCAACCAACTACTCAAGTGAAGAACATGCTTACTTGTTATTGGCTGGTCCTGTTGCCAAGACATCGGACTGTAACTTTGGAAAGAACCCCTGCTCATATTTGCCTTGACCAATTTTCATATCAAGTAGATGTGGGTGGATTGCAGTATGATCCATTTTCATCAGTCTCTGCTCAATTGACTGCGCTACAAATTAAATTTATAATAAATTAGAGACATTTCATTGCTAGCCCTTCAAAAATAATGCTTCTTCCACTCATGCACCTACAGAGAACCCAATCACTCTGACATTCTGAAAGTGTGTGTGTGTGTGTGTGTGTGTGTGTGTGTTTTGAGATAGAGTTTTGTTCGTTGCCCAAGCTGGAGTGCAATGGCACGATCTCAGCTTACTGCAACTTCTGCCTCCCAGGTTCAAGCAATTCTCCTGCCTCAGCCTCCCATGTAGCTGGGATTACAGGCATGCACCACCAGGTCCAGCTAATTTTGTATTTCTTGTAGAGATGGGGTTTCACCATGTTGGTCAGGCTCGTCTCGAACTCCTGACCTCAGGTGATCCACACTCTTCAGCCTCCCAAATTGCTGGGATTATAGGCAAGAGCCACGTGCCCAGCCTTGAAATAAATTTTTTCAAAGGCTCTTCAGAAATTAGTATAATATAAATATAAAAAGGTTAACTTCAACTAAATATTGAATGATTAATTTTCATGGTATTTTTCTGCCTTTGTCAAAATCAGGGCAGTGGGATTGAAAAACATAAAATTTTGTAGTGAAACAGTCCCGTAAGTGAGAAATTCAATATTCTTACACAAAAATAAGGTTCTACGTACAACATTAAAGAAAATGATAGGGGCCGGGCGCGGTGGCTCACGCCTGTAATCCCAGCACTTTAGGAGGCCGAGGCGGGTGGATCACGAGGTCAAGAGATCGAGACCATCCTGGTCAACAAGGTGAAACCCCGTCTCTACTAAAAATACAAAAAATTAGCTGGGCATGGTTGTGCGTGCCTGTAATCCCTTGCACTCCAGCCTGGGTAACAAGAGTGAAACTCCATCTCAAAAAAAAAAAAAAAAAAAAAAAAAAAAGAAAAGAAAATGATAGCAAATAAAATGTTTTCCTTGAGTTGAAATACAAGGTAAAGGGAAGGAAGAAGCAAGCACAATGGCCTTATCAACTTTATTTCTTTGTGCAAAGACCTATTAAATATTCATGGTTCTCCATCTGTAAAAACAAGGAACTGTGTGAAGTTTATTACCTCACTTTTAGCAGCAGCCACATTCTCATTAGTAGGAGACATTTAGGAGTGTTTATTAGATTGAGTGGGTAATACAGCAAAAAGTCAAATAAGCAGGCATTTAGAAAATGTCCAGAGGATACGAAACTGGCCTTTTGAAGAATAAAATAGGTCAGTGTTAAGACAGGCTTACTCAACATTTCTATTTTAAAACTACTAAGAGTCAGGGATATTGGAAGATGTCTCAAAGACCCAAGAAACAGTGATCTATTTCTCAGGTAAACAAACAAACAAACAAAACCTGATCTTAAACATTTTAATCAACTGAATTGATAAGAGAAATTATATTTTAGAAGCAAGACTAGGTCTCCGATCCTCTGCCTAGAAATTACTTAAAAGGGGACAACAAGCAGTAATGGTAGTTGCGTGATAAACAGAACACACTGTGGGAGCTGCTAATCCTGTGGGAGCTGCTAATCCTGTGACTTAAGAACAAGGTGCCTTTGTAAATACTTCACAGAATCAGTTTATGTTGCCCCTTTTCCTTTTTTTTTTTTTTTTTTTTTTTTTTAGATGGAGTCTAGCTCTGTTACCCAGGCTGGAGTGAAATGGCGTAGTTTTGGCTCACTGCAACCTCCACCTCCAGGTTCAAACAATTCTCCTGTCTCAGCCTCCCGAGTAGCTGGGATTACAGGCAACCATCACCATGTCCAGCTAATTTTTATATTTTTAGTAGAGATGGGGTTTCACCACGTTGGCCAGGATGGTCTTGAACTTCTGATCTCAGGTGATCCACCGGCCTCGGCCTCCCCAGAGTGCTGGGATTACAGGCATGAGCCACTGTGTCTGGCCACAGTGGTTTATTTTCAAGAGTATTATATAATTTCTTTGATGACAGCAGGAGTACCAAACTCTGAGAGGCTGAAAGAAAAATCTATTTTAATTGGAAAGATTTTCTGGAAGCACACAATTAAGGTATTGATGCTTAGTTCCATCTAAAAAAATTCCATCAGGAAGGGAGAAATGAAATTTTCACAAGGCATTATGCTATTCACATGGCTATTAAGGCACTGGAAGTCCTTTTATTCTCTAAACAAAGATAGACAATTTCATTTATTCTACTTCCTCAATCTCCAAAACCACACAGGTAATTGCCCCTTCCTGAAGGGGCTCCAAGGATCTACCCTGATAGTGGGAATACAACAGGGTGATGTTTCTATAGTTACATAAAAGGCATCATTTACATACTTCTCCCTTACATATGCTAAAGCTTCAGCATCATCATTCCTGACTTTGATCTATTTAAGTAAAGTGGGAAAGGCAAACAAGCAAGACAGGCAGATCAAGGAAGCTCCACATTTGCTGCCTCTTTTTTCTCCAGAGGAAAAGTTGCTGTCAAATAACTCCAGCATTTGAAGAGAAATAAAAAAAAGGGAGGGACAATCAGGTCACAGGTAATCTGTTTATCTGGCAAAGAACAGGTTAGGAACCAGGCATAAATGTTTAAAATAACTGTCGACTAGTAAATTTTACATAGTTCTTTCTTGAATGAACAGCTAACATGATGTTAAGGCTTCATGTGCCAGAAATCAGTCAGATCTGGATTCAAACCATGGCCTGACCAATCACTAGCTATGCAACCACTGGCCAGTTACTTAACCTCTCAGTTTTCTCAATTGTAAAATGAGGGCAGTCATAAAACAATATATAAATAAGTGTTCCAGCCCAGACATGATGGCTCATGCCTGTAATGCTAGCACTTTGGGAGGCCTAGGCGGGTGTTTTGTTTGAGCTCAGGAGTTCGAGACCAGCCTGGGCAATGTGGTGAAACCCTGTCTCTACTAAAAATACAGAAAACTAGCCGGGCGTGGTGAGGTATGTCTGTGGTCCCAGCTACTTCGGAGGCTGTGCTGGGAAGATCACTTGAATCCAGGAGGCAGAGGTTGCACTGAGCTGAGATGGCATCACTGCACTCCAGCCTGGGTGACAAGAGCGAGATTCTGTTTCAAAAAAAAAGAAGAGTGCCGGGCCAGGCACAGTGGCTCACACCTGCAATCAGAGCACTTTGAAACTGAAGCAGGTAGATCGCTTGAGCCCAGGAGTTCAAAACCAACCAAGATAAGATAATAACCTGGGCAAATGGTGAAACCCTGTCTCTACAAAAAATATAAAAACTTAGCTGGGGGTGGTGGCATGTGCCTGTAGTACCAGTTCTCCCAAAGGCTGCAGTAGGAAGATCACCTGAGCCTGAGAGGTTGAGGCTGCAGTGAGCCATGATGGCATCACTGCACTCCAGCCTAGGCAACAAGTGAGACCTTGTCTCAAAAAAAAAGAAAAAAAATTCACAAACAACTCCTGGCATGATGACTGACACAGTGCATACTGTAAATGTTGGTTATAATTATGATATTTAATGGACTATATTATATTGCCAGACAAGACTGGCTAAGACTCAGATTTACTTTTTTTTTTTTGAGACAGAGTCTCGCTCTGTTGCCTGGGCTGGAGTGCAGTGGTGCCATCTTGGCTCACTGCAACCTCTGCCTCCGGGGTTCAAGTGGATTCTCCCATCTCAGCTCTCCTAGGAGCTGGGATTACAGGTGCATGCCAGGATGCCTGGCAAATTTTTGTATTTGTAGTAGAGACGAGGTTTTGCCATGTTGGCCAGGCTGGTCTCAAACTCCTGATCTCAAGTGATCTGCCCACCTCAGCCTTCTAAAGTACAGGGATTACAGGTGTGAGCCATCATGCCTGGCCTGACTCAGATTTAATTTCAATAAATGAAGTGATTATAATTAATGGCACTACTAAAGTAAAGACTGTTTTATTATGTAAATTAAGCAGGACATAAGATTTACTGTATCCTTTCTTGGATATAAAGAAGAGGTGAGAAGTAAAAAGGAAACATAACTAGCAAGACATAAATTAACATTTTTTCTATTTAGGCAATAAAGAGAATAAAACAAAAATCAGGCTGGACATGATCAGGCTTACGCCTCTAATCCCAGCACTTTGGGAGGCTGAGGAGGGGAGATCACCTGAGGTCAGGAGTTCAAGACCAGCTTGGCCCACCTGGTAAAACCCCTTCTCTACTAAATATACAAAAATAAGCCGGACGTGGAAACACGTGCCTATCTCAGCTACTTGGGAGACAGAGGCAGAAAAATCGTTTGAACCCAGAAGGTAGTGAGCCGAGATCATGCCACTGCACTCCAGCCTGGGCAAGAGTGAGATCCATCTCAAAAACAAAAACAAAAATCATAGCAACCTGCCAGTCATACTTGATTCAATTTATTATGTTTTTCTTCTTCTGATAAGGGAAGAGGAATGTCAAATAGGAATGGGACTCACAGAAACAGAAAGAAAAATTTACAAAGCATTTATTGATATAATACCAGGATTAGCCATGAAGTCTAAAACTGAGAATTAATTTTGTTGTACATAAGGCCAACAATTTGTGGAAAAAGAATGATCATGGATTTTAATTTAATTTAAAAGGCATGGCAAATGTACCTGCTTCTTTTAAAGTGTTGCATTTCTGATATATAGATGTCCGCAAGGTAGGTGCCCTTACATTATACAGCCTTATCTTATCAATCCGAGAGTCAAAGACCCGAAGCAAAGGATCTTTCTCTTCCCACTGAGACATAATTTTATTATCAATAAAGGTGGCAAACATCTGTGTTTCAATGAAGCGTGAAAGAAATGGCAGGTAAGGCTCAGGCTGGTCAGACAGAAAGGAAGCCTGTAATGAGATAATTAGGAAATTATTAGTGCAAAGAGACCATCTCAACACTATATAAGCCTGAAAATTATGTTAACTCAGGACATTCTTTTTAAGACTTCTAAAACTGACACCTGAAATTCAAAAATTCTTAAAAATCCACTTTTCTTTCAATTTTCCTAAATTCAGAGAATGTAGGTCACTCAGGTCTCTAGCACTGATCTTAACTTACAAAACTGATTTACATTCTGATCCTTATGACCATTATATAGAAGAAAGGGCATCATTAATGAAAGATGGCAGATAGATAAGTTGCTATACGATTGTCAAGCATTCACTTCACTTGCAGTTAAAAATTTTTATCCCTTTCCCCAGTGAGCTATAATTTCTTCTGTTCTCTAGGAATCTAGTCTATGCAATATACGTTCAAGCCATAAGGTAGTGAGATGATTAACTAATACAACAAACACATCAGCATTTATCTTAAAGAAAAAAAATAAAAAGGACATGAAATTTATGCTTATGGGTGAAATTCTTTTGTTCTTCTTCAAGAGAATGCTTTTCTAGACTCTGTTAGAAACTGATAGATGAGTGTTAAGCCAAGGTCAAATTCCTTCCACACCTGTGCTGACACAAGAGTCTCAGCCTTAACAACTAAAAAAGGCACTGCCTGGAAGCTGGGCATGGTGGTGCCCACCTACAGTCCCAGCCACTAGGGAGGCTGAAGTGGGTGGACTCTGTGAGCCCAGTAGTTTTAGGCCAGCTTAAATAAATATAGTGAGATACCATTTCCAGAAAACAAACAAAAAAACCAACAAAGCATTGCCTGAAAAGCCATCAGAAGCAAGCCTTTGGAGAACACGTACAATAAGTTGTACACCGTCCTGTTACTAGCCTGTCTGATGCATGGGATGGTTCAGTACATCATAATCAGTTCCTAATTCAAAGTTTTAACTTTTTTTCTGTTGTTCTTCATGTCCATTGTGTACAGGAATTCTAGATTCAAAGCAGTACTAGCTAAAATTTGGAAGTAAATTCCTATTTTGGTTGCTGGGTTAGTTTTTATTTTTGTATGGCAGAAGCCAGAAGGGGAAAGATGAAAGGGTAAGTTCTGACATAAGGTGACTTTTAAAAATACTCATCAGCTTCTTGCTAGCATATGTATTTTTCATTCTGAAATTTAGGAGGTCTTTTTAAAATTTCCTTACGGAATTCCAGTTACTCACTTTAAGTAGTTCTATAGTTCAGGTATATATACATAAATCCAAATAACCACAGAAACAGTCACAGTAGTCTCTAGAAATCAGTTTACCTCCATGAATAAATATCAATTTTACTTTTTTAGATCAAATGCCAATTTTTAAAAAAATCTGGATTTTGACGTTCAGACTCTCACAGACTATAAAATTTGAGGTCAGCAAAGATGTGGCTTGTAGAACTAATATGTCCTGCAAATTTTCCTAGTGAAAGATAATTATAAGCCTTCTGGAATCCAACAGAAAATCTTCATTTCTTTAGGGTTTATATAAAAAGAATTTCATTTATAGTTTGAGACTACATAAAGATTAAGAAGGAAGGAAGTATCAGGGCTTGATTTAGGTTAAGAATTTGAATTGCCCCAAGGATAGACCTAGAATATACACAGATTAGTTTTAAGCTAGATAAGAAAAAGTATGGAAAATGGTTAAGATTCACAAGAAAGGAACCTAAGGGCCGGAACAGACTTACAGAAGTAAAGTCTTGTTAATATTAAAGAAGTTTTCTCAAATACAAAGTGCATCAGGATGCTTTTGTAGTTCATAAATGCAGTGATTGGCTTTTCATGCTCATGTGTGAGATGTGCCTTTATCAAACTTTGTTACCATGTTGGCACATTACCTGTCTGATGGGAAAAACAAAGCACGTCAGAACATAACTGTTCAACATACAGCATTATCCTCTAACAGAAAAAATATCTGATGAAGTCAAAAAATTATCTTTTATTTATTTTTTTGAGACAGGGTTTCACTCTCTTGCCCAAACTGGAATGCAGTGGAACCATCTTCCCTCACTATAGCCTCAACTTCCCAGGCTCAAGTGATTCTACCTCAGCCTCCAGAGTCATTGCGACCACAAATGCACACCACCATGCCTGGCTAATATTAAAAATTTTTTGTAGAGATGAGTTCTCGCTATGTTGCCTAGGCTGGTCTCAGACTCCTGGCCTCAAATGATCCTCCAGCCTCAGCCTCCTAATGTTGGGATTATGGGTGTAAGCCACCATGCCCAGACACTATGTACCTTTATGCAAATTTTTAATTATTTCCAAAAATTCTCCACTGTTGTAGATTAGCCTCTTGGAATGTATCAGCCCCTTCAGAAGGCCTTTCATGACACAAAGATGCCACTTAGTAAAATCCACGATACATTCTAACAGCAGTATTGTACCTCGGCAATCACAGAGGCAGAGAACCAAACTGTACCCTGGTAACCTAAAAAAGTTAATATATAATCCTAAGTGCATCTGTCTGGAAAAAAAATCTAGGAGATAGGTGAAAAAAACCTGGCAGAAGAATCCAGTACTCCTCACAGGACAATGGAAAGCTGATATCATTTTCTATCTTCCCTTACCAAAATCTTTGGAACCATTTTACACTTACAGTCCTAAGATCTAATTTAGTCACTCTTTTTCTCCTTTGATCTTAGAATGAGATACAGAAATTTGGCTTCTGAAACTAAACTCTTACATTTACATGGACAAGTTGTGACTTCCTGATAGGATACAGACTAAATATATATAGATTTATTCAAAAAGGAGTAGGCTTATTTAACTAGACTTGATCATAAAATAACAGCAAATAAAACCATTATAAGGTCAAACAGTATTAACGGATTTGGAAAACCTGCAAAATCTAAGAGTTTTTCTATAATTTTGTTTTTGTTTTTGAGATGGAGTCTCGCTCTGTTGTCCAGGCTGGAGGGCAGTGGCACCAACTCAACTCACTGCAAACTCTGCCTCCCCGGTTCAAGTGATTCTTCTGCCTCAGCCTCCTCAATAGCTGAGACTACAAGTGCACACCACCATGCCTGACTAATTTTTTGTATTTTTAGGAGAGATGGGGTTTGACCACATTGGCCAGGCTGGTCTTGAACTCTGGACCTCGTGATCCACCTGCCTCAGACTCCTCAAATGCTGGGATTACAGGCATGAGCCACAGCACCTGGCCCGAGTTTCTATAATTTAAGTATCTTCAAGGTAAAGAAAAATTTTAAATGAGATTACAGGCAATTTAACACACAATTTAATCACCAGCTCAATGAGCTGGCTGATTTGCTTTCCTGTAAAATTATTTTATCTAATGCAAAAATGCTTGGTAAAGGAAAGTTCTTAATGGGATGTAGGACAAAAAGTCTA
Source organism: Saimiri boliviensis (assembly GCF_048565385.1). Lineage (NCBI taxonomy): Eukaryota > Metazoa > Chordata > Mammalia > Primates > Cebidae > Saimiri > Saimiri boliviensis. The sequence continues at coordinate 92,558,174 of NC_133455.1, forward strand.
CATTTTAAAAAAGGTTAACAAAATCAATAATATATGGGTAAGCATAGGCACAAAAGAAAAAAAAATTTTAAATCAGTAATAAACACACTAATAACCACAAAAAGGAAAATCATGGTTCTTTTTACTTTGTCAAAGTTCTGCATCTGTTCCCGGTTGGTCAGCCAGGATTCCATGTCCTGGGCAGTCTGAATGACAAATGCTTCATAATCTGCAAACATCTGTGTAAAGCGGTTAGCAAAGACCTCTCGGAGCTGTACATTGAGTTGGTAGTCCCTTAGTTCTGCTTCTTCACACTGCAGTTTTAAATCCTTGTCTTTTTCACCCAGAGAAGCAGAGAGGTCCATTTTTTCCACAGCCACACCAGTCCTCTTGGCCAGAGCCTGCAAGCGGGCTATGGTTTCATTGCCCTTTAGTAACTCATACATGCTGATGTTATTAGGGGAGACATTGCCGTTCTTTTTGTCATTGACCAAGTCTTTCAGAACCAGATTCTTCAGTTTGCTGGTACTCTCACTGCAATGTAGGCTGCCCTCAGGAGGGATCCCAAATTGAAGAAGAACCTCAGAGAGTTCTTGGATAAAATCCACTTTATTGGGGAACTGTGGAAATTCTTCAGGCAACTCAATAAAATGGTTGTCAATGTCCACAAAACATAAATTAGCCTGAAAGAGAAAAATGAAATAAATACAAAAGTTTAAAATAAAGGAATTCTATGATCTAAAATATTCTTGCCAGCCAGCCATGGTGGCTCACACCTATAATTCTAGCACTTTGGGAAGCCAAAGCAAAAGGATCGCTTGAGCCCAGGAGTTTGAGACAAGACTGGGAAACATGGCAAGACCTCGTTTCTACAAAAAGAAAAAACAAAAAAACTTTCCAACTATTACAAACAAAAGCATAGATTATGATGCCTTTTATGTTAATCTTTACAAGGTTTAGAATTTCTTATTCTTTAAAAATAACCTCCTTTTCCATCAATTTCCCCTATGTGAGTATTTTTATACCATTCTAAATATATATGATAATTTTTTCTGGGTCTCAGCAATGTGTTATAATCTGATATGATTTTCTAACGTTTGGCATCCATTAGGCATTCCCATGAGGGTTTGGGTGCCCAGACTTGTAAGACCTTACAATTAAATAATATTAGGTAAAGTGCTCACTTGAACTTTCTTTGCCACTCCACTGCTCTAACATCTGTAATTTAGAATTGACAATAATCATTAAAAATCAGCAGCTACAGTATCTCCCAATAGGATGAAAGTGGTAACATCAATCCAATTCACAGATAATCCACAAATTTTCACTTTACTCAAAATCTACTAAACCTCCTAGAGCAAAATCATTTCAGAGTCATTATACCTAATGCAGGAGGCAGAGAGAGGTGGTAGAGGCCAGTGCATATATAACTACAAATGACTAACCTCTGAATAATCAGAAGTTTACTCAAGATATTTTGAGTTGAGTAAAAGAGGTGACAAAAATCAGAAGAAATTTTTTTTTTTTTTGAGTTTCCTTACACTCTACATTTGGAATTTATTTTGAACAAATATTTTTAAAATAGATACAGAAAATTCAAGAGGCCAAGCATATGCATAAAGTTCTGATTATGCCTCAGGTATCTGTAGACTCCAAATTGCATTTTATACCTACACTGTCCATATTCTCTTAATCAGAACAAGGTTGTTAAAAGAAGGTTGTGCTTCTAGACTGGGGTGCAGGATGCCAAAAGTGTAGCCTATCACATACAAATAATATTGGGCCAGGCGCAGTGGTTCACGCCTGTAATCCCAGCACTTTGGGAGGCTGAGGCGGGCGGATCATGAGGTCAAGAGATCGAGATCATCCTGGCCAACACAGTGAAACCCCATCTCTACTAAAATATTAAAATTAGCTAGGCATGGTGGCGCATATCTGTAGTCCCAGCTACTCGGGAGGCTGAGGCAGGAGAATTGCTTAAACCCGGGAGGCGGAAGTTGTAGTGAGCCGAGATCACACCACTGCACTCCAGCCTGGTGCCTGGTGACAGCGAAACTCTGTCTCAAAAAAAAACAAAACCAAAACCAAAACAAACAAACAAAAATTGATTAAATTAATGGTTGAACACAAGGCATGGGGTGGAAGTCAAAAAACGAAACAGGAAGCTTCACCATGTGTTTCTCCCTGGCTTTCCCACCCCCAGGTCACCAAGGGGAAAATTCACACTGTTCTTTGATCCTAGATGGCAAAGTAAGGGGAAAGGGGAAAGCAAACAGTTGGGTATTTGTTTTTCTCTTGATCCTTGCTCTTCATGTTAGATACCAATTAGCAAGCAGCACAGTGAAATTCTAAATTAAGTTCAATAAAAACTCAAAATGAGGCCTGGCATGGTGGCTCACGCCTGTAATTCCAACACTTTGGGAGGCTGAGGTGGGCAGATGACTTGAGGTCAGGAGTTTGAGACCAGCCTGGCCACCATGGTAAAACCCCATCTCTACTATAAAAATTAGCTGGATATGGTAGCATGTGCCTATAATCCCAGCTACTGGGGAAGCTGAGGCAGGAGAATCACTTGAACCCAGAAGGCAGAGGTTGCAGTGAGCCAAGACTGTGCCACTGCACTCCAGTCTAGGCAAAACAGAGCAAGACTCTGTCGAAAAAAAAAAAAAAAATCAAGATTTCTCTCCATTCAAAGCCAAATGATCAGCAATGATTCCTAAAGTCTGATGTAATCTTTGAATCCAGCCTTTTCATTTTGCAGATGAAGAAACCAAGGCCCAAGAAGTTAGGTGACTTCCTGGATCCTGTTCCAAATGTGTACCCTCAAACAGACTGGTGGCTTATGGCCTTTCTCCGCTATTTTTCCTTATCTCCAATGTCAGTAGTTTTCTAAATAAATTAAGAACTGAAATGTCACATCTTGCTGAAGACAGTAGTACTGCCTACACTATTCTTTACACTGAAAGGCTTAAATGGAGAAAGTAGGTCACATAATTCCAATGGATGATTCAGTATCTTTAAAATGGAAGAAAAAATTTACTAAGTTGCTAATCTAAATGTTAACCAGCAACCTCCTACCACTTAGATTTTGTACTATGCCCTTCATTAATGCCTTGCTACTACCTTTTTCTATCCCTCTCCTCCTCCTATGAAAAGGGAAAATGATACATTTTCTGAAATTTGAAAGCTTATAATGCTCATGAAAATCACTGCTGAGCCGAAAGTGTGCTACAAGGTAGGAGTTCCAACACCACAGCTACTGGCCTGTCTTCACGATCCAATAAAGGTCTCCTAGGTCTGCTTAAGAGGGCCCAAGCTGGGGCTTTGATTATCACAAAGTAGAACGGGAAATACAAACTGTGTTATGAAAACGTATTGAGGAAAACCAAAAAGCCCTAAAACAAACAAGTACTCTCCATTCTGATACATCGCTTCTCACTTTTAACACCATTAAATTAAAAAAATATTTCAGAAGAGCTCAGTAAGTATTACCTGATAAAAATTTATTCAACACCTCAATCTGACATCGTTTTAGGACTAAATATTTCTACTGATCAACACTGCTCACAAGCCTTCATGATATGTAACTACTTCCTATTAAAAACAAAAAAAGTTAATAAATAAATTAAAACAATAACAACAACAAAAGTGGGTCAGGTGTGGTGACTCATGCATGTAATCTCAGCACTTTGGGAGGCTGAGGTGGGAGAATCACCAGGTCAGAAGTTCGAGACCAGCCTGGCCAACATGGTGAAAGCCCCGTCTGTACTAAAAATACAAAAAATTAGGGGGACATAGTAGCAGGTACCTGTAATCCCAGCTATCTCGGAGGCTGAGGTAGAATTGCTTGAACCCAGGAGGCAGAGGTTGCAGTGAGCCAAGATCGCGCCACTGCACTCCAGCTCGAGGAACAGAGTGAGACTTTGTCTCAAAAACAACAGCAACAACAAAAGTGGCCAGGTGCAGCGATTCACACCTGTAATCCCAGCACTTTGGGAGGCTGAGGCAGGTGGATCATTTTAGGTCAGGAGTTCAAGACCAGCCTGGCCAACATGGTGAAGCCCCATCTTTAGTGAAATATACAAAAATTAACTGGACATGGTGGCATGCACCTGTAATCCCAGCTTCTCGGGGAGGTCAGTCAAGAGAATCGCTTGAACCTGGGAGGTGGAGGTTACAGTCAGCTGAGATGGCACCATTGCACTCTAGCCTGGGCGACAGAGTGAGATACCATCTTCAAAGAAAAAAAAAGTTCCCTCAAAAGAAAACAAAACAAAGACTTAAAGCTTATCATCTCTTCTGTCATGAAACCTTCCTAAACCCTTACCGTAAAGGCATTCTGGGATCTCCTCTGCATCTTCTCTGTTCACTTATTTCTTACTAACTTACTTTTTAACCTGTTACTGGTATTTGTAAATGACTTTTTTGAAAAGCAGAAATCACCTCTTATTTTACTTGATGTCTACCACTGTATTCTACACAAACAGTGTATTAGACAACTGCTTGGCAAATCCAAGAGTAAGTTCTGAGGAGATGGTCATTTGGGGGAACCCTAAAACTGTAGGCACGTGCAGGAAATATCCACAAATGAGGGACTAATGCAGCTCTCTGCATGTTTAGTAAGTGATCTCACTTCTCAGTATCTGAAATCAAGCCAGCTTGAGGATAAGCCAGAGAGAGGAGAGCATTGAAAATATTCCCTCTGGGCCAGATGCTACGGATCATGCTAGTAGTCTTTGGGAGGCCAAGGCTGGAGGATCGCTTCAGTCCAAGAGTTCAAGACCAGCCTGTGCAATGTAGAGACTCCATCTCCATAAATAATAATAAATAGCTGGTGGTATGTGCCTCTCATCCGAGCTACTCATGAGGCTGAGGTGGGAGGATCTCCGGAGCTCAGGAGGTCAAGGCTGCAGTGAGCTGTGCCTACCACATTCCTGCCTGGATGACAGTGAGACTCTGTCTCAAAAATTAAATAAATTATTCCCTCAGAATCTTAGGGCAAGGTATGACAAAAACAAAGGTGCAAAAGCAGCTCTGTTTCAGTTTTTCTCTTAACTTTTTGTCTACCAGTTACTGTGAAGACGAGCAAGAATAGTAGAAAGTGAAATGTACTCCATGCAATTAATCTTCAGTGCCTTCTTTCCACCATCATTTGCTCTACCCTACTCCCTAAAAACCAGTATTACAAATGGCTACTTATGCCTAACACTTTTAAATCATGGGGATAGCTAGTGGGTGATTAATTTATAAATCTACATAGTTACATTAGTTAGCTAGCAACTAAAATCATACCTTCTTAAAATAATCATTTCGCAAACTTGTCATTTTTGTAACTATGTTTATAAGACTTATCACTATTTTTAGCCATTATTTTAGCATTTGCAGGGAAAGACGGAGGGAAGTATTACTAGTGAGTATATTTAAGGCATTTTTTAAATGACAATTTCTATATCCAATTCCTCCCCAAAATTATGTGAAGCAGATTATTTCATCTCATTATAAAATAATGCCAGAACAAAGTGATAGACTGTTAGCATTTCCTTATAAAACAATGATGCCCTGATTTATAGTTTCTACACAGAAGCACTGCTATTTCCACAGCTAATTCAGGTTATTTCATATTATTCTACTCTATGAACAGATGGATCTGTGCATTTATTAAACAGTGTTGATCTCTTGAATGAAAAATTAGAAAATCACAGACATTACTGTAAGAGCTTTCAGAATCCCTAAATTTGTTCATCTTTAATGTATACATACAGGCATAGTGATGGAAAGGTTTTTCCAACTACAGATATATCAAGGTGGCATTTAAAAATCTCTCAGCAATTGTTAGCAAAAAATGGAAAGACAATATACATATAGTCTTATAAAAATAGTACATGATTGCGCCGGGCGCGGTGGCTCAAGCCTGTAATCCCAGCACTTTGGGAGGCCGAGGCGGGTGGATCACGAGGTCGAGAGATCGAGACCATCCTGGTCAACATGGTGAAACCCCGTCTCTACTAAAAGTGCAAAAAATTAGCTGGGCATGGTGGCACGTGCCTGTAATCCCAGCTACTCAGGAGGCTGAGGCAGGAGAATTGCCTGAGCCCAGGAGGCGGAGGTTGCGGTGAGCCGAGATCGCGCCATTGCACTCCAGCCTGGGTAACAAGGGCGAAACTCCGTCTCAAAAAAAAAAAAAAAATAGTACATGATTAACATACAAAATAGATCAGATACTCAACAAGAAACTAAAATGTCCTTAAGTCTTCAAAACCAAATGTATTTAACTAGTCTATTTCTTTTTCCTTGAAAATTTAAAGGATTAACTTCTTTGAGCAGAAAATATACTAGATTAATCAAAGAGAAAACAAGAAAATTCAAGGAATTGAGAAAAGAGGTAAAACAGACAAGAAAAAGATGCACAAGCCCAAAAAGAACAAGTCTGTATATGCATCTTATGTGATCTGAATCAAGCTATTTTTCTTTGAGCAAAAATGTTCATTTTTGTGAGGAAATATTCATTAGAATAAAAGTAAGCAGATGATTATGAGAACTATTACAGCATATAATGGCTGTGGCTTAGTGTGTTAAATTCACTTATTAAAAAGAAAATCTCTATGGGAAATAAGAACAAATAAAGGTGAATCTCAGCATGAGATTTTATTAAGAAAGGTACAAATTAAATAGCTAGTGATATAAAGTAATTAATCATCTTATGTTTATTAAAAGGCTGTGGCACACTCTCACCCATGTTTCATTTCAAAGACTTTACATGGTAATCCTCAGTACCACTAACAATAGGTAAAAATTAGATTCAAACTGCTTTCAATAATTCTTGTTTATATATTTATTTTTGAGACAGTGTCTCACTTTGTCACCCAGGCTGAAGTGCAGTGGCATGATCTCGGCTCACTGCAACCTACACCTCCATGGTTCTAGCGATTCTCTTGCCTCAGCCTCCAGAGTGCCACCACGCCTGGCTAATTATTTGTATTTTTAGTAGAGACGGGGTTTCACCATGTTAGCCAGGATGGTCTTGATCTCCTGGCCTCATGATCCACCCACCTCAGTCTCCCAAAGTGCTGGGATTATAGACATGAGCCACCAAGCCCGGCCTATTTTTTTAAAACAACATTTGAAAGTACAACACATAGAACGTACAATAACCTTAAGGTGGCATAAAAGCTAGGTGTTAGAATTTTTATTTCAACTACCAAGCCAAGTTGATATTTAGAGGAGGTTGATAACTGGCCTTGTATCAGAAAACAGAGAATACCGAAGTACTGAATATTTCCATTATCCCTAGTTGGCTGCAAGATGTTACTTTTCATTTGATAGGGTCCAAAATCAAATTCACCTTAATTGATACAATGATTTTAAAGGATGTTAAAAACTGGGCTGTATTGTTTAAAAACAAAAGTTATAACATGAATAAAGAAAAAAAATGTTACTAGAATAATAAAGCAATGAGATCATGCTACCACTGCTCCATCTTCACAAATTAATAATTGTAAAAATCGGCCACTGTCTTGTTCTGAACCAGGTTTAGTTAATGACTATGTGGTAGTCATCATATGGAGTCACAACTTGCATTTTATAGCTCAGGCTCTCCCCTAGCCTTACTTGGAGAGTTAGGAGAGTCAAACAGACAGATATAATTTGGACAAAGACAATGTGATCTAACAAAAATCACCCTGACCTAAATCAGCAAACAGCAAATACTTCATCATTCATTGTAGTTTTACCTCTTGAGGAAGTTCTAGTTTAGAACGGTCAGTTCCTTCTTTTGACTGAAGGCCCATCAGATAAGGAACAGGAGCATCAAGAAAATGTAGCAGAGAAGCAGGTAGGATGGGCACATAAACATGTTGCCATTGAAATGGGAACAAAAGTGTGGTGATTCCTTCTGCCACAGTCATCAGGCGTTGATAATCTGCACAGAACAAAGAAAAAGGGAGGGAAGGAGTAAAAATAAAAACATAACTTCATTAAGCTGGAAAATGTGGATTTTAAGAGAAAAAAATCTGTGTTAAAAGTAAATGTGATCATGCAGAAAATAGGTCAGTTCTATTTCACTATAATTAAAGAATTAAATGGTTTCATTTGAATCGTTTTAAGGGGATGTGGGTAGGTAGGAAACATCATCACACTCTTTGCTTCTTAAAATCATAGGTATGCGAATTTATACTCTCTTAAAGTGTGGAGGAATCAAGAACTAATAAAACTGCTCCTGGCATTTATCCCACTAAAAATGTACAAGATACAGTGTAACATTATTATTATTATTTTTGAGATGGAGTCTCACTTTGTTGCCCAGGTTGGAGTGCAATACAGCAATCTCAGCTCACTGCAACCTCTGCATCTCGGGTTCAATCGATTCTCCTGCCTCAGCCTCCCAAGTAGCTGGGATTATAGGTGTCCACCACCACACCAGGCTAATTTTTATATTTTTAGTAGAGACGGGGTTTCTCCATGTTGGCCTGGCTGATCTCGAACTCTTGACCTCAAGCAATCCACCCACCTCAGCCTCCCAAAGTGCTGGGATTACAGGGATGAGCCAACGCGCCTGACCAGTGTAACATTATTAATCACTTATTTGTACATGCATACTCACACAATTCCCAATTCAGAGGCATTTTTCTTTCTTTTTTTTTTTTTTTTTTTGAGACAGTCTCCCCCTGTCACACAGGCTGGAGTGCAGTGGCACAATCTTGGCTCACTGCAACCTCCTTCAGAGGCTTTTTTCTTGTACAGTATATATGAACATGGCTATAGCTTTTGGTTAGCTGATTATATTTATTTCAGCCTTTATTTTGGGAGTACAAGAAGTCAAACAGATACATGCATTCACAGTCACAATTCCTATGTCTAACCCCTAACCACAAAACTATCATATCTGGGTATTCTCGAGTTAACAGAAAATTAAGGATTGGTGTTTTTGTTTTGTTTACAAGAACTAAATAATTTATCAAAATTGAAAGCTGCCCACAATAAAGTGGCCTTTTAAACCACGCTGTAAAGGCTACTTTATACTTACATATGTCCATAATTCCTATTTAAAGTTTGGAAGTAGACATGTTTTAGAATTCAGATTTTTAAATTTAAAAAAGCAATATGGTGCATATACTACATACATATACCACATACCTAGGGCAGTATCCTATAATCAAATACATTAATATTTCTGCAGCAAACCATATCCCAGTAGGACAGATAATCAAAGACTATGAATAGGGTCGCTTTGTTTCAGGTTTGGTTTTGCTGATGAATGAGTTACAAAAAGAATGTTAGGTTTTCAGAATTTTTTGGATTTCAGAATTGAAGATAATGGATTGTGGGCTTGTAATAATCCTTGAATAGAACACATTGTGGACAAATACAGTAAAATCTTTGGGAGAAAGACTTCAGGGGAGTCTTTTTTATTTACATCAACTCAAAAAACACCTGACCAAGCATAAACCGGATATCTTCCATTTAATTTTTTTCTTGTGTCATTTTATAATTTTAAATAACTACCTTTTTGGTAATAAATCATCAGTTATCCACAGCCCAAGTTTACTTAAAATCTTCCTTATTTGATTCATAAAGATTCAAATTTTAGGTAAAAACCTGTTTACAGGAATAACTTCTAAAACAAACACCAGGTGGCCTCAAAGGTAGGGGTCAGTCCTATGAACACAAATAACTAACCTAATTACCTCAGGTGGACACATACATTTTATCAGCTGAGGCTCACAGAAGAAGCGAGGCTGAGATAGCTGGTTCTGTCTGTGTAGGTGAGGCAGGTAGTAGAGGAGATCAGACATTCAGTTCCTACCATTTGCTAGGATAATCAGGCAGATGTTTGAACTGCAGGCAATATGGGTTTTTATCCCGGGGCGAGGGGGGTAAAGATGAAAAGTTGACCTGAAACCCTTGAAGTTTGCTGGATGTAGGTGTAGAAACTGTGCCCTAATCAGAACTAACTTAAGTACTGCACTATCACAGAACTCCATTATGGCACGTGGCCCTAGTACTGTCTCTCCTCTCTGTGGGTTCCCTAAAGACAGAGTGGTGTCCATTTTCTCTGATTTTATCCATAGAAGCACAGAGCCTAATCACAGCCAGTGCTGACTAAAATTTACTGATGCTACTCAATGTTACATTTTTTTTCCTCTTAAGTTCAACAAAATCCTAACAAAATGCAAAAAAAGGCACACCAGGTGCAGTGGTTCATGCCTGTAATCCCAGCACTTCAAGAGGCCGAGGTGGGTGGATTACCTGAGGTCAGGAGCCTGGTCAACATGGTGAAACCCCATCTCTACTAAAACTACAAAAATTAGCTGGGCATGGCGGCAGGCACCTGTAATGCCAGCTACTCAGGAGACTGAGGCAGGAGAATCGCTTGAACTGGGAGGTGGAGGCTGCAGTGAGCTGAGATCACACCACTACACTCTAACCTGGGCAAAATAGCGAGACTCCGGCTCAAAAAAAAAAAAAAAAAGGCCAAGCATCGTGGCTCACACCTGTAATCTCAGCACTTTGGGAGGCCCAGGTGGGCAAATCACCTGAGGCTAGGAGTTCAAGACCAGTCTGCCCATCACGGCAAAACCCTGTCTCTAGTAAAAATACAAAAATTAAGCATAGTGGCACATGCCTGTAATCCCATCCACTTGGGAGGCTGAGGCACGAGAATCCCTTGAACAGAGGAGGCATAAGTTCCAATGAGCTGAGATCGCACCACTGCACTCCAGGCCTGGGTGACAGAGCAAGACTTCGTCTCCAAAAACATTTAAACCCCAAAACAAAAACCCACCAGGAATAGGAAGAGACAGTTATTTACAGTTATATACTATGAAGACCAAATCCAGAGAAATCTCCTTAGATTCTACTCTGTGGCCATCCACTTCAACCAAGGATTGGGGCCTTTGTTATTCTTATAACTTCAGTATTTACCACAGTATCTGGCATATAAAAGAGGCTAAAATGATATTTTTAAAAGAACAGATGAGAGGGATAAGAATGTATATAATTCTGCTAGATATCTATTACTTAAAAAGACATGTGTAGATTTTATTCCATCCATGTTTTGTGGGTGTTATATGTCTATTCTCTCCAGTTCTGCATTATCTTCAAGATTGAAGTACCACACACTTTTTTTTTTTTTTTTTTTTGAGATGGAGTTTTCACTCTTGTTGCCCAGGCTGGAGTGTAATGACATGATCTTGGCTCACTACAACCTCCACCTCCTGGGTTCAAGTGATTCTCCTGCCTCACTCAGCCTCCCGAGTACCTGGGATTATAGGCACATGCCACCATACCTGGCTAATTTTTTTTTGTTTTTAGTAGAGATGGGGTTCCACCATGTTGGCCAGGCTGGTCTCAAACTCCTGACCTCAGGTGATCTGCGCGTCTCAGCCTGCCAAAGTGGTGAGATTACAGGTGTAAGCCACCATGCCCAGCCCACACACTTTTTAATAATGCAATTACTCAGCAGAAACAAGATGATTCTTTTTAATTGAATCAAGAAATAAAAGGCAGAGTTTTCTTCTTTAAGCATTTTTAAAAACAAATATTTTAGGAAAGTCTTTTTATAATTGATACTCAAAGTGATGAATGTATAAGTTATTTTAATATTTAAGACAGTCCTCAGTTCAGCATGGCACATGAGGCTCTTCATGATTTGGCCCCTGTCTGCCTCATTCCTTACTACCACTCCATATGGAGTAAGACCATCTGCTTGCAGTCCATGTTTTCACAGGCCCTGTGCCCCTTGTATATCCTCTTCCTTTGCCCAGAATGTCCCTTTCTCTTGTACTGCCTGGGTAGGTTCCACTTTTTCCTCAGGCAATTGCTTCTTTGGAAAGCCTTCCCTAACACTTCTTAGCATCAGAGTACTATCTACATGCTTCAGCAGTACCCTATCTTTATTTCTATCACAGGAATTATTCATCTCACTAAAATGATTACAATTCTATCATAATTCTCTCTTTAGGGTCTCTCTTCCCTAATATACCATCATCTCCTACAGAGCAATATCTGAAAATTTTAATTTATTTTTGGAGATAGGGTCTCATTCTTTCGTCGAGGCAGGAGTGCAGTGGTGCGATCTAGGCTCACTGCATCCTCTGCCTCCCAGGTTCAAGTGATTCTCATACCTCAGACACCCGAATAGCTCAGATTACAGCCGTGTACCACTATGTTCGACTAATTTTTCGTGGTTTTTTTTTTTTTTTTTTTTTTTGTAGAAATGGGGTTTCACCATGTTGGCCAGGCTGGTCTTGAACTCTTGACTTCAAGTGATCTGCCTGCCTCAGCCTCCCAAAGTGCTGGGATTACAAGCATGAGCCACTGAGCCTGGACATATCTGTATTTTTAATCTCAGAATTGTTAACATTCAACATATGACCTACTACATGGTGAGTAGCCAGTAAATGTGCTTTGATAAATTAGTATGTTAACATCTAAGGCATGTAAAATGAAATAAAAGTAGATATTAAAAAATTATGCTTGACTATGTTATACAATAAAAACATACTGTCAAAAATTTGCTTAGTAGTGGCTCTGGTACAGATCCCAAGGTGGCACTGGCCTCTGTGGCCTCAGCCCCTGCCATGCCCACTAGCAGCACTGTGGAGAGTAAGGTCAGCTCCTCAAGGGCAGCAGAGGGGTCTGGGTCTGGAGCTGTGCTGGCGGCACAGGAACCATGGTGGTGCAGATCAGGAGCTGTGTCTAGTAAGGTTTATGCATTGTCAAGCACTGCCAATGGAGATGTGAAGCTGGTGTTATCTACTATGTATCTGGTGGACTTACTGATGCAGCTGGAGGATTATACACTTATGATCCTGGATGCTGTGACTGATTTTTTATTTTTATTTTTATTTTTGAGAGGGAATCTTGCTCTGTTGCCCAAGCTAGAGTGCAGTGGCATGAACTTGGCTCACTGCAACCTCTGCCTCCTGGGTTTAAGTGGTCCTCCTGCCTCAGCCTCCCCAGCAGCTGGGATTACAGGCACACACTACCACGCCTGGCTAATTTTTGTATTTTTTTTTTTTAATTGAGTAAAATATTTATTTCTTCTGAAACCTCATGCCGGCAAATCATTCTTTTTTCTGTGTCTGCATAATGTCATCTTCATTTAATGCTTTTCCCCAACCCAAGTCGCAAGAAATGTCAAAAATGTAGGTTACTTTTGTTCTGCTCTCAGAAGTCCTTCCTGAAAACACCAGTTCACAGTAATCATTCTCTTCTTTAAAAATATTTAGAACTGCCGGGCGTGGTTGCTCAAGCCTGTAATCCCAGCACTTTGGGAGGCCGAGGTGGGTGGATCACGAGGTCAAGAGATCGAGACCATCCTGGTCAACATGGTGAAACCCCGTCTCTACTAAAAATACAAAAAATTAGCTGGGCATGGCGGCACGTGCCTGTAATCCCAGCTACTCAGGAGGCTGAGGCAGGAGAATTGCCTGAACCCAGGAGGCAGAGGTTGCGGTGAGCCGAGATCGCACCATTGCACTCCAGCCTGGGTAACGAGCGAAACTCCGTCTCAAAAAAAAATAATAAAAATATTTAGAACTTACTATTTTTTCAAAAACATTTTTGCATCACAGTAGATGACCTTCCTGTTTTTTGTTCTCTCTACCAAAAACGTTCATGGTCTTCTATAAGGGAATATTATGCTTTCCATCCCACATGGAAAATACTGTGGATTGAATTTGTCCCCTACATTTTATGTATTGGAAACTTAATCCCTAAATTCATGTTGATGATTTTTGGAGGTGAGGCCTTTAGGAGATGATTAGATCCTAAGGGCTCTTCCCCATGAATGGATTAGGCCATTATCATGGAATTTAGTTAGTTATAAAAGGTGAGAGGTTGGTCCCCATTTTCTGTCTGTCTCTTGTGCTCACATCCATCTTTCCTTCTTCTGCCATAGGATGATGTTCATGAGGTGATGGGTCCATGCTCTTGGACTTTTAGCCTCAGGAACTGTGCACCAAATACAATTCTATTCTTCCTAAGTTACTCAGTTGGTGATACTTTGCCTGTTGATTTCCCATTTGTAAGCAATTCAAAGTCCACTGCACAATGACAACTATATCCCAAAACAAGTAGACCAATTATTTATGTTAGGCATTTCAAAGGCAAAATTTCATTATTTAAAAATTAGTTTAGCTGGGTACAGTAGTTTATGCCTGTATTTCCAGCAACTTGAAGTTCAGATGAGAAGACTCCTTGAGGGCAGGAGTTCAAGGTTGCAAGGAGCTGTGATGACTTCATTGCACTTCAGCCTGGGTGTCAGAGTGAGACTCTATCTCAACCAAGTAGTCAGTCTCTGCAGGAGCAAGGGGTATTCTAATCCTGAAGAGAATGGCTCCAGTTCCAGGGGCTGTCTAGTTCTGAATGGCTGGGAAGGCCTCAGGAAGCTTACAATCATGGCAGAAGGACCTTCTTTACATGGTGGCAGGAAAAAGAGAGTAATTTTTGTATTTTTGTAGAGACAGGGTTTCACCATGTTGGCCAGGCTAGTCTCAAACTCCTGACCTCAAGTAATCTGCCCACCCCAGGACTCCCAAAGTGCAGGGATTATAGGCATGAGCCACAGGCCTGGCCCAATGTGACTGAGTATTATCTGAATTATGTTGGCTTTGAGGCCTCAGACACATGCATAATTTGGCTTATTGCCCTAGTTTCACAGAAATTAATCTCGGGTATTGCCAACAATGACCTATGGCATTAGAAAATAAAAAGCACAGCCCCTGGCAGCTTCTGAAGCAAAAGTGAAGTCTCTAATCATGGAATACTTGACCTCTGTCCTCAGTATGACATCAATGTGAAGCCACCATACCACCTGAGCCACCCAACCTAAACATGTTTGTCTGTAATAAGCTTCACTGTGACCAAAAAATGTCAAAGAAAGGGCTAAGTATAGATTAAACGCAGGAAAAAGAGAATAAAGTAGGAGACAGATGTGGATAAACTACCCAGAATGCAGTACAGAGACACATAGAAAACAAGGCTGAGGCAGGGCGCTGTGGCTCACGCCTGTAATCCCAGCAGAAACGGGAACTTTGGGAAGCC
Organism: Saimiri boliviensis; assembly: GCF_048565385.1. Lineage (NCBI taxonomy): Eukaryota > Metazoa > Chordata > Mammalia > Primates > Cebidae > Saimiri > Saimiri boliviensis. The sequence goes on from NC_133455.1 coordinate 92,573,198, forward strand.
AAGGAGGGCAGATCACGAGGTCAAGAGATTGAGACCATCCTGGCCAACATGGTGAAACCCTGTCTCTCCTAAAAATACAAAAATTAGTTGGGCGTGGTGGAATGCACCTGTGGTCCCAGCTATTCAGGAGGCTGAGGCAGGAGAATCACTTGAAGGAGGTGGAGGTGGAGGTTGCAGTAAGCCAAGATTGTACCACTACACTCCACCTTGGTGACAGAGCAAGACTCTGTCTCAAAAAAAAAAAAAAAAAGAAAAGAAAAGAAAAGAAAAGAAAATGGGGTTGAGAGATATGGAAGACTAAGCAAGACAGATTAACATGTTTAATTAAGAGTTTCGGGAGGATTAGAAAAAGATACATGAAAGTAATATTTACAAAGATAGTTCAGAATTTTCCAAAATGCTAAAGGACATTAACCCTTAGATTTCAGGAAATATAATGAATCACAAGCAGAACAAATAAAGAAAGCCTCATTCAGTTAAGTCAGTCAAAATATTGGACACCAAAGACAGAAAATCTTTTTTTTTTTTTGAGACGGAGTTTCACTCTTGTTACCCAGGCTGGAGTGCAATGGCGTGATCTCGGCTCACTGCAACCTCTGCTTCCTGGGTTCAGGCAATTCTCCTGCCTCAGCCTCCTGAGTAGCTGGGATTACAGGCACGAGCCACCACGCCCAGCTAATGTTTTGTATTTTTAGTAGAGACGGGGTTTCACCATGTTGACCAGGATGGTCTCGATCTCTTGACCTCGTGATCCACCTGCCTCGGCCTCCCAAAGTGCTGGGATTACAGGCTTAAGCCAACACGCCCGGCAGAAAATCTTAACTATAACCAGAGTTGAAATGACAGATTTCTGGCTACTGAATGATAACAGTAGTGACTGATAGCTGAGTTCTCAACAGCAACACAGGAAACCAGAATATGATAGAACATTATCTTCAGAGTACTAAGAGGGGGGAAAAAAAAAAAAAAAACTTTTAACAAAGAATTTAACATCCAATGAACTATTTTTCATAAATAAGGACAAAACAAAATCTAATAGAGAAAGCTATCTCAGGAAAGGAACTTCTAAGAACACAAGTTAGGAAGAAGACTGATCCCAGAAGAAATCTCTAAGACATGAATATGTGAATTTTCAAAAAATAATAATTGAGGCTAGGTGAGGTGGCTCACACCTATAATCCCAGCACTTTGGGAGGCTGAGGCAGAGAACTGCTTGAGCCCAGGAGTTTATGACCTGCCTAGACAAGACAGTGAGACCCCCCATCTCTACAAAGGAAAAAGAAAAAAATCAGCCCAGCATGGCGGCATGTGCCTGTGGTCCCAGCTATCAGGAGGTTGAAGCAGGAGGATCACTTGAGCCCAGGAGTTCAAGGGTGCAATGAGCTATGGTCACACTACGGTACTCCAGCCCTAGGCAACGGAGCAAGACCTTGTTTCAAAGAAAAAAAAAATGTCACAAGTAAATTTAAATAAAACCAGGTGTATAGAATAAAAATGTCTAATTTGAGGGATTATTAAAACTGAACAATCGTAACAAGTAAGCCACAATGGGCATGACTGGAGTTAAAGCATTTTATAGTATCTGTAAAGATTCTGTTTAACACAAGACTTACTGTTCATGCTAAAATCTCAAAATTTACCATTAAGAGAAAGAGCATATAACATCTAAACTAAACAGAAAAAAACTGCTGGGAGAAAAAAATTTAAATCAATTCAAAACATAAAATAAAAAAGGAGAGAGACAGAAAAGTAAGACAAATGGCCATAAAATGAAAATTTAAAAATTCTTAGGACTAGCTAGGTATGGTGGCTCACACCTCTAATCCCAGCACTTTGGGAGGCCAAAGTGAGAGGACTGCTTGAGCCCAGGAGTTCAAGACCAACCTGGGCAACACACAGAGACCTCATCTCAACAAAAAAAATAAACACTAGCCAGGTGTGGTGCCATGCACCTATAATCCCAGCTACTAGGGAAGCTGAAGTGGGAGGATCACTTGAGCCTGGGAAGCTGAGGCTGCAGTGAGCTGTGATCACACCACTGCATTCCAGTCTGGGTGATGGAACAAGACCCTGCCTAAAAAAAAAAAAAAAATTTTTTTTTTAATTCAATGATAATGAAAATATCAGGTATCAAGACTTGTGGGATGTACCTAAAACAGGACTCAAGTGCTTAAGATGCTGATATTGGTGGGTGGGTGGGGAGAAAGGTTAAATGAGCCCAAAGAAACTAGTAAAAAGAACTGAATAATAAAAACAAAACCAGAAATTAATAAAACAGAAAACAAAGGTACAATAGAGGATACCAATGAAGGTAAAAGCTGGTTCTTTTTAAAAAGAGTAACAGGGCTGGGCACAGTGGCTTATGCCTGTGATCTCAGTACTTTGGGAGGCCAAGGTGGGAGGATTGCTTGAGTCCAGGAGTTTGAGACCAGTATGGGCAACACTGTGAGACCCTGTCATTACAAAAAATAACAAAAATTAGCCAGGCATGGTGGCACGCACCTGTAGTCCCAGCTACTTGGGAGGCTAAAGCAGAAGCATTGCCAGTCCAGGGACATCAAGACTGCAGTGAGCCTTTATCACACTACTGCACTCCAGGATGGGCAACAGAGTGAGACCCTAACACAAAAAAACCAAACAAACAAAATGGAGTAATTGACAAACTTCAGGTAAAAATAATTGGGGAAAAAACACACAAACAGTATTAGAAATGAAGAGGAGGACAAAATAGATATAACAGAGGTCAACAAAATAAGGAAATATTAAGATTTTTTGCTAATAAGTTGAAAGCTTAAAAATATTCTTAGAGAGGCCGGGCGCGGTGGCTCAAGCCTGTAATCCCAGCACTTTGGGAGGCCGAAGAGGGTGGATCACGAGGTCGAGAGATCGAGACCATCCTGGTCAACATGGTGAAACCCCGTCTCTACTAAAAATACAAAAAATTAGCTGGGCATGGTGGCACGTGCCTGTAATCCCAGCTACTCAGGAGGCTGAGGCAGGAGAATTACCTGAACCCAGGAGGCGGAGGTTGCGGTGAGCCGAGATCACGCCATTGCACACCAGCCTGGGTAACAAGAGCGAAACTCCGTTTCAAAAAAAAAATTCTTAGAGAAAATAGCAATGAACAAAAATGTATTCAAAGAAAGAAACAGAGGCAGCTGGATGCAGTGTCTCAGGCCTATAATCCCAGCATTTTGGAAGGCCGAGGCGGGTGGATCAATCAAGGTCAGGAGTTCGAGACCAGACTGGCCAACATTGTGAAAACTGTCTCTACTAAAAATACAAAAATTAGCTAGGTGTGGTGGCATGCACCTGTAATCCCAGTTACTCAGGAGGCTGAAGCAGGAGAATCACCTGAACCCAGGAGGCACAGGTTGCAGTGAGCTGAGAACATGCCAGGGCACTCCAGCCTGGGTGACAGAGCCAGACTCCATCTCAAAAGGAAAAGAGAAAAAAAAAAAAAAGAATAAAGGAGCTTCTGGACTGGCAAATACATCAAGGTGCTGGGTAAGTCCAAGGAAAGCATAGCAGCTCTGCACCTGCCCCTAAACTTTTACACATCTCTTCCATTTGGCTGTTCCTGAGTTGTATCCTTTATAATAAACCAGTTAGCAGTAAGTAAAATGCTGTCTTGAGTTCTGTGAATCATTCTAAGAATTTATAGAACTTGGGGGGTTGGAATGGTGTTGGGGAACCCCTGAATTTATATTGAGCCAAGAAAAAACATATGTGGTCTGGTGCTATGGTTTGGACATGGTTTATTTGGCCCCAGTGTTGGAGGTGAGGCCTGGTGGGAGGTGTTTGGGTCCTGGGGGTGGATCTCTCACAAATGGCTTGGTGCCATTCTCATGGTTGTTGAGTAGTTTTCATTCTTATTTTCCATGAATACTGGCTGTTGAAAAGAGTCTGGCATCTCCCTCCTCTCTCTTGCTTCCTTCCTCTTGGCATGTGATTCTGGTTTCCCTTCACCTCCTACCACGAGTACATGCTTTCCAAGGCCCTCATCAGAAGCAGATGCTAGCACATGCACATGACCTTGAGCCAAATAAACCTCTTTTCTTTTTCCTTTGAGACAGGGTCTCGCTCTGTCATGAGGCTGTAGTACAGTGACATGACGGCTCACTACAGCTTCTAATTCCTGGGGTCAGGTGATCCTCTACCTCAGCCTCCCGGATAGCTGGGACTACAGGTATACGCCACCAGGCCTGGCTAATTTTTTAATTTTTTTTGTAGAAGATGGGGTTTCACCATGTTACCCAGGCTGGTCTTAAAATCTAGGGCTCAAGAGATCTGCCTGTCTCAGCCTCCTAGAGTACTGGGATTACAGGTGTAAGCCACTGCACCAGGCCAAACTTCTTTTCATTATAAATTAACCAGCCTCAGGTATTATTTTACAGTAACACAAATAAACCAAGACACCTGATACCTCATTTGTGGCTGGCATCAGAAGTAAGGACAGTCTTGTGAGATTGAACTCTTAAATCTGTGGAGTCTGACATTCAGTTAGAAATGAATTGAACTGTTGGGCATCCAGTTGGTATCAGAAATTGACAGGTGTTGGGGAGAAAAGACCCTCTCACTCGGTGTCAGAAAAAGTAGGATTTGTTAGAACAGCCCAGTCTCATAGAAACCTGTGGTTTGGGAAGAGGGACAATGAGAGGGTAGGGAATTAGAAATCTTTAATTCCTGCGTGGCCACTAATGGTATGGAGCAGCAGCTGTGCTGGGACCATTTATTAAAGGTAAAAGTAACCAGTGGAATTTAGAGATGAATCCACTTCCCAGGTAGTGGGGTTCACTGAAATATAAAATATAAAATCCCTTGGTTATTGTTCTATGTAAAATTTAAAATGAAATTTCAAAGAGTGCTAGATCAGACCTCGATGCTGGACTAAGTTCAGATTTCTGCTGGGCCGAGCTTGACAACTCGCCTCAAAGCCACTCCCTACAGAAAAAATTATGTGGAAACCGGCTGGGCATTTCCTCGCCAACACTCTCAGGTATTCCATAGTTTCCTGGTTTTGTCTTTCCCCTACGTGGACTACCTTTTTGGTGACCAGAGATCTCAGAGGCACTCTTTGTTGTTGCCACATAATTTTGTTAGTGTTTGAGAAGGAGTCTTAGCCGGGTGCGGTGGCTCTCGCCTGTAATCCCAGCACTTTGGGAGGCTGAGACGAGACGGGTGGATGACCTGAGGTCAGGAGTTCGAGAAGGAGTCTTGCTCAGTCTCATTCTGCCCGTCTCAGCCTTCTAAAGGATTGGGATTACAGGCGTGAGCCACCATACCAGGCCACAAGCAGGTGAAGACGTAGTTTCACCACGTTGGCCAGGCTGGTCTTGAACTCCTGGTCTCATTAGAAACTAGATATCGTGTGAATTTGTCTCATTTTATAGAAAAGTATCGTGCACTTCCTGAAAAATCTCTACTAGAGTAACTAGAAGCAGTATCTTTATTTTTAAATGCTGCAGAATGTAAGAACATGCTTTGGTTCACACAGGGCCCACAGCTCACTATGGACCAATCACAGATGGCAATATGTGATCTAGACACAAAGGTAATTATTCAGTCAGAAATGAACTGAACTATTTTATCCAGTCCTTGAGGAAATAGCCAGCCTCAAGGACTGGATAAAAGCTACTCAAAGTCTGTTTACCCTGAGAAGGGAGACTGCCCAATTCTCCCTATAAATTCCAAGGGGAACACCCCAGATGAAGCTGCTATGCTTTGCATAAAACCCACGTGGGACTTATGACAATCTGGATATTCATGCGCTGAGTATGTCCCTTAGCCAGGGTAAATGCTACAGTTACGGAGGCTCCTTTTATGTGGGCACTTCATGTAACTTTACTGCTGCAAAATCTAACAGTATGAGAAGTCTTATTGAATTTGCTATCTCCGCTTCCTCTCATCTTACAGATGCTAATAAAAACATTAATAGTGAGTCAAAGGACTCATTCCAGCAGGGTGAAAATTTTTAAGTGTCAATTATTAACAAATGGGATGAATAAAACAGACCTTGATGAGATGAAAACAAAAGTCTTTTTTTCTTTTTGAGATGGGAGTCTTGCCCTGTCTCCCAGGCTGGAGTGCAGTGGAGTGACCTTAGCTCACTGCAACCTCCAGCTCCTGGGTTCAAGAGATTCTCCTGTCTCAGCCTCCAGAGTAGCCGGGATTACAGGTGCACACCACCATGCCGAGTTAATTTTTGTATTTTCAGTAGAGACAGGGTTTCCTTATGTTGGCCAAGCTGGTCTCAAACTCTTGATCTCAGGTGATCCACCCATGTCAGCCTCCCAAAGAGTTGGGATTACAGACATGAGCCACAGCACCTGGCCTGAAACAAAAGTCTTAATACAGCATTACTGAGGGTTGCATGGACCATAATAAAGACCCTCAGATGGTTTCCCAACATTAAAGGGCCCAAACAAATCTGCTCTATTTGCCCCAGCATAGAGAAATTTAAGATGTAATAAGGCAAAGATTGTAATTAGAAACATGATCTGGAATTGCTTGGGGATATGGTAAAGCAAGCTAATCAAGATAAAGACAAAAGGACCAGGACACCTTGCTAAACACCCAAAATCTAACGTACAGGAGTGGGTCAAATAATAAAGGGGCAAAGAAGAGAAGCTTCTGGGACTCATTTTACTGTTGCACCAAAATCTTCTGGTAAAGTTTTTTTCTCTTTTAATTTTTTTAGTTACCGTCTCATTCTGTCACCCAGGCTGGAGTGCAATGACGCAACCTCAGGTCACTGAAACCTCCACCTCCCAGGCTCAAGAGATCTTCACACTTCAGCCCCTGTTGTGGCTGACACTACAGGTATGCACCACTATGCCTGGCTAATTTTTATATTTTAGTAGAGATGGGGTTTTGACGTGTTGCCCAAGCTGGTCTCAAAACTCCTGGGCTCAAGTGATCCTCCCGCTTCAACCTCCCAAAGTGTTGGGATTACAGGCATGAGCCACTGCCTCAACACGGTGGCTTACAGTCTTAATACAGGCTACAATTAGAATGATAATATATTAAAATGTTAAGGCTGACACAGTATTAAGGAGGAAATCTGAATGAAACTGGAATGTTTAAACAGACTTTACCCTAAATGTTTTATGGGAGTGGATTTTTTTTTTTTCCTACCTTTTGTATTTTACAGAATTTATTCAGGGCTCCTTTCTTGTACTCTTACTTTTTTTTTTTTAATTGCATTTTAGGTTTGGGGGTACATGTGAAGAACATGCAAGACTGTTGCATAGGTACACACATGGCAGTGTGGTTTGCTGCCTTCCTCCCCTTCACCTGTATCTGGCATTTCTCTCCATGCTCTCTCTCCCCAACTCCCCACCCCCTGCTGTCCCTCCCCTATTTCCCCGCAACAGACCCCAGTGTGTGATGCTCCCCTCCCTGTGTCCATGTGTTCTCATTGTTGAACACCCATCTATGAGTGAGAACATGCACTGTTTGGTTTTCTGTTCTTGTGTCAGTTTGCTGAGAATGATGGTTTCCAGGTTCATCCATGTCCCTACAAAGGACACAAACTCATCGTTTTTGATGGCTGCATAATATTCCATGGTGTATATGTGCCACATTTTCCCCGTCCATTCTATCATCGATGGGCATTTGGGTTGGTTCCAGGTCTTTGCTATTGTAAACTGTGCTGCAATGAACATTTGTGTGCATGTGTCCTTTTGGTAGAACGATTTGTAATCCTTTGGATACATACTCAGTAATGGGATTGCTGGGTCAAATAGAATTTCTATTTCTAGGTCCTTGAGGAATCGCCACACTGTTTTCCACAATGGTTGAACTAATTTACACTCCCACCAACAGTGTAAAAGTGTTTCTGTTTCTCCACATCCTCTCCAGCATCTGTTGTCTCCAGATTTTTTAATGATCACCATTCTAACTGGCGTGAGATGGTATCTCTATGTAGTTTTGATTTGCATTTCTCTAATGACCAGTGATGATGAGCATTTTTTCATGTTTGTTAGCCTCATGTATGTCTTCTTTTGTAAAGCGTCTGTTCATATCCTTTGCCCACTTTTGAATGGGCTTGTTTGTTTTTTTCTTGTAAATCTGTTTTAGTTCTTCGTAGATTCTGGATATTAGCCCTTTGTCAGATGGGTAGATTGCAAAAATTTTTTCCCATTCTGTTGGTTGCTGATTCACTCTCATGACTGTTTCTTTTGCCGTGCAGAAGCTGTGGAGTTTGATTAGGTCCCATTTGTCTATTTTGGCGTTTGTTGCCAATGCTTTTGTTGTTTTGGTCATGAAGCCCTTGCCTACACCTATGTCCTGAATGGTTTTGCCTACATTTTCTTCTAGGGTTTTTATGGTGTTAGGTCTGATGTTTAAGTCTTTAATCCATCTGGAGTTAATTTTAGTGTTAAGGTGTCAGGAAGGAGTCCAGTTTCTGCTTTCTGCACATGGCTTTCCAGTTTTCCCAACACCATTTATTAAACGGGGAATCCTTTCCCCATTGCTTGTTTTTGTGAGGTCTGTCAAAGATCAGATGGTTGTAGATGTGTTGTGTTGCCTCCGAGGCCTCTGTCCTGTTCCATAGGTCTATATTACTGTAGCCTTGTAGTACAGTTTGAAGTCCGGTAGCGTGATGCCTCTTGCTTTGTTCTTTTTGCTTGGGATTGACTTGGCTATGTGGGTTCTCTTTTGGTTCTTTTGGTTCCATATGAAATTTAAGGTGGTTTTTTCCAGTTCTGTGAAGAGGGGCATAGGTAGCTTGATGGGGATAGCATTGAATCTATAAATTACTTTGGGCAGTATGGCCATTTTCACGATACTGATTCTTCCTAACCATGAACATGGAATGTTTCTCCATCTGTTTGTGTCCTCTTTTATTTCGTGGAGCAGTGGTTTGTAGTTCTCCTTGAAGAGGTCCTTTACTTTCCTTGTTAGTTGTATTCCTAGGTATTTTATTCTCTCTGTAGCAATTGTGAATGGCAGTTCGTTCTTGATTTGGCTCTCTTTAAGTCTGTTATTAGTGTATAGGAATGCTTGTGATTTTTGCACATTGATTTTGTATCCTGAGACTTTGCTGAAGTTGCTTATCAGTTTCAGGAGATTTTGGGCCGAGATGATAGGGTCTTCTAGATATACAATCATGTCGTGTGCAAATAGAGACAATTTGACTTCCTCCTTTCCTATTTGAATACCCTTTATTTCTTTTTCTGCCTGACTGCTCTGGCTAGAACTTCCAAAACTATATTGAATAGAAGTGGTGAGAGAGGGCATCCTTGTCTAGTGCCAGATTTCAAAGGGAATGCTTCCAATTTTTTCCCATTCAGTATATTTGCTCTTGGTTTGCTGCTAATAGCTTTTATTATTTTGAGATATGTTCTGTCAATACCTAGTTTATTGAGGGTTTTTAGCATAAAGGGCTGTTGAATTTTGTCAAAGGCCTTCTCTGCATCAATTGAGATAATTATGTGGTTTTTGTCTTTGGTTCTGTTTATGTGGTGAATTACCTTTACAGACTTGCGTATGTTGAACCAGCCTTGCATCCCTGGGATGAATCCTACTTGATCATGGTGGATAAGCCTTCTGATGTGCTGTTGCCATAAGTTTGCCAATATTTTATTGAAGATTTTTGCATCTATGTTCATCATGGATATTGGCCTGAAGTTTTCTTTTCTTGCTGAGTCTCTACCGGGTTTTGGTATCAGGATGATGTTGATCTCATAAAATGATTTGGGAAGGATTCCCTCTCTTTAGATTGTTTGGAATAGTTTCATAAGGAATGGTACCAGCTCCCGTTTGTATGTCTGGTAGAATTCGGCTGTGAACCCATCTGGACCCGGGCTTTTTTTAGGTGGTAGGCTCTTAATTGCCACCTCAACTTCAGACCTTGTTATTGGTCTATTCAGAGTTTCAACTTCTTCCTGGTTTAGGCTTGGGAGAAGGCAAGTGTCCAGGAATTTATCCATTTCTTCTAGGTTTACTAGTTTTTGTCTTTGGTTATGTGCATAGAGTTGTTTGTAATAATCTCTGATGATGGTTTGAATTTCTGTGGAATCTGTGGTGATATCCCCTTTATCATTTTTTATTGCATCTATTTGAGTATTCTCTTTTTTCTATTAATCTGGCTAGTGGTCTATTTTGTTGATCTTTTTGAAAAACCAGCTCCTGGATTTATTAATTTTTTTGAAGGGTTTTTTGTGTCTCTATCTCCTTCAGTTCTGCTCTGGTCTTAGCTAGGTTTTGAGTTTTTTGGGTCTTGCTCCTCTAGCTCTTTCAATTTTGACGATAGGGTGTTGATTTTGATGGGGACATTTAGCCCATTTACATTTAGGGTTAATATTTTTTCTCCACCCCCATCCCCCGCTGCTTTTAAGGGTTAATATTGTTATGTGTGAATTTGATCCTGCCATTTTGATGCTAGCTGGCTGTTCTGCCCGTTAGTTGATGCAGTTTCTTCATTGTGTTGATGCTCTTTACCATTTGTTATGTTTTTCGAGTGGCTGGTACTGGTTGTTCCTTTCTATGTTTAGTGCCTCTTTCAGGAGCTCTTGTAAAGCAGGCCTGGTGGTGATGCAATCTCTGAGTACTTGCTTGTTTGCAAAGAATTTTATTTTTCCTTCACTTATGAAGCTTAGTTTGGCTGGATATGAAATTCTGGGTTGAAAGGTCTTTTCTTTAAGGGTGTTGAATATTGGCCCCCACTCTCGTCTGGCTTGTAGGGTTTCTGCTGAGAGATCTGCTGTGAGTGTGATGGGCTTCCCTTTGTGGGTAACCCAACCATTCTCTCTGGTTGCCCTTAGCATTTTCTCCTTCATTTCAACCCTGGTGAATCTGACAATTATGTGCCTTGGGATTGCTCTTCTTGAGGAATATCTTTGTGGTGTTCTCTGTATTTCCTGGACTTGAATATTGGCCTGCCTTTCTAGGTTGGGCAAGTTTTCCTGGGTAATATCCTGAAGAGTATTTTCCAGCTTCAATTCATTGTCTCCATCACATTTAGGTACACCTATCAAACGTAGATTAGGTCTTTTCACATAGTCTCATATTTTTTCAAGACTTTGTTCATTCCTTTTTATCCTTTTTCCTCTAATCTTGCCTTCTCATTTTATTTCATTAAGTTGATTTTCGACCTCTGATATCCCTTCTTCTGCTTGATCACTTCGGCTGTTGAAACTTGGGCATGCTTCGTGAAGTTCTTGTGTTGTGTTTTTCAGCTCCATCAATTCACTTATATTCCTAAGTTGTTTATTCTCGTTAGCATTTCATCAAATGCTTTTTCAAGGTTCTTAGTTTCTTTGCATTGGATTAGAACATGTTCTTTTAGCTCACAGAAGTTTCTTATTACCTACCTTCTGAAGCCTGATCTGTCAATTCACCACACTCATTCTCCATCCAGCCTGTTCCCTTGCTGGTGAGGAGTTGTGATCCCTTGTAGGAAGAGAGGCCTTCTGGTTTCAGGTGTTTTCATCCTTTTGGCACTGGTTTCTTCCAATCTTTGTGGATTTATCCACCTGTTGTCTTTGTAGTTGTTGACTTTCAGATTTGGTCTCTGAGTGGACGTCCAGTTTGATGATGATGAAGTTCTTTCTTTCTGTTTCTTAGTTTTCCTTCTAACAGTCTGGTCCCTCTGCTGTAGGACTGCTGAGGTCCACTCCAGGCCCTGCTTGCCTGGGGATCACCTGCAGCAGCTGCAGAACAGCAATGGTTGCGGCCAGTTTCTTCTTCTGCTATCTTTATCCCAGAAGGATACCTGCCAGATGTCAGTCTGAGCTCTTCTTTATGACGTGACTCTTTGGATATACAGGCATCAGGGAACTGTTTGAGGAGACAGTCTGTTCTTTACAGGAGCTCAAGTGCTAAGCTGTGAGCTCCGTTGTTCATTCATAGCTGCTGGGCAGGTACACTTAAGTCTGCTGCAGCAGAACTGATAACCCCCCTTTTTTTATTCCCCAGGTCCTCTGTCCCAGGGAGCTAGGGTTTTATTTATGAGTTTCTGTTGTGCTGTTGCCTTTTTTCAGGGCTGCCCTGCCCAGCGAGGAGGCAGCCTAGTCACTGTCTGCCTGCAGAGGCTTTCCTGAGCTGCTGTGGGCTCCACCCAGCTGCCATGTGAACTTCCCTGCAGTCCTGTTCATATGGGTATAGTTAGAACTGCCTCAGCCATGCTGGCCCACCTCTATAATGGTGGACTCTCTCTGTAATGGCAGGCTGCCTCAGCAATGGCAAACCACCTCTGTAGTGGTGGACTGACTCGGTAATGGCAGATGGCCCTCCCCTACAGAGCTGAACCATCCCAGGTTCACCTGTGCTTGCTGTGAAACTCTCAATCCAGGGTGTTTCCAATTGCTGTTTTTTTGTGGGGGTGGGACCAGCCAAGCCTGATCACCTGACTCCGTCTCAGAGCCTTTTTTTTTTTTTTTTTTTTTTTTAGTGGAATGGTCGACTGTCTCCCAGGTGTTCCAGTTGCCTGTTGAAAAGGCGCTGGGATCTGTGTGATTTACCATACAGTGACCCACTGCGCCAGGTGAAACAGCCGAATTCGTGGCGCTTTTTTGCCCAGGAATCTCCTGGCCTGGCTCCCTGTTTCAGTTCCCTTTTTAATCAGATGAATGGGTGACCCTCTCTCTCAGGAGCTCTAATCACCAGCTAAAACAGCGCCCAGACCCACATATTTTGTATGGAGAACTGCCGTTCCGAAGCACCGGCAAAACAGCCACGCTGGCCAAAACAGCGTGCTGGTCAAACCAGCCGCGCTGGCAACCCGTGGGGCTCCTCCACCTGGGAATCTCCTGGTCTGCGGGCAATAAAAATCCTTCTGGAAATGTGGCGTCCACTCACCCTCCAGGCTTTCATTGGGAGCTGCAATCCTGAGCTGCTCCTAATTGGCCATCTTGGATCCCTCTGGGAGTGGATCTTATGATTGACTGTTTCACCCCATTTCCCCTACATAGTACAGTAAAACAGAGGGTACAGTATTGGACATGTTAAAGTGAATGAGTAAGATTGCCTGAGCTCACACAGTAGAGAACAGAGAAACTGAAGCACTGGTACAGACAAATTCTCTGTATGTGGAGTGTGGGCTGGAATTTATGTCAAAAGCCTGTGAGTCCCTCCCAGTGACAACTATCAGGGTGCTGGACTAGGGAATTTCCACTTTAGGGGCAATTACTAAGTTTGCTATTGGATATTAAAAGTGCCCCTGTGACTGAAGGACATACAATAATGTTGAAACTTGAAATATCCATGGTGTCCTGGGGGATTTTTGGAAAAACATTCTAATGGGAGGAGACAGTGCCCAAAAGAGTTCCCTAATGAAAAAGAAATGGTTTATACTGGATCTTGTTACCAGAGGAATGCAAGGAGATTCTCACATGTAGGGAGGCTCTTTTTCCCTAGGACTGACTTTGGAACTGTAGAAGAAGCTCCTGCATTTAATTGCCACTTGGACAATGCCCTAAAAACAGCTCTCAATTGATAAAGTACTGCTTCGTTTATGGATGGCAGTTCCAAGGAGAACTATGATGTCCACTTGAGCATATCTAGCCATCTGTGATGAGAAAGCTCCCAACTTTTTAAAGAAAACTACAACTAACTTCCACTTTCTGACAAGGTTTAATTCAAATACAACTCTTAAGAGGAATGAAAAGAACAGAGAGAAGGCAGAGGAGCACCGCAAAGGCACAAAGGCATGGAGTGTGGTGAGGGTGGTGGGTACTGGTTTATTTCCACTATGAAGAACCAAAGGAGATAAGCAAGGCCCAAAAAATGTTCCTTAGACTTTAATTATCGGTATCAAAAGTCAAAAACTAGTGTTTAAAGTCCCCTATCTTTTATTCTTTCACTACTTATTTGAAAAGAGAATCATACTCTGATCTTCATACTGTGCTGCTCCAGGTATTTCCTGATTGCAGAACGAAGTGCCCATTTCTGATCTGGGGTCCTAGAAAAGTGCCTTCACTTCCCAGGTACATTTTCTCTACTTAGAATTTCTAGCTAGTTATCACTGCAAAGTGACAGTGATACATACACTTCCTAAATAACAGATTGAATTGGTTTAAATGGGCTGTGGATCAGAATTTCAAATCAGTCTAGAAGGACATTTTCATCACTGAAATCCATCTACTTTGATTCACTTTGGATTTTCATGGTAATTCTTCAGCACATGCAATGCTTTGAAATTTATAGCATACCTTTATCAGTGAGTAAGAAATGAAGTATCACATGTTATTAAAGCTCCCTTAACACAGGAAGAGAAAGGAGGGCACCCAAGTACAAATCAACTTATTTCATTCAATTAAATAAAATATTTTCCTCTAATAGAAAAGACCTTGTCAGTATTAAAATCTAGATTTACACAGAGCTTTCATTTTATACTCTACAATTATTTTGCATGACACCTTTACAATAGACCTGCAGAATGAGTTAATCATTTAAAAATAAATATTGAAACAGATAAGAAGAGGTTGAGTGCAGTGCCCAATACAGTTAACACAGTCATAAGTATCTGAAAAAAGACTGATCCAAACCCAATTCTTTTTTTTTTTTTTTTTTGGGACGGAGTTTTGCTCTTGTTACCCAGGCTGGGGTGCAATGGCACGATCTCGGCTCACCGCAACCTCCGCCTCCTGGGTTCAGGCAATTCTCCTGCCTCAGCTTCCTGAGTAGCTGGGATTACAGGCACGTGCCACCATGCCCAGCTAATTTTTTGTATTTTTAGTAGAGACGGGGTTTCACCATGTTGACCAGGATGGTCTCGATCTCTCGACCTCGTGATCCACCCGCCTTGGCCTCCCAAAGTGCTGGGATTACAGGGTTGAGCCACCGCGCCCGGCCCAAACCCAATTCTTAGTAGTACTACATTACTTACTGGCTGTATCATTTTGGGCAGATTACTTAGTTTACCTGAGCCTCAATCTCCTCCTCAAAAAAAAATGCAGAACAGTACTAACTAACTGTTGAGAGGATTAAATGTAGGGAAAAGATCCAAAACATACAATGCATTTTTGTAGCACCATTCCTAACACAGAGTGATTTTAGTGAATGGTTATAAATTTACTGTAGGGCACTTTTTTGGGGTATGACACTTTAAATTTTAAAAAAATCTAGCTCTATAATTTCAGGATGAACTACTGTTCTTAGCATACAAATTACAAAAAAATAGCATACAAAACCATATCCATAAATGCTTATTCTTCATTTGAATAAATTGGTAGATATTAATGAACTAAAACTCCTGAACAAACTCCATAAAACCAAATGGGACAAGCTAAGCAGTGGCTCACACCTGTAAACCCTGCACTTTGGGAAGCTGAGGCAGGAGGATCGCTTGAGCCCAGGAGTTTCAGACCAGCCTGGGCAGTGTAGTAAGACTTCATCTCTACTAAAAATAGAAAACATTAATCAGGTGTGGTATGTAGTCCCAGCTACTCAGGAGGCTGAGGTGTGAAGGTTGCTTGAGCCCCGGAGTTTGAGGTTGCAGTGAGATATGATCATGCCACTGCATTCCACCCTGGGTACGAGAGTGAGACCCTGTCTCAAAACAAACAAACAGAAAAGCAGAAATCAGGAGAGCTCAGGACAGACCATAAACAGTGAGACATAAAGTGCTATTTAAAAGAGAAAGTGTGGAACGGACGTGATGGCTCACACCTGTAATCCCAGCACTTTGGGAGGCTGAGGCAGGCAGATCACCTGAGGTCAGAAGTTTGAGACCAGCCTGGTTAACAGGGCAAAACCTCATCTCTACTAAAAATACAAAAAAAATTAGTTGGGCATGGTGGTGTGCACCTGTAGTCCTTGGTACTTGGAAGGCTGAGGCACAAGAATCGCTAGAACCCAGGAGCGGAGGTTGCTCCACTGCACTCCATCCAGCCTGGGTGACAGAGCAAGACTCTGTCTCAATTAAAAAATAAAAACAAAAAATAAAAGAGGAAGTGTGTTAATGGAGGGTTTTTTTTGTTGTTGTTGTTGTTTTCCAGTTTTTTGGTTTTTGCCTTCTAAAAAAAGCATGGTACCCAATGTAAAAGAACATTTATTAGGTTCTCAACTCTGAAATAAATAAACTCTTGGCTATATAATTTTTAAAAGTTGTACGTTAAAGCCAGGCACGTCTGTAATCCCAGCACTTTGGGAGGCTGAGGTGGACAGATCATGAGGTCAGGAGTTCGAGACCAGCCTGGCTAATATGGTGAAACCCTGTCTTTACTAACAATACAAAAATTAGCTGGGCATGGTGGTGCGTGCCTATAGTCCCAGCTACTCGGGAGGCTGAGGCAGAAGAATCACTTGAACCCAGAAGGCAGAGGTTGCAGTGAGCCAAGATCTCACCACTGCACCCCAGCCTGGGCGACAAGGTGAGACTCCATCTCAAAAAAAAAAAAAAAAAAAAAGTTTATGTTAAATGTAGTATGTTGAACCTTCACAACTTAGAGATAAGTATAATTTACAGAAGAGTATATGGGACTATTAAAACTAATTATTATAATAACTATCATTTAGTCCGTGTCAATTATACCCTAAGTATTTAACACAGATATTATTTTAATCATCATAATAAATCAGTGAGAAAAGAAAAAAAAAATCCCAACTATTATCCCTATAGGGATGAGGCAACTGTCACACAGGATTACCTAACTCACCCATGGGTATAGTTAATAAATGACAGAGTAGATATTTGAACCCACGATTGTTATGATTTCAAAAATCAATACTCTATAAACCAGGCATGGTGGTATGTGCTTGTAGTCTTGACTACTCAGGAGGCTGAGGTGAAAGGTATGAGCCAAGAAGTCTGAGGCTGTAGTGTGCCATGATTGTGCCTGTGAAGAGCCACTGTACTCCATCCTGGGCAACACAGTGTGACCCCATCTCTAAAAATGAAAGGTAAAAACCAAAGAACCGGCCACCCCAAATATTCTTTCTAACCCAAATTGCTTCTCTGGGTAAAACATAAATAAATTGAACTTTAAGATTCAAGAAAATGGCCTTTAAGATTTCTTCTAAGTCTAGAATATAAAGTTCTTTTTTCGGCCAAGAGCAGTGGCTCATGCCTGTAACCCCAGCACTTTGGAAGGCTGAGGCAGGTGGATCACAAGGTCAGGAGTTTGAGACCAGCCTGGCCAACATGGTGAAACCCCGTCTCCACTAAAAATACAAAAATGAGGTGGGCATGGTGGTGGGGGCCTGTAATCCCAGCTAGTTGGGAGGCTGAGGCAGGAGAATCATTTGAATCCGGTAAGAAGAGGTTGCAGTGAGCTGAGATCATGCCATTACACTCCAGCCTGAATAACGGGGCGAGACTCTGTCTTAAAAAAAAAAAAAAAAAAGTTATTTTTCTAATGGGCTAAAACGCTTGAGGGTATTAAGCTCCAAGCCTCTGCCCCTTCTATAAATTCTAATCCCTACCCCATTCAGGGGAAAAAAGGAGGAAAGGAAGACAGAATTACTTAAAACAAATTTTTTTTCAGATATAAAATGGTGATCCACAAGTAATGATGGAAGGAGTGAGTCCTCAGCTTCTGCTGGTGAGAAGGTTCATGCAGAACATTTAGCAGGTGCTGCCTCTAAAGAGAACAGTCACTACACTTATGACAGGGATTTAGCTCTCAGTAGTTCAGAGGCAAAATGAACTACAGACTGGAACAAAAGGTATGAAATCTCTCATTGGAGTCATCACAAATTTACCAGGTCAAGAATTCCATATAAAGTGTTGCGGCCTTCACTTGCAGATCATGAAAAATATGATGGAGATCCGCAGAATAATCACAAACTGCATATTGTTACCACAATAAAAAAAATACAAAAAGGTGTCCATATTGGGAAAAAGATATAATACAGATGCTCGGATTAGAAAATACATATACCCCTCAAGTTCACAAGCATATCTCTTCACTGAATGCAAAACTGACAGTGGTTAAACAGTTGGTAAGAATCAAGCCCCTGAAGTTGCCACAAGGACTTCCAACTGAGGAGGACATGTCTAAGCTCTGCCTTCAGAGCACTGGGGAATTAATGCAGTGGCACAGTGGCATCTGACATCTGTGGAGCAGAAAGCAATTAAGCCTAATGCCTGAGGAGCTTCAGATTTAAAAATGGAAATTGTTTTTTTATTTAAAGATGATGCAAAAGTGTTTCATTAAAATATATTTTAAATATATTTTTTTAAAAAAAGAAAGTGGGCAAAAGAAGGAAGTAAAGAATTTAGATTGGTCATTAGAGAATAACTTCCTGACAACAAAAACTGAGACATGGAACACATTATCAAAGAACATTATGTTGGATAAACTGAAGAAAATACAACCTTGTGAACGGCTGTCAACACAAATAGTGTCAACATACACACAAGATGGGGAAGTACAAATATAGTCTACTTGGCTCAGCCCCACTTATAATTTAAAATAGAAAAATAAAAAAAGGAAAGTGGTAAAATAAGCTTGACAGCACCAGTCAGGGGATTGCACTACAATTCTGCCAGCTTAAATACAAGTTAGCAAAATGCTAACCCTGGCCGAGTATAGTGCTTCATGCCTGTAATACCAGCACTTTGGGAGGCCAAAGTGGGAGAATCACTTGAGCCCAGGATTTTGAGACCAGCCAAGGCAACACGGTGTGAGTTCATTGCTACAAAATATAAAAAATTAGCCAGGTGTGGTGGCATGTTCCTAAAGTACCAGCTACTCAGAAGGGTGAGGTGGGAAGACAGCTTGAGCATAGGATGTTGAGGTTGCAGTGACCCATGACTGCACTACTGCTCTCCAGCCTGGGTGACAGAGTGAGACCTTGTCTAAAAAAAAAGCTAATCCAAATATTTGTATAACATTTTTCAAAGAATCTATCAATGCACAGGTACTACTTTATAATTTCCTTCAATTCACTATGCATTAAGACACAGCATCTCTATTTTCTCTATACATTCATACTCATATGAAAACTAGTATCCTAGTCTAGACTCAACACTGGTCATCACAAATGTACTGATGAGATAAAATCCATAGCTTGTTAGTTTCTTAAATATGTGTTGGGAGAACTCTGAATGAAAGATACCACAAAGATAACTTCCTTCTGAGATTAAAAACAAAAAACCACACACACACATACGCAATTCTGGCAGAACTGTTAGACCTAGGAAAGTCATCTGTCTCATGCCTGCTCACCTTTTCTCTCACTCAGATGAAATGCTCCCACAGGCAAAGATCCACAGTTGATTGCCTCAGGAAGCTGCAGAGTCAACATTTTCATTTACCCCTTTTGAATGTTTGCTGAGTTTTGATGTGAACTTTACTAATCCATAAAGAATGGGAAGTCTACACATTTCTGGTAGTAACAGATTTCTCTCACTCTCATTATGAAAAAGAAATATTTTTTTCCTTTTTATTTATTTATTTTTTTTTTGAGACAGATTCTCACTCTGTTGCCCAGGCTGGAGTGCAGTGGCACGATCTCAGCTCACTGCAACTTCCGCCTCCTGGGTTGAAGTGACTATCCTGCCCTAGCCTCCTGAGTAGCTGGGACTACAGGTGCATGTCACCACACCTGGATAATTTTTTGTATTCTTAGTAGAGACGGGGTTTCACTGTGTTAGCCAGGATGGTCTCTATCTCCTGACCTTGTGATCCGTCCACCTGAGCCTCCCAAAGTGCTGGGATTACAGGTATGAACCACTGCGCCCTCCCAAAATAATGTGTTCTTAATGACAATTATGTAGTATCAGGAAAAAAGGGCTATTTCCATTAAGACATAAACATACCCAAATCAGCCAAGTTAACACTTGTGTTCCTTCCTATTTCTCTCTGCAGTCACTAACTGCCACCTCAAAGAGAAACAGCACAGTCTCATCTCAGCCTTTGGTCCCACCATACCTGCTTCCTTTATACAGAACAGAAAAGACTGTGATCATTATTTATTTGGTCCTAGTAATATATCCCATGGAAACACAGTAGTTGAGAGCATAAGTATTTGTTTTTGGAAAACGTAAAATCCAAGGAAGACCTACCTTGTGAGTAGAGAAGGATTTGCATCTCTAAAAGAACACAGGTAAACACCTGCACCAGGTTCTCCAATCCCAGGAGTTCAAATGCCTCACGAAGCGGGTAATCAGAGAGGGGGAGCTCACTGGGCCCAGGCCTCTGGCAGACGACAGGTTCATAAACACCATAAAATTTCAGTGACCTCCCTGGAGGTGGAAGGGGTACTTCATAAAGAATATTATGGATATAGCTTTCAAGTGGCAAGGGTGGTGGCTGCTGCGAGGTAACAGCCTTGTAAAGCTGGATAAGGAATTTCTTGCAGGCCTGCATGAATGGTAATGGTGTGATCAAGCATATGCTTTTTGAAACATACAGGGTGTCTCTGCTGATATCATAGGAGTTGTACCTCTGGAGTTTCAAAAGGGAAGTTGTATCTCCTTCATCAAGACTACTTGCCAATGAGTCCATGCTGCAGGAAGATGAAGCATACACGCTGCTGTAATGCTCAGCATTGTGCATCTGGTAGAGTGTCTGCATTGCTGTGCAGATTTGCTTACTTGTAACTTCTTCATAAAAAGTGAGAACAAAACCATAGGTGCGAGAACCATCTTCCCTGGTAATTATAAATGAGTGAAACTGGGGGTCTTTATTGTCAGTTTGTGTCCTGAAAGACAGCCCTTTAGGCATGCACAACTGCAAGAAAGAAAAAAAAAAAAGGCATCAGAACGCAGTACACAAATAACTTCAAGCCAGAAACAAATGTTGTTTTTTAACACAACAGGATTCAAAAAGACAGGTTTTATCCAGATTTAACAGTGGCAATAGCCCTAAATTAGAAATACATTGTAAGTTCCTCATATACATGTAAATAAAATTATTCTTAAAAAGAATATATACAAGGGAAAAAATTTTACTGTGTGATGTTACATGCAGGAAGCTTTACTAAGAACAAGACAATCACTGATTTAGTCCCAGAGTAAATCTCTAACTAAGGCTGTGGCCTTCACCAAGCTATGTAACTTGTGTGAGCTCAGTTCCTTTATCTACAATAGCTGCTACATCAATGACTTGAAGAGTATGCAAAAGCACTTCACAAATATTTAATACTTAAGTACTATTTTTGCATTAATGATGAAAATGTTTCAGGAGAGCAGAGAAATAGGAAAAGGCTCATTTAATAAGTTAAACAAGGAATAATAAAAACAACGGTATCATCTTTGCTATTTTTAATAGTATGTTATTTTATCCATGAAAAAGAAGCTTCAGAAATCGAAAGCATATCTACTAAAGCAGAAGTACAGAAACAAGGCATTTGAGATTACTTCTAGTAGAGATTATGAGTTCTTGGGAACTACCCAGGATTGAGTCAAACTTGGGAACAAAATTACCCAGAGGAACTAAAGATGCTGTATTTAACACACTTAAAATGCACA
Source organism: Saimiri boliviensis (assembly GCF_048565385.1). Taxonomy (NCBI): domain Eukaryota; kingdom Metazoa; phylum Chordata; class Mammalia; order Primates; family Cebidae; genus Saimiri; species Saimiri boliviensis. Next base: position 92,594,565 of record NC_133455.1, read on the forward strand.
GAAAATTAGAATGGATTCTTTAAAGCATTTTAAATAACAGAAATGAAATTACAGAAAAGTTGAAACATACTAAGGAAAGCAGAACTTGTAATTCAACCATCCTAATAATCATTATTCATATTTAGATATTTCTACTTTTATATTGTAATATGCTTTTTACATAAATAATTTAACCATATATTACTTTCTAGTTTTTCCCATATTTAATAACTGATAAGTTACAAAATTTAGACTGTCTCCCACATCCCCACATTATCAAGAAAACACAATTCCTTCCTTGCTTTATTCAAGCCATCAAAAAACATGTATTAAGTGCCTTTTATGAGAGGGGATCTGTGATACAACGGTGGGAAGGACAGACATGGCCCATGCTCCTATGGTGTTTCCAGTCCAGTGAGGATAACAGATGAGTTTAAAAAATCATATAAACTATAAAGTAAGGGAAGTGTTATGATAGGGTAAATAAGGGTTGCTATGGGAAAAATATATAATAGTAGGAAGATACACATTAGAAAAGCGGGAGCTATCAGGAAAAAATGAAGCCCAATTTAAAACCACAGGATGAGTAAATGTCTTAGTAGATAAAGATTCTAGTCAGAGAGGACTACCTGTGCAAAAGCCCAGAAAAGTTTGAGGAACTGAAACAGGTTAGTTTGGGTGGGGCACAGAATGCAAGGTGGGTGGACGTTAGAGAAAGCAAGAGAAATCATTAGGGGTTAGCCCATCAAGGGCCTTGGTAAGCTATGTTAGAACTGTGGGGAGGACAATGGGAAACCTCTAAAGGGTTTTTAGGAGAGGAACAGAATTAGATGTGCCTCTTAGCACATCCATCTTGGAACACTGAAGGGAGTGGTTTTCAAAGGGGTTCCAAGGAGGCAGCAGGAATGTCCCAGGGCCTTGAAAGGGGGTGAGAGGCTAGAGGAGGAAGCTGAGAGGGCCAGTGTCCTTCCTTCGCCTATGCACATTCCACTTTCATTTAATTTGTAGAGTAGAATTCTTTCAGTGTTAAGATTTCTGGGTTCCCACTGCTTAAAAACAAAATCTTGATGGTGGCCTAGGATTAACGCAGCACAACTGTCATTAAGCATGAAGGCAGGTAGGTGTACTAAATGTTCCTCACAGCCATTTCAGATTGTGGTCCTTCCATTCTCCCTAAAAACTCTTGGCTTTGAAACTCATGTCATGATTGTGTCACATTTTGGATTTCTTTTCCATCCAAGTTCATCTCTGGAGCAACTTCTTCCATGATTTTAAATATACTCTGCTAACTCCCAAATCTACAATCTCATGAATCTGACTCTTAAATGAGAAACTATTTGACAATCCCATCGAGATGTGAAATAGGCCATTCAAATCTACCATGTCCCAAACTGAAGTTCTGATTTCTTCCTCCAAATCTGTTTCTCCTTTTATCAGTCTTTTCTGTAATTCCATCATCTCATTTGCCCAAGACAAAAACCTTGGAGTCATCTTTAACTTCTTCCTCTCTTTCTGACTTACCCCATTATCCAATCCATCAGCAAATATTACCATTTCTATCTTCAAAAATATATGCAGAAATCAATTGCTGCTGCTGCTTCTTTTTTTATTCATTTTTTTTTAGAGATGGGGTCTTGTTCTATCACTTAGGATGAACTATAGTGGTACAATCACAGTTTACTGGAGCCTCAGACTCCTGGGTAAAAGCAATCCTCCCGCCTCAGTCTCCTGAATCAGAAAGTAATTGCTTCAATCTTTACTCTTCCCACTCTAATCTAAGCCATCCTCTTCTCTTGTCTGGATATAACAGCCGATCTCTCTGCTTCTGCCCTTGTCCCCCATAATCTATTTCCCATATAACAGCCAAAGCATCCTCAAAAAATATATTACAACTTGCTACTCTTCCCAAAATTCTCCAATGGACTCTCATCTCACTAAAAGCTGATGTCTTTACAACGGCCTATAAGGAAGCCCTGCATGACTCAGCCCCCAGCAACCTCTCTGCCTTCATCTTGTACTCTCTAACTCGCCCACTCTGCTCCAGCAACAATGGCACATTACTGTTCTAAGAACACACCCCGAATTCTCCCATCGAAATCTGCTCTTATCTTTCCCAGCAACTCTCTTCCCCTTGGCATCGACATGACTCATTCCTTGTGGCAGATATTGCTCCAATAATATTTCTACTTCCACACACTTTTCCAAACCTTGACATTCCCACATTAAGAAGCGGAGACCACTTTCCTTGAAACTGGGTGGGCTGCTAAGAGTGCCTATACCAGGGTCTGGAACACTTTTTCTATAAAGAGACAGATAAGTATTTTAGGACCTGGAGGTCATAGAGTCTTTGTAATTACTCCACTCTACACTGTATTAGATGAGTGCAAAAGTAATTATGGTTTCTGCATTGTTGGAATTTGCCATTTGATATTGGAATACATTCTTAAATAAATGTGATTATATTACATATCTCCCCACCCCACTGCTGAGATGGAGTTTTGCTTTGTCACTCAGGCTGGAGTACAATGGCATGATCTTGGCTCACTGCAACCTCCGCCTCCTGGGCTCAAGCAATTCTTATACCTCAGCCTCCCGAGCAGCTAGGACTACAGGCGTGCACCACCATGCCCAACTAATTTTGTATTTTTAGTAGAGACTGGGTTTCACCATGTTAGTCAGGCTGGTCTCAAACTCCTGACCTCAAGTGATCTGCCCACTTCAGCCTCCCAAAGGGCTGAGGGATTACAGGAGTGAACAACCGCACCTGGCCTCAAGCGATTTTCTTATTACAGTTCAAAATGGGTCATAAAACAGTGGAGACAATCACAACATCAACAATGCATGTCCCTGCTAACTAACAAACAAGGCAGTGGTGGTTCAAGAAGTTTTGCAAAGGAGATGAGAGCCTTGGAGATGAGGAACATAGTGGCCAGCCATTGCAAGTTGACAATGACCAAATGAAGGCAATCATCGAAGCAGATCCTCTTAAAACTACCTAAGAGGTTGCTGAAGAACTCAATGTCAACCATTCTATGGTCATTTGGCATTTGAAACAAAATGGAAAGGAGGAAAAACTCCCTAAGTGGATACCTCATGAGCTGAGTGAAAATTTTAAAAATCATCATTTTTGGCCGGTCACAGTGGCTCACACCTGTAATCCCAGCACTTTGGAAGGCCGAGGTGGGCAGACTGTCTAAGCTCAGGAGTTTGAAAACAGCCTGGGCAACATGGTGAAACCCCATCTCTACTAAAATAGAAAAAACTATCCGGACACGGCTGTGTGCACCTATAGACCCAGCTACTCAGGAGGCTGAGACAGGAGAATTGCTTAAACCAGGGAGGTAGAAGTTGCAGTGAGCCGAGATCGTGCCACTGCACTCCAGCCTGAGTGACAGAGCAATAACGCTATCTCAAAAAAAAAAAAAAAAAAAAAATCACCATTTTCAAGTATCATCTTCTCTTATTCTACACAGCAACAATGAACCATTTCTCAGTCGAATTGTGATATGCGACAAAAAGTGGATTTCGTATGACAACCGGCAATGACCAGCTTAGTGGCTAAACCAAGAAGAAGCTCCAAAGTACTTCCCACAGCCAAACTTGCTGACCAAAAAAAGGTCATGGTGACTGGTAGTCTGGTGCCAGTTTGATCCAATACAGCTTTCTGAATCCTGGCAAAACCACTACATCTGAGAAGTATGCTCAGTAAATCAATGAGATACATCAAAAACTGCAAAGCCTGGAGTGGGGACTGGTCAACAGAAAAAGCCCAATTCTTTTTCACAACAATGCCCGACCGCACATCGCAGAACAAATGCTTCAAAAGTTCAACGAATTGGGCTACAAAGTTTTGCCTCATTCACCATGTTCTCCTGACCTCTTGCCAACTAACTACCACTACTTGAAGCATCTCGAAAACTTTTTGCAGGGAAAATGCTTCCACAACCAGCAGGATGCAGAAAATGCTTTCCAAGAGTTCATCAAATCCCAAAGCACAGGTTTTTTTTATGTTACAGGGATAAACAGACTTATTTCTTGCTGGCAAAAATGTGTTGACTGAATGGTTCCTACTTTGATTAATAAAGATGTGTTTGAGCCCAGTTATGATTTAAAATTCAGTCCCAAACTGCAATTACTTTTGCACCAACCTGAAAACACAGAAGGTATGGCTTTGTTCCAACACAACTTTATTTAAAAAAACAGGCAGTTGAACAGATTTGGCCTGGGGGCCACATATGCCCACTTCTGGCCTAGTCAAGTAAAATGCAACAGCAGTGACAAGTGACGTAGTGACTTTTGAGCAGAGGATAAAAAAGGCAATAAAGCTGCTTCTTCTCTTCTCTCTCTCTCGTTCGTAACCTGGTAACACACTCTGGGAGCCCTGAGGCAACATATAGAAAGTTTAGCTAGTCTGAAGCTGCCTGACCAGTGAGACCAAATGGCCCAGCTATATACCTGATCCAGGAGACAGGCCTATGACTGGGTGAGCTTTCAGATGACTTCTGTCTTCAGAAGCTTCGAAGCTCCCAAACTGACATGAAGTAGAACACAGGCGTTGCCAACCAAAAGCTATCTACACTGCAGATATATATATGCTACCTACATATACATTGGGTGTGCTACCTACATATACATATCTGCAATGTAGGTAGCACACCCGGCTATGTTTTTGTTGCTTTAAATCAAGGGTCAGCACACGACACCCCCACTATGGGTTTAAATGTATGTGTACCTCCAAAATTCATATGCTGGAACATCACTTCAGGGTGACTGTATTAAAAGATGGGGCCTTCTGGGAAGTGATTAAGTCACGCAGGTTCTGCCCTCGTGAAAGGATTAGTCCCTTATAAAAGATAAAAGGTTGAAGGAAGCAGCACCCTAGTACCTTTTCTCTGCTTCCATCCTTTCTGCCATGTGAGGGGACAGCATTTGTCCTCTCTGGAGGACACAATAACAAAGCACCATTTTAGCAGAGACTAGGCCATTATTAGACCCTAAACCTACAGACACTTTGATCTTGTACTTTCAATCTCTAGAACTGTGAGAAATAAATTCCTATTCCTTGTAAGCTACTCAGTCTGAAGTATTTTATTTTAGCAGGAGAAATAGACTAACAAAAACCCTTAGGTCAAATACAATCTGCCACCTGATTTGTAAATAAAGGTTCACTGGGACTCAGTCACATCCATCCATTTATGCACTGTCTATGGACAGCTTCACACTACAACAACAGAGCTGACTGACTATGACAGAAACTGTATGCCTACAATACCTAAACTACTTACTATTTGGTTCTTCATGAAAAAAATTGCTAATCCCTATTTTAAGCCATTAAGTGACAGGGGGATGGATTGTCACGCAGCGATAATCAAAACACTCCCTTACTTCAAGTCTGTGCATAAATACTACCTTAGAGAGGTCTTCCTTTACCTTTCCATAAAAAATAGCATTCTCTTCATCTCTTGCATGCCATAAAATGTTACTCCTCTAAAAAAATATTTATTGTGGAGAAGCAATTAAAGTCTTTTTTTTTTTTTTTTTCTGAGACGGAGTTTCGCTCTTGTTACCCAGGCTGGAGTGCAATGGCGCGATCTCGGCTCATTGCAACCTCCGCCTCCTGGGTTCAAGCAATTCTCCTGCCTCAGCCTCCTGAGTAGCTGGGATTACAGGCATGTGCCACCATGCCCAGCTAATTTTTTTTTGTATTTTTAGTAGAGACGGGGTTTCACCATGTTGACCAGGATGGTCTCGATCTCTCGACCTCGTGATCCACCCGCCTCAGCCTCCCAAAGTGCTGGGATTACAGGCTTGAGCCACCGCGCCCAGCATGCAATTAAAGTCTTACACCACTGTAAGCATATGTACATTATATAAAAATACACATTACTAGTATTGGACAATTCTGTTTGATCTCTAGATTGCCAGCTACTCAAGGGGTAGCACTATATTTCAACAGCTTTAAACATTCAAGAGAACTGTAATGAAATAATATACCATGTGGGGCCATAACAGATGGTGATTAACAAGGGTAAAAAGAAAAAACTGTGAGGCTCAGTCACTAGAGTACCAGTCAAAATGTCTTCATATTTCATAACACTGAATATGCAAAGGACTACGGCAGATTTACTCAATTCTTTTACATATTAAATTACTATGTATATTTGGACAGAATGAGATACAGACTTAGGTAAAACCTATAAATACCTCAATTTGGTAGGGGGTAAAAAACACTTATTCCCAGTCTTTCTTAGGAATAATTGTATAAAGAAAGGCTATGGCAGAATCTCTTCATAATTCTATCTTCAAATTAAGGCTGATTTCATCATAACAAGTTAATGAGCTATGCTGCCAATAGCATGAATAAAAACTCATTTGGCCAGATGCAGTGGCTCATGCCTATAATCCCAGCACTTTGGGAGGCTGAGGCAGGTGGACTGAGCTCAGGAGTTCAACAGCAGCCTGGGCAACATGACAAAACCCCATCTCTACTAAAAATACAAAAAATTAGCTGGGTGTGGTGATACACACCTGTAGTCCCAGCTACTTGGAAGGCTGAAGCACAAGAATCACTTGAACCTGGGTGGCAGAGGTTGCAGTGAGCGAAGACTGTGCCACTGCACTCTAGCCTAGATGACAGAGTAAGACTCTGTCTCCAACAAACAAACAAACAAACAAACCCAAAAACCTCATTCGACATATTTATTGTAGCCAATAAAAAGTATACAAAAGGCTGGGTGTGGTGGCTCATTCCTGTAATCCAAGCACTTTGGAGGCCAAGGCGGGTGGATCACCTGAGGTCGGTAGTCCAAGACCAGCCTGACCAATGTGGTGAAATGTCTTTTAAAAAAAAAAAGATTATACAAAAGATGATTTTAATTATTCTTGCTCCAGGCTAAACTCAAACTTGTTTAGCACAGTGCAAGGCATGTAACAATTGGTTGAATGAATAAATGAATGAACAAGAAAACAAAAACAACAGCTGGCGGTGGCGGTAAAAGACCAGGCTTAGTTAATCTCTTGATCTGATCTGTAATTCTTTTTTTTTTTTGAGACGGAGTCTCACTCTGCCACCTAGTCTGGAGTACAGTGGTGTGATCTCAGCTCACTGCAATCTCCACCTCCTGGGTTCATTCAAGCAATTCCCCTGTCTCAGCCTCTCAAGTAGCTGGGATTACAAGTGTGTGCGATTATAGGTGTGCACACCTGGCTAATTTTTTTTTTTTTTCTATTTTTAGTAGAGACAAGGTTTCACCATGTTGGCCAGGCTGGTCTTGAAATTTTGACCTCAAGTGACCTGCTCGCCTCAGCCTCCCAAAGTGTTGGGATTACAGGTGTGAGCCACGGTACCTGGCCTTCAGCTTGTAATTCTTTTTCCATCAAGTAGGCAATACAGAAACACAGTGGCCTCCAAAGTCAACAGAAAGATTTAATTTAATTGATAGGCATTTCTGTCATCCTAAATCACAAAATCACAGCTCAACTGCTGTTGAACAGTTGCCAAATATTCCCTTAAGGATTTGTAGCTTTCTTGAGCACACATTCAACATTTACAGAAAAAGCTTGCCAAAAGTTGTGCTCAAAGTGAAGAATGGCTTTCTATGCCACAGATAACAGATGTAAAAATTTTTCCTAAATGCTCTTCCTACAAATCAAAAAAAGTTAAGAATTGTATTTCTAATCTGGAAACAAGAACTGCAAAATGCTATTATTTTTAAAAAGATACACAGTATTGTTGTATATCAGGAACTACAAGATACTTCCTCAGAAAACCTGAGTTAAATCAGAATTGTTAAATTGTCAGGAACTGCAAGAAATCTCAGAAAATCTGAAATATGTATCTCAGAAATCCTGAAATATAAATCAAGATTTGTTTATCATGGTATTAGACATATCTAATTAACCCATAATATTGCTATCTACTAACAATAACCCCTCACGCTCCCACAATAAAACAACTGAAAATCAGAGGTGTCACTGATGATCAGATTACTACCAGTAACCAGATTACTTTAGCCAATGTAGGCTTACAACGGTGTGTGTAACTTTCTCAGTTTGAGTGAGCAAACGTTCTTAAATTTCTCTGGACCATTTCAGACAGTTTGGCTAGAATTTTAAGTCTCCTTTTTCCACATTCTGTTGTTCTGTGACGTCCATGGCCTCTCCCTCATTACACAAATGTATTGTTATGCACTGCATAACAATGTTCTGGTCAACAACGGACTGCATATAGGACGATGGTTGGAGCAATAGGTTATACCAGATAGCTTAGAAGTAGAAGAGGCTATATCACGTAGGTCTGTGTATGTATGTATACTCTATGATGTTGGCACAACAACACAACAATAAAACCACCTAACATCATATTCCTCAGAATATCTCCCTCCATTCCTCCCTCCCTTCCTTGTCTCCCTCCTTCTATAAACGCTTATTTTGTCCCATGTTTTGCAGTAGATATTGATAACTCAAAAGACAAAGATAAAAATAATCCTTTCTGCCTGGCACAGTGGCACGTACATGCCTGTAGTCCCAGCTACTCGGGAGGCTGAGGCTGGAGGATCGCTTGAGTCCAGGAGTTCTGTACTGTAGTGCACTATGCCGATCGGATGTCTGCACCAAGTTCAGCATCAATATGGTGACCTCCCTGGAGCAGGGGACCACCAGGTTGCCTAAGGAGGGGTGAACTGACCCAGGTCAGAAACAGAGCAGGTCAAAACTCCCGTGCTGATTAGTAGTGGGATAGCGCCTGTGAATAGCCACTGTACTCCAGCCTGGGCAACATAGCGAGACTCCGTCTCTTAAAAAAAAAATCCTAGTCTAGTAGGAAAGACAGACACAGAAACCAACATTTTAAAAAAATGTGATCAGTGCTACTATGGAGTCTGTTGAAGATATTGTAAGAAAAGAAAAGAGAGTAACTACTCCTGCTTAAGAGATGGTTTTGCAGTAGAGGCCACACCTAATCAAGGGCAGAAAGAGAAGTACTGTAAGCAAGTAAGTATCACTTCATTTATTCAATGATTTGAGCATCTACTTTGCACAAAGCTAGGGATGCAGCAATGAATAAGAGAAACTGTTCCTGTCCTCGTGGTACTTACATTATAGCAGGAGATACACAGTTGACTACTAGCTACGTAACCGATTATTTCATTGCAACTGAGATAGGTGCAACAAAAAGGTACAAGGTACTACCAGAACCTAAGGTGACATGACCAAGTGCTGATAAGATGGTAGAAAGTGATGGTCAGAAGCAGCTTCTCTATATAAATGGTTACAGTGAAATCTAGGAAGAGTAAGAATCCACTAGGTGAAGGAGAGGTGGAAGAGCCTTCCAGAGAGACTGAACAGCAGAAACAGAAGCTATAGTATGAGGAATGAAATGGACAGGAGCAGAAGTCCAGTTAGACAGTTACTACAGAAGTCCAGGTAAAAGATCTTGATGGTTTGCACCAAGGTGAGTATATGGAAACAGAGAGAAATAGACAGATAAATGATTATATATGAGAAAGGGTAGGTGAGAACTTTCAGGGTGATGTGTACATTGTTGGACTAGGCAACTAGGCGGATGGTTGTACCATTCACTGACAAAGATTGGTGGGAAGAATAATGAATTCTGTTTTGGATATGTTGCATTTGAGATGCCACTGAAATATTCTAGCTGCAATGTTAAGGAAACAGCAGGCGGTGGGAGCAGAAGGGTCCCCCAGCAATGGTCCTCCAGCAATGAGAGCCCCATTCCTATAATTTTATTGTGAGATGCGGTGGATCACACCTGTAATCCTAGCACTCTGGGAGGAGGCTGAAGTGGGCGGATCACTTGCATCCAGGAGTTCAAGACTAGTCTAGGCAATATGGCCAAACCTCAACTCTACAAAAAGTATAAAATTTAGCTGGGTGTCATGCACACACCTGTAGTCTCAGCTACTTGGGGAACTGATGTGGGAGGATCACTAGAACACTGGAGGTTGAGGCTGCAGTGAGCCAAGGTTGTACCACTGCACTCCAGACTGGACATCAGAGCCAGACCCTGTCTCAAGAAAAAAAACATTTTTTATTGTAAAATATGAACCTAAACTTGGCTCAAAATGAGGACTTACTTTCATTCTAATGGCAAACCTATGAAAGTAATTTGGGGTTATCCATCTCAAATACAAGTAATTGCTAAGTCTACAAAAAGTATATATAGCCCTTTTCCTTTTAATCTTACAAGATAAGCATCTCAATAGGTATGTTCAGCCAACCTTTCACCATTTACTCTTTGCTCTTCATTCCACTGTATCCTTTGTGATCAAAGTAAACAGCAAACTATAAAGAGCTTTATAATAGTTACTACTCTTTAGTTACTTAAAATATCATATTTATGATGTTTCATTTAGGACAGACATAAAATAGAATCCTTGAATTTTCATACAGTTTGCTTAAAAGTTACTAACCATGTTTTCTTCCTATGAATTCTTGGGTATAATACAGGCTTAAGGATCTATCAACTAGAATAACTTAAGATCTAACAACTAGAATATTACATAAATAGTCATGGATGCCAATAAGCAGATTACTTCAAAGAGATGTGAAAGTGGGGTGGGCGACCTTCAGCTCTGTTTGCAATACTTTATTTCATTTAAAATGAAATGCAGACCAGGCATGGTAGCTCACGGAGGCCAAGGCAGGCACTCGAGGCCAGGAGTTTGAGACCAGCCTGGCCAACATAAGGACACCCTGTCTCTAACTAAAAATACAAAAATCAGCCAGGCGTGGTGGTGTGCGCCTATAATCCCAGCTACTTGGGAGGCTGAAGCATGAGAATCACTTGAACCCAGGAGGCAGAGGGTGTAAGTGAGCCAAGATTATACCACTGCACTGCCAGGGTGACAGAGTGAGTCTGTCTCAAATACATGACTTTTTATTGCATTGTTTTCTCTGTTCTGTCATAGTCACATTTTTTCCATAAAAATCTCTCAGTCGGCAACCGAAGGGGAAAAAAAACTAATTCAGGAATTGTTTCACCTGTCACTTGTATTTATTTTCTATTTTATTTGCACTGCACTCATACACATGAAACATACATAGTTCACTGCTTTGGGTACTTAATTTATGTATGAAATTAATGATCTTTTATTCAAAGCACCACTATTGTTTGTTAGAGGAATGACTAATATTACAGAAGGTGATGACTCACTGCAGAAGGATTTTGCTAAAGGCAAGACAAGGCTTTATACCTCCTTTAGGTGGGAATAAATTACAGCTTCATACAAATGCACTTACCAGTAAATCAAAAAGGAAATTAAAGGCAGTAAATCTATGACCTGAATGCAAACTACTTTAATGGGATGCTTTTCAGAGATTTTCCAGGAGTACAAGCAAATCCTTTTAGAGTTTCAGCAATAAAAAAATGCTATGTGGTGCTTAACCATCAAAACACAGCCTTTGCAATTATTCTTCAGGGGGAAATTTTTGCTGCTTACATAAAATAACCTCAGGGGCAAGGAGTAAAGAAAATATCAAAGACAGATCAAGGAAGCTGATAATTACTTTTAAAGATTAATGTTTTACAAATAGAAGCAAAAGCTATCATGAATATCTCACTATTAATTCATTCATATGATTAGAAGAAAAAAAAACACATCAAGTGTGGCATTTTGTTCCAAATGATTGTGGATTCATATAGTAAGAACGTACTTGTTCCCAGGCCCCAGTGATCCTCCCATCTCAGCCTCCGGAGTAGCTGAGACCACAGGCATGTGGTGTCCACAGGGTGTGGACCACCACACCCAGCTACTTGTTTTTTAATTTGTAGAGACACGGTCTCCCTATGTTGCTCAGGCTAGAACCTCATTTTGGATACCATTCTGATTTCTCACAGAATATGTTATATTTTTAAATATTTTACTAATTTAAGAAAAGTATTATGATCTATTCACATTCTTATCCAGCTTTCCACTGCTTGATTTAAACACTCTTTTCCTAAATGCCTTTCTGTTAATTTGCTGCGTAAGCAGCTTGTAAATTATTTTTTTGTCACTGCTGTTTGACTATTTTAGTCAGATGCTTGTCTGGACTCTTCTAAGTCTTATAAAGATAACTAATGGTTGTGTTCTACTTAATATCTTTTAGTATAATCTTTTTTTTTTTTTTTTTTTTTTTTTTGAGACGGAGTTTCGCTCTTGTTACCCAGGCTGGAGTGCAATGGCACGATCACGGCTCACTGCAACCTCCGCCTCCTGGGTTCAGGCAATTCTCCTGCCTCAGCCTCCTGAGTAGCTGGGATTACAGGCACGCGCCACCATGCCCAGCTAATTTTTTGTATTTTTAGTAGAGACGGGGTTTCACCATGTTGACCAGGTTGGTCTCGATCTCTCGACCTTGTGATCCACCCGCCTCGGCCTCCCAAAGTGCTGGGATTACAGGCTTGAGCCACCGCACCCGGCCTCTTTTAGTATAATCTTCACCAAAGATGATGCTAGGCATCTATAATAGTAACTTCCAGCAAAATGGCATCCTGATTATTTTAGTATTGGGTAACAGTTTTAGGAAAATAACTATACTGTACTCTGTAAAGAATCAAATTCAAAGTGCCAAGTGCTTTAGGCATTTGTCCTTACAAAAAGCACCATGCTATCTCCTCCCCTGAGTGAGTCCAGGCTGGAAAGAGTTTACTGTGATACAGAAATACCACAAAGGGTCCAGCATGACCCATAACACTTCTGGTGCAGATCTAAGTTACATAGTTTTTCTTTTAGGGAGGCAGCATGGCAGATGAGGAAAAAAGTAAACTAGAGAGTAAAAATGATCTGGATTTAACTTCTGAGACTTACTGCCTAACTTTGGGAAAATTACTTAACCTTTGAAAATATGAGAATTCTCACTGGGTACATGTAAACATACATGTGAAAATAACATGTATAAAATAAACCTAGCATGCATCTACTGAATATTAATTTCCTTTGTTAGATTAGCAGGTTATAGCTGGGCCCATAATCTAGCACTCTGGGAGGCAGAGGTGGGCAGATCACGAGGTCAAGAGATTGAGACCATCCTGGCTAACACGATGAAACCTCGTCTCTACTAAAAGTACAAAAAATTAGCCAAGCGTGGTGGCGAGTGCCTGTTGTCCCAGTTACTCGGGAGGCTGAGGCAGGAGAAATGCTTGAAATCGGAAAACAGAAGTTGCAGTGAGCTGGGATTGCACCACTGCACTCCAGCCTGGCAATAGAGTAAGACTCTGTCTCAAAAAAAAAAAAAAAAAAAAAAAAGCAAAAATAATCAGGTTATAATGGAGTCTTTTAACACTATCTTTAAAATACTCAAAAAGAGGCCAAGCGCAGTGGCTCACGCCTATAATCCCAGTGCTTTGGGAGGCTGAGGTGAGTGGATCACTTGAGATCAGGAGTACAAGACCAGACTGGCCAACGTAGCAAAACCTCATCTCTACTAAAAACGCAAAAATTAGCCAGGTATGGTGGCATGTGCTCATGATCCCAGCACTTTGGGACACTGAAGGAGGGTAGATCACTTGAGGCCAGGAGTTTGAGATCAGCACAGCCAACATGGTGAAACGCTGTCTCTACTAAAAATACAAAAGATTAGCTGGGCATAGTGGTGTGAGCCTGTAATTCCAGTTACTTGGGAGGCTGAGGCAGGAGAAGCACTTGAACCCAGGGAGTGGAGGTTGCAGCGAGCCAAGATTGTGCCACTGCACTCCAGCCTGGGCGACAGAGTGAGAATCTGTCTCAAAAACAAAAAACAAAACAACTCAAAAAGAGCAATGGGTATCACAGTGTCTCAGTTTACCTTTAATCATTTCTGTATCTTTTTATTTATTTTTTCCATTCTTATGTATATACTCAATTCATTTCTATATCTATCATGCCTGGTATCTCCTTACTTTGGGACCCCATGAATTATATAATCACGGAGTTTATGGACATCTAAAATATTATTCAGGCTTCTAAGAAGAGCCCTTCCTAAATAATCTGAAAACTATGACCTACTTTATTTCTAAGACCCTCTCAAGGAGACTGACTCTCTATCTTCTATTTATTTATCTACCTACCTACTTACCTACCTACCTACCTATCTTGAGACAGGGTCTTGCTATGGTGCCCACACTGGTCTCTGTCTGTCTGTCTGTCTATCTACTTACCTACCTACTTACCTATCTATTTTTTTTTTTTTGAGACGGAGTTTCGCTCTTGTTACCCAGGCTGGAGTGCAATGGTGCGATCTCGGCTCACCGCAACCTCCGCCTCCTGGGTTCAGGCAATTCTCCTGCCTCAGCCTCCTGAGTAGCTGGGACTACAGACACATGCCACCATGCCCAGCCAATTTTTTGTATTTTCAGTAGAGATGGGGTTTCACCATGTTGACCAGGATGGTTTCGATCTCTGGACCTCGTGATCCACCCGGCTTGGCCTCCCAAAGTGCTGGGATTACAGGCTTGAGCCACCACGCCTGGCCCCTACTTACCTATCTATTAATCTACCTACCTATCTATCTATTAATCATCTACCTACCTATATCTATCTATCTATCTATCTATCTATCTATCTATCTATCTATTAATCATCTATCTACCTACCTACCTATACCTACCCACCTATTTTGAGACAGGGTCTTGCTATGGTGCCCATGCTGGTCTCAAACTCCTGGGCTCAAGCAATCACACTGCCTCAACCTCCTGAGTAGCTGGGATTATAGAAGCACACCATCATGCAGGGATAAAAGAGAAACTTAATCAGCACTGGTAACTCATCATGAGGCAGAATAGGGTCTGGAGGCAGGGGACCCAAGGCCGATTCAGGCTGACTTTCTAGAAGTAAATCAAAAGGAAAACCCCAACTTTCCACGCCCAAGTAACAGAAGGACCAGTGGCTACTCCCTTTGTAACCCCCACCACCCTTTTTCTGCATGGCAGATGCAAAATTGAAAGTGCCTCTGATTGGTCCCCTCCCACAACCAATCAGGATGATTGTGGGCCAAGTCTTCATTTGCATAGGAGTATAACTTTGTAACTTCACCTCAGCCTCTCAAATGTTTGCACAGGGTATAACTTTGCTTCAGCCTCTGATTGGTATCCTCCCACAACCAATCAGACTGACTGTGGGCCATTACTTCATTTATATAAAGTTTATACCAAGTAACCAATGGAAAACCCCTAGAGGGTATTTAAGCCCCAGAAAATTCTATAATGGGCTCTTGAGCTGCTTGCTTGGGCCTGCTCCCACCCTGTGGATTGTACCTTCATTTTAAATAAATCTCGCTTTTGTTGCTTCATTCTTTCTTTGCTTTGTATGTATGTTTTGTCCAATTCTTTGTTCAAGATGCCAAGAACCTGGACACCCTCCACTGGTAACAATCATAAAAAATTCAGATTCCTACTACATCAAATGATGCAATTAAGTTTCTTTTTATCTTTACATTGTCTGCAAAGATGACAAATTACAGGCCTATCATACTATATTCCTTGAAATATAAAAACTGTAACCAGGCTCTTTCCATCAGGCTCCTCTTAGGCCAATAAAGTAGTATCACTGTTTATCAAAGCTTCTATGTATTAATATAAACACACAACACAGCTTAATAGCAGGAAACTAAAATGAGCTTTTAGGGTCTACTGTATAAACTTATTAGCTATAGAAACTCTGGGCAAGTAACTTGCTTCTCTGAGCTTCAGCTTCCACATCTGTAAAATGAGGACAGTATCACATTTCTTATAAAATCATTTAAAGAAGAAATTAAATGAAATAAAGTAGACATTCAAAATACAGTCACTACCTTCATTTTAATAAAGTAAAAACAAGGCTAAAGAGAAAATGAGGGGAAATAAAACACATACCATGTTTACCGCATCTTGATCAAAAGGGTTCCATTCTATATTCTGAGGATAGTGGGCAAGAACTTTGGATTTGAATGTTCTTCTCAAAGGACTCTGGTCAAAATTTTCACCTACAACAAATAATTAATACATAGTTAATATCTAGGACTGTTTCAAAAGCATGTCATAATTTTATATTTATTTCACAGAACTACTGACTGATAATGAGATCTGATTCAATTTCTACCTCTAACCATCTGAGTTGTAAAATCCCAATGGACAACTAAAAAACTGTTAATGGGTCAGCATTTAAAACTTTATAATCTGAATTTTAAAATCCTGGCTACTTAATTGATACTAAAAATCAAGATATGGTAATATAATCATTACTATACCCTAATTATTGTTCACATTTCAATGTGTGGTAATAAAAAACTATATGAAAACATTTACTTCAGTAAAGAAACATCTTGTGCATCTTATGATCCTGAAATTTTATGCACACTTAGACCCCATGCTGCAGGGCTCCAAGGAGGCAATTTTGCTTGAGTTTCCATGGAAATCTCTGAGAAATGTGATTGCATATCCAGGTTCTTAAGTAACAAAATTAACATAATTAGAAACATTGCTGAGTCAACCTGTTTAGTAGACAGAACACATTAAACACACTAACCTTTTAAAAATAAATGAGCTATCCTAAGTCAAAGTCATTATCTGGCAAAATTCTGGAAAGATAAAAGTAGGCTACATTTTAATTATATATAAGAAAATTCAGGCTAGGCACAGTAGCTCACGCCTGTAATCCCAGCACTTTGAGAGGCTGGCGCAGGAGGATTGCTTGAGCCCAGGAGTTTGAAACCAGCCTGGGCAACATGGTGAGACCTCGTTTTTTGTTTTTTTTTTTTTTCTAATTTAAAATTTTTTTTTTTAAGTTAAAAAATGAAAATTCAGTAATAGTTATCAGGTGTTTTTTTGTTTTGTTTTGTTTTGTTTACCTCCTCAACCAGAGTAATTCCCTTAAGACTTATTGGTTTCATGAAATACTTTAATGTAGATGGATCTTAAATTCCCAATGTCAAGAATTTGGGATCAAGGAACTAGAAAACCTTGAAACAATTTTATTGTGTTCTGTTTTCCTACTTTTAAAATTCTAATTAAGTGCAAATTACTAGCTGTTACAGCAGAAGATAAATGTTACTTACCAGTATTTATACAATTAAAAACATCACAAAGCAATTTGATCTATGAGTTGTTTTTAACTTCTAGTTAAACTCGGTTTCCATTTGGGTAAAAATATGAATAGAAACACCTCTGAATACAAAACAGATCACAGGAGGAGGGAAAAGTCACACTAAAAAATCTTGCTGTAGACTGCAATATAAAATACACAGGACAAGGACACATAATTTAAATATATTTGTTGAGGCAACTAAACTACTATTTCTAATTGAAGTCCTTGGTTAATGATCATTATTTTCTTTACATTCCTCTGACTTATTAGGCAAACATTTCACCTCTGTATTTTTCTTCTCCATACTTCCATCTTCTAAGAGTTCAGAGCATTCATTTCTAGAAAAGAAACTGTCAAAGACATCCCTATGGAGTGTTTATCAATTTTTGCACCATGCTTCTAGAGTATGTAAGCATTAAAAAGTCAACGGAGGAATGTGAAACTGTCTATGAGAGTCAATGTGGCTGAAGAACAGATTCAGGGCTTAGAATTGACTTCAGGAAGAGTCAATGATATTTTTAAGCTGATGCTAGATTTTTCTGTAAACACTAAGAAAGTTCAAATTATTCACTTCTTCATTTAAACAAAAGTTACTTGGCCAGACATGGTGGCTCATCACTATAATCTCAGCACTTTGGAAGGCCGAGGTGGGCAAATCCCTTGAGCCCAGGAATTTGAGACCAGCCTGGGCAACATAGTCAAACCCTATCTCTATTTTAATAAATATTATTTAATTTTAAAAAGTTACTTTTCATTTCACTTTAAAGAAATACCAAAATTCCTCCCAGTTCTAAAAGTCTATGCTGCTACCTGTTTACTGACACAGCAACAGAGTATCCTCATGACATACAGCCATCAAGAAATTCTCTCCTGGCCAGGCACAGTGGTTCATGCCTGTAAGTCCAGCATTTTGGGAGGTCGAGACGGGCAGATCACGAGGTCAGGAGTTTAAGACCAGCATGGCCAACAAGATGAAATCTCGTCTCTACTAAAAATACAAAAATTAGCACGGCGTGGTGGCAGGTGCCTGTTAATTCCAACTACTCAGGAAGATGAGGCAGGAGAATCACTTGAACCTGTATGGTGGAGGTTGCAGTAAGCCGAGACTATGCTACTACACTCCAGCCTGGGTGACAGAGCAAGACTCTGTCTCAAAAGAAAAAAAAAACAAAACCCTCTCCTTCACCTACCTTCTAACACCAAAAATACTTGCTTTTATTATCCATAAATGTAAATAAAATATGCTACACTGCAGGAGCAGAAGTAACAAGATGTAATCTATCATTTAACTCCTTGCAACACTTACCTTTTAATTCAATTCTGCCTGTGTATAGTTAAAATAACATCTTCATTTACGTATCAAGTTATTAATGGGACAGGAGATACATCAGAAAGGTCATGAAAGTGCCATTCTCAATACAATTGTTCTGTTAACTAAGGAACATTGCACCTTCTTGAGGCACAAAGAATCAGTGAGAAGGAAATCACCTCCAGAAAGAAATAATTTTACAAAAACAAAAAAAGCCACAAAATAGTAACATAAATCTAATAAAAGAAAAGCAAAACCACCACCATCACCACTTATTAGACTGCCTAAAAAAGGGATAACAAGAAAGATCACTGTTATATATACACACAGCTGTCTTGGCAAATATGATTTGGAAGAATATTAGGGGAAGAACCAACTACTTAGAAATTCTGGTATCGCTATTAAGAATTTAGAAACGGGCCAGGCACGGTGGCTCAGGCCTGTAATCCCAGCACATTGGGAGGTTGAGGCAGGTGGATCACTTGAGGTCAGGAGTTCAAGACCAGCCTGGCCAACGTGGCGAAATCCTGTCTCCACAAAAAATACAAAAATCAGCCAAGCATGGTGGCACGCACCTGTAATACTCAGGAGGTGGAGGAAGGAGAATCGGTTGAACCCAGGAGGTGGAGGTTGCAGTGAGCCAAGATCATGCCACTGCACTCCAGCCTGGTTAAGAATCTATCTCAGGCCGGGCGCGATGGCTCAAGCCTGTAATCCCAGCACTTTGGGAGGCTGAGGCGGGTGGATCACGAGGTCGAGAGATCGAGACCATCCTGGTCAACATGGTGAAACCCCGTCTCTACTAAAAATACAAAAAACTAGCTGGGCGTGGTGGCACGTGCCTGTAATCCCAGCTACTTAGGAGGCTGAGACAGGAGAATTGCCTGAGCCCAGGAGGCGGAGGTTGCGGTGAGCCGAGATCGTGCCATTGCACTCCAGCCTGGGTAACAAGAGCGAAAACTCCGTCTCAAAAAAAAAAAAATAAATAAAAATAAAAGAATCTATCTCGTAAAAAAGAAAAAAAATTTAGAAATGAGTGGATGTAGCTATTCCTCCTAGTACCAGTCAAAAGAAGAGAATCCTGGTGATAACTTTTAGAGATGAGAGATGGAAGAACAACCTATATTTCTCATTTTAAACACGTTTTATAAACCTCTAATTTAGAATTTACTGCTGGGGAAAAAAAATGGGAGAATAACCAAATCTAAGAAGTTAGATTCCCAGGAAATGAAAATCACATAGCATCCTGTACTTAAAATTTGCCTTTTAAATACTATCTTGAAACAAACAAGGACTATAAATTTGTATGACTGCTACATACATATCAACTTAACTCCAACTAATACTGCCAAATGACCTCCTACTAAATTGAAGCTGCAATTAATCCTTTCCTCCTAAGAAAGCAGGAAATATCTGCCAAGAGAGCTTAAAGACTACTGAATACATGTTTTCAAGGTTGAAGCAAAAGAGGTCTTTATGAAAATTAAGATGTAGATGAGAGAAGAGAAACAAAATAACATCTATAAGTTTGACCAAGCAAAACTGAATAAAGAAACATTTATAATGGGCTTGGGGGTCAATTAAAATAATGATTTATAACAGCCCATCCTTGTTTTAAATTTTATTTTTACCTGAAGTCGTATTTGCAGCATCTTGGCTCTTGCCATGACGATCTGCTTCTAGCCATTGGTACAAAACTACACAATGTAACAGAAACAAAAAAGCTTTATGAACAAATAAACAAAAACAAACAAAAAGCAAAAAATGACTCTGAAGAATGGAAAATGAGATTAAATAATTAACCAAAGCAATTAAACAGGAGACATTAACATCAGAGTACAACTTAACACCAACGGAATGCAGCCGATAAGGGATTAGTAATGAAAGCAAAGAGAATATGCAATTTTAACAAAATAAGTGAAATGTTATTAAATATCTGTAACAGTTTTTTGCATGGGAAATAGCACACATACTCTCTTGTTAATGCTTACTTAAAAAGGAGCATTAGGAGAAAGCTAATGTTTCTATAGTCAGATATAATACAAGTTGAGTATCCCTTATCCAAAATGCTTAGGACCAAGAAGGGTTTTGGATTTCTATTTGTTTCAGATTTTGAAATATTTGCCAAGAGAGCTTAAAGACTCTTATATTTACAGGTTGAGAATCCTTAATTACAAAATCAGAATACTGGCACCCAAAATTTCAAATTTTGGAGCATTATGGATCTCAGATTTTTGGATTAGGAAATCCTAATCCTAAAGGCTCCTTTAGGCTCAACCTAAAAAGTATGACAGTAAGACTAAATGACCAATTTAAAAAATTACATCCTGGCCAGGCATGTTGGCTCACACCAGTAATCCCAGCACTTTGGGAGGCTAAGGCAGGTGGATTGCTTGAGGTCAGGCGTTCAAGACCAGCCTGACCAACATGGTGAAACCTCGACTCTACTAAAAATACGAAAATTAGCTGGGTGTGGTGGTGGGTGCCCATAATCCCAGCTACTTGGGAAGCTGAGGCAGGAAAATTGCTGAACCCAGGAGGCGGAGGTTGTAGTGAGCTGAGATCGTGCCACTGCACTCCAGCCTGGGTGACAAAGTAAGACTGCCTCAAAAAAAGAAAAAAAAATTACATCCCAACCACTGCATACTGATTAGAATGGCTGAAGTCCCAAAAGCTGACTATACCAAATACTGACACGGATATGAAGTAACAGTAATTCTCACTCATTGCTGATGAGAATGCAAATTGGTATGGCCACTTTGGAAGAGAGTTTGGCAAACCCTTACAAGGTTTAACAGTCTTATCACAAATTCCATAACTCCAGTCTAATCATGAGAAAAACATGAAATTCCAAGGAGTAACCTGTAACATATCTGGTAAGTATTCATCAAAACTATCAAGGACAACAAAAACAATGGAAGTCTGAGATTGTGTCATAACCAAAAGGAGTCTAAGTAGACATGACAACTTACGTAGATAGGATACCTCAACAAAAACAAAAAGACTGATATGGTTTGGCTGTGTCTTCAGATCTCATCTTGAATTGTAGTTCCCATATTCCCCACATGTCATGGGAGGGACCCAGTGAGAAGTAATTCACTCTTGGGGGCGGTTACCTCCATGCTGTTCTCCGGATAGGAAGTTCTCACAAAATCTCATGGTTTTATAAGGGCTTTCCCCCACTTCACTCTGCACTTCTCCTTGCTGCCACCATGTGAAAAAGAACATGTTTGCTTCCTCTTCTACCACAACTGTAAGTTTTCTAAGGCCTTCCCAGCCTGGTGGAACTGTGAGTCAATTCAACCTCTTTCCTTTATAAATTGCCCAGTCTTGGGTATGTCTTCATTAGCAGCATGAGAACAGACTAATATAAAAACATTAATTAAAAACTGAAGAAATCTAAACAGAGGCTGGGCGTGGTGGCTCATGCCTATAATCCCAGCACTTTGGGAA
Source organism: Saimiri boliviensis (assembly GCF_048565385.1). Lineage (NCBI taxonomy): Eukaryota > Metazoa > Chordata > Mammalia > Primates > Cebidae > Saimiri > Saimiri boliviensis. Next base: position 92,616,345 of record NC_133455.1, read on the forward strand.
GCCAAGGTGGGCGGATCACCTGAGGTCAGGAGTTCAGAATCAGCCTGGCCAACATGGCAAAACCCTGTATCTATTAAAAATACAAAATTAGTCAGGCATGGTGCTGCATGCCTATAGTTCCAGCTACTTGGGAGGCTAGGGCAGGAGAACTGCCTTAACCTTGGAGGAGGAGGTTGCAGTGAGCCAAGATAGCGCCAGTGCAACTCCAGTCTGGGTGACAAGAGTGAAACTCCACGTCAAAAAAAACAAAAAAACAAAAAAAAGAGAGAAAGAGAAAGAAATTTATATAGACTGTAGGCTTTAGTTAGCAATAATATATCAATAGTTATTCATTAATTATAACTAATGTACCATACTACTATAAGAGGTTAATGACAGGGTAAATTATGTGTGTGTGTTGGTGGCGGGGGGTGGCGGGGACGGGGAGGGAATGGAAATTCTATTCTCAATTTTTCTGTCAACCTAAAACTGGTCTAGAAAAACAATTATATTTTAGAAATTACATTCCAATGTTTAAGGTAAAAACACCAGTATATATTATATCCAGTCTTATAAGTAATCCACCTTTTATAAATCATGTTTATCAATGCAAACATAAGCTGAAATTTGCTTTATACGGAGATGCCACTTAATTAATGATATTCCTAAGCATAATTATGAAGTGTCAATTCTTGGAGGAAAGTTTGCTACTGTAAAGACACAGGCTAATAATAAATTCACAATAGAGCTCTGTAACTTAGCAGCTTTGAAGGGTGTTAAAACTTCTGAATGTCTTTCGTTACTCAGATGTCTACAACTTTCAGACATCTTTAAAAAGATGTCAGAGTCTTTAGTTTAAATAGTCAAATAATGATAATGTAGGGTATCAATGGCCAAGAGAGGTTGCTATCCACACCCCAAGGTTTAATGATCCAAGGAGAGCAACAAACACTAAGCTTCTATGCTGGGGGGCTACTTACCCACAGATACTGTGAGAGCTGAATATCCCAAACAAGGTTTATAGAAACTTTTCATGCTCTCCCCTCAACAAAACCACCACAAAAGGGCTGAGAAAGCTGCCAACACACTCCTGGAGTAATAAAGGTATCGATTTATTACCAATATCTAAGAGAACTCTGAAATTATCAGAGTAGTTACTTAGATCTCTGAGGGATAGCCAGGGCTGAGAACTGCCATCCATGGTCATGGATAGAGCTCTGAGCAGGCAAACATCCAATGTGCAAAGTCCTTGGTTGACAGTGCCCCAGTGAGCACAGAGGTCAGCACCCTCCTCCAGAGACTGCACACTTCTGGGAGGCAAACAACTGTTAAAATTGGGACTAGCATGAAAGAATACCGAAAGTAGACCTCAACCATTAAATATATACTACAGGTATTTCTCTTCTCTTTAGTTTATAGGGATAACAGCTACTCATTAGAGGATGGGAGAGGGGAATTAAACCATGACACAAAAATCTCCCCATTAGGAAATGCAAGCATGAACTTTATAACTGATACTGAAGTCTGGGTGCAGTGGCTCATGCCTGTAATCCTAGCACTTTGGGAGGCTGAGGTGGGCAGATCGCTTGTGCTCAGGAGTTTGAGACCAGCCTAGGCAACATGGTAAAACCCTATCTCTACAAAAAATATAAAAATTAGCTGGGTGTGGTGGCAAGCGCCTGCAGTCCCAGCTACTCAGGAGGCTGAGGTGGGAGGATGGCTTGAACCTGGGAGTTGGAGGTTACAATGAGCTGTGATCCACTCCAGCCTGAGCAACAGGGCCAAACTCTGCCTCAAGACAAAACAATTGGCACTGAAAATCACTTCCACAAAATGAGAGGCAAAGTCAGGAAACAAATCCATTAACTGGTCTAATAGTATTGCCTAGCTCCTATCTTAAGGCTGTATTTTCCCCTGATTAACGGGGAAACTCTTGGCTATGTTCAGGTTATCACTAGGAATATTTACCAATAGTTCCAATTACTTCATATAGCCCTAGTTTCTGGTTTTATCAAAGAGGTTTATCATGTTTGCTTTCATGTCTCATTGATAAAATCATAGTCTGTTTCTGACCACAGACTTTGTTCACAAAACAAAGCTAAGTCTCACAGTATTTCCCTCTCTTCCTGTCCTGATAGGTAACCCCAGGAGCCTAGAAATTATAAACAAAATCATTAATAAAATGAGACATGAAAGCTATTCCAGGTAAATTTAACCAGTTATATTGAGAACTACACACAAGCAAAAATAATTTTAATAGATTTACATGTTCAAATATTTCACCCTTGCCTCTAGATTACCAAAGCCCAGTTAATTTCAGTTTAAATAATTCAGTGAATTTCCAGTGAAATAAATGCATTAGATTCAGGAAGGCTATAATGTGAATCACCATTTATATAAAGTTTAGACTTTAAAGTCTACTTTATAGGACATATATTTAAAAAGATAATGTATAATTAAAAAGCAAGTGTGACTAATTTTTTAACTTAACATACTAGAACGTACATGGGAAGCTCTGGAAATACGAACTCCCAAAATTTCTCAATCTCCATAAAATACATGAAATATAGTATAAAGGGTCTGCTACTATGAACGTATATGATGTTAGAATGCCAAGAACACATCTCTCTTCACTATGGGAACATCAGATCTGGCCTTCCAGTTGCTTCATGCTTCCTCTCAATTGGCAATGGAAGTAGGGACCCCATCCCAGCTCAAAGCTACTGGGAGAGATTTCTATAGCATGTTTGTGGGGTTGCAAGCGAAGAGGAAATTTTGAGAGTTATGAATCTTGATGCTATTTTTCAGCCCAATCATCACCGTTAAATATTTCCTCACTCACTCTCCTCCCCAAACCTTCCCACTAGGAGGGCCCCAGTAAGTTCCCTCCCTCACTACCCACTTCCATCATAACCTGTTTCTGACCAGAGACTTTCTCCACAAAACAAAGCTAAGTCTCACACTATTTCCCACTCTTCCTGTCCTGACAGGTAACCTCAGGAGCCTAGAAGTTTTAAAGAAAATCTGCTGAGTGGGGGTCAAATGACTAGTTCTTGCCAATGAAATGTGGGCAGCAATAATGTCATTTCCAGGTCAAGGCACACAATCTAACTTTCCTCTGCCATCTATCAGCTAAATGCAAAGAAGGCCTTAAAAGATGGGAAGTTCCTAAAGTGGAAGAAAGTTGTGTCACTAAATGTCTCTGTGAAGTAGAGCCCCTCCCACCTTGGCCTACATTACATTAAACATGAATGAGAAAAACTTTTATTGCCTCATGCCACTGAAGTATTATGGGGTTGTTATTAACAACAGTTAGCTATTTATGTGTTTATTAGCCTGAGTTTTTATCTGTGTTAGTTTTGACCTTCTGACCAGAATACTAACCCCTGACTATACTGTAGCTTCTGTTGGCAACTCTCTACATTGCTTGCTACATGTTTAAATATACAAGTACAGTTCTCCAAATATAGGACAGAATTCCCCTCCCCCCCCCCTTTTTTTTTTGGAGACAAGAGTCTTGCTCTGTCACCTAGGCTGGAGTGTAATGTTGCAATCTCGGCTAACTGCAACCTCTGTCTTCTGGGTTCAAGTGAACCTCTGCCTCTGGTGCACTACAGGTGCACCACCATGACCAACTAATTTTTGTATTTTTAGTAGAGGCAGGGTTTCACTATGTTGGTCAGGCTGGTCTCAAACTCCTGACCTTAGGTGATCTGTCCACCTCAGCCTCCCAAAGTGCTGAAATTACAGGCATGAGCCACCATGCCCACCCCAGAATTTGCTCATTTTTAATGCATGTTCTCCATCTTTCATAGAAAAAGCCATATATCCTACTAAGCTATTTATGAAGACCATAGGTTCTAGCCCATGACAAGCCTGTTATCCTTTCTAAACATACAACTCCCGAATCCAGTCAGCAAACTTGAAGGTTTAGGGTGATGGTCATGAAAGGAATCAAACAAAAGAACCTTAGAGGAGTCTCTGCAAATCCACTGACCCCACAGATGAATATTCAACAGTACAGAAACTTAAATCCTGGTATTATTCAAGTTTATTTTAATTAAGTGGTTTTTTTGTTCGTTTTTTGTTATTTCTGTTTTTGAGACAGGGTCTCATTCTGTTGTCCAGGCTGGAGTTCAGTGGCATGATCATGGCTTACTGCGGCCTGGACCTCTTAGGCTCATATGATCCTCCCACCTCAGCCTCCCACATGGCTGAGACTACAGGCATATACCCTCATGCCTGGCTAATTTTTAAAACATTTTTGTAGAGGCAGGGTTTTGCCATGTTGCCCATACTGGTCTTGGACCCCTGGGCTCAAGTGATTTGCCTGCCTCAGCCTCCCAAAGCGCTGGGATTACTGGCATGAGCCACATCGCCTAGCCTTAATTAAGATTTTAGTAAGAGTACATCAACATTAATCCAGTAAGCTTTGAGTTTTTAAGAGATTCACCATATCTTTCCTCTTGATTATATTAAAATTCAAGAGCTGTGTTATATGTAGCTAACATTAACCATACTTTCTCTTTTTAATTAATTTTTTAAAGGGTAGTCATGTGAAGCAGTGGAAGTGGAGAAGGAACAAGAAACCTGTAACTGAACTGTGATCAATTAGTTATAAACACCACTGCACTTGGACCAGCCTAAATAAACTTCCTAATAATTACTAAAATTTATTCACTTAAAACCAAGAGCTTACAGCATTATTCTGTTTCAATCTCAACTGAGTGTACTGCAATCTGATTCTCTCATTAGTCACCCAAAGTTAGCACAGACCCCACAAGTTAAAGGATATGCTGCCAAATAAGAGTGCCCTTATTTCAGACACCAGCCACACTTTGGAAGTTCCAGGCTACCTGCACTTCTAACAGGCTGGCTATAAATTTGAGAGTTTCCACAAGCCCCTCAGATATGCTAAATTCACTACAACTTGCAGAACTCAGGGAAGTGCTATATTTACAATTACAGTTTTCTTACAAAGGACAAAAATCAGAAGGATCAATAAAATGAAGAGATACACAGGGTAAGATCAAGGAGAGAATGCAAATTTTCCATGCCCTCTTCTTGTGGAAGAAGGGGATGTCACCTACTTCCCCACATCCCCTGCACATATGTCAATATGTACACCAAGCAGGAAGTTCCACTAAGTTTCAGTGTCCAGAGTTTTTACTGGCTTTGCTACATATGCACGACTGATTATGTCACTGGCTGCATGACTAAGCTGAATCTCCAACTCCTTTCCCTCTCAGAGGCCAGACTGGTTCAGAGTTCCAACCATGGTTGGTCCTTTCGGAGACAGCTCCTGAAGCTGTCCAGAGGCCCATCATTAGTTACCTGATTAGCATAACATTCCTGTCATTCAGGAAATTCCAAGAGTTTGAGAAGTTCAGGAAACATAGTCAAAAATCAGACAAATTCCTATTTTTTTTAAGACACAGACTGCAGTGCAGTAGTGCGATCATAGTTGAGCCACCCAGAACTCCCGCCTCAGCCTTCCTGGTAGCTAGGACTACAGAGGCATGCCACCATGCCCAGATGAGTTTTTATTTTTATTTTTCATGGAGACAGAAAAAGAAAAATGTCTCTTGGCCTTGATCTTCTGGCCTCAAGTGATCCTGCGTGGGCCTCCCAAAGCACTGGGATTAAAAGTATTTGCCACTGCACCTGGTCAAATTATTATACAACAGTTTTAGGTGCTGTGCAGCCTACCACCAATCAAAGAACATGACAGTACATTATTTACTTGCAAAAACAACCTCAGCAATGAATTCAAGATCTAGAGTTCTCTGATAATAAGGAATAAACAAAGTCTTTATTCCTAGCCCATGTTTGTCATACTATAATAAAATTGAAAGAAAAAAACTTTAAAAAGTAATTTAAGTATTGTAACTGCTAACATGAAACTCTAAGAGGAAAGAGTTCCAGTAATTTTTAGATTAATAAATGTCATGTGTTTGCCAGTGCTTAGTAAATAGTTTTTATTCTGAAGAACATCTAAGTGATTTTCAAATAATAACTACAGCCAAGAAAACAAGGTTCTAGTTCTGGCTGAACATGCTGGTCTAGTAGCCTAGCACAAATCACAATGTCTTGTAGCAAGGGTTTTCTCTTATATAAAACACATTATTTTCTCACTAAAAACATATTATTAATTACTCCTAAGTATCTACCTTCTATGGAAATTATTTATCCAATGTATTTCTGAGAAAATATATTATTACCCATGTCACAATTTATTATACAATATAAAACAAATCTTTCCCTGTCACTAAAGAACATATTCTTTGCTAAAGAGACACTAAGACAGACACTACCCTTTGCCTTCAAGAACAAAAGAAAGTAACTCAACATTAAAAAACTTGCTGACAAGTAACGTATGGAGCAACACTGCTAAGATGATTCAAACAAACTTTCCTGCTGCATACCTCAAAGAAGCAGTCATTTGGTCAGAGGTAAAGCAGACCTTTCCCTCCAATTCCATTAACTACTTTCGCTGCCAATACACACTGTCAACAAAAAAAAATTATAAGAAGTCAAAAACACAAGGAACTCAGTTAAGTTTACATAAGGATATCAAGTGACTTACACAAAAATACCACTTTCTTCCTCCTACATTGGAAATCAACAAAGTTCTCTAAAAGAAAGATATAAATTACAAGGTGGAAAAGAGGGTACATTTGTTTTACTAATGCAAAACATCACAGTAGTAAATGCAGTCTATTAGCCGGGCGTGCTGGTGGGGGCCTATAATCCCAGCTATTTGGGAAGCTGAGGCAGGAGAATCGCTTGAACTCGGGAGGCAGAGGTTGCACTGAGCCGAGACTGCACCACTGCACTCCAGCCTGGGTGACACAGCGAGACTCCATCTTAAAAAAAAAAAAAAAAAGAAAAAAAGGAAATGCAGTCTATTAGTAAATAGACCATCCTGTTTCGTGTTCTATGAAATTACTCTAACATAACCAAATTGAGCTAAATATGTTAGAAACAAGACTCAGTGGGAAAGAGAATCTTCCTATAAGAATCAAACAGAAGTCCCATTATTCTAACAATTAACTGAAGTTGTTGGTAGCTTAACATGTTCAGTTGATGTGATTTTCGCTAAGCAGAAACAGTTATCTGAGTCTCTCTGCATTAGTGTGTGGCCTTTCATCTAAAGGCCTTCAAAGCCCTCCCCTACTATGTTTGGTGTTAGAAGCTCCAGATCTTAACATCATATTGAGGTTCTGCACAGACTGAAAATCACACGTCACATACATCAGGAGGAGAACAGTGACCTGTAAGATGACTAAGACTCTCCCAGTTCTATAAGAGCCTGTGATTCTCAAAGCTACTATCTAACATACTTCTTAGAAACAGAAAGAAAAGTCTAGTCACTTTGGCAGGGTGAGGTCCGAGCCATTTTAACCAGTTTCTGAAGTTGTCAAAATCAACATAAAACAACCAAAAGAAAAAAAGTGAAGTGAAGGGATCAGAATTTTCCTCTTCTCCATGGGAAAAACAAACTTTTCCCGCATCAGAAAAACAAAAAGAAAATCCTCAAGATGATCCCCAGCCCTGAGTTTCAATTCATGATTTTTACTATCCACAGAGAATCTCAGCTTGCTGTCTCAGACTCAGAAGCCTCAACATACATGTTTCCACAACTGAGCTCATTTTTCCCCTCAAAGCTTTTCCTCTGTTGACAGTGCCACAATTCATGTAGCCATCTAAGCATTATTATCCACTTATTCATCCCTAAAGAGGATTTAATTTGGCCAGGTGTGGCGATTCACACCTATAATCCCGACACTTTGGGAGGCCGAGGCATTCTAAAGGGACAGACCCATAGTTTTGTATGCCTATAGATGTAGCTACTTGGAAGGCTAAGGCAGGAGGACCGCTTGAGGCCAGGAGTTAGATATTACAGTGAGTTATGATTGTGCCATTGAATTGCAGCCTAGCTGACAGAGTCAAGATCTTATCTCAAAATAAATACATAAGAATAATTTAAAAATATATACTATTGTTTTAAATGGATAAATTTTGAGATGGCTTATTATGCAACAATAAATAACTGGAAAAACATAGTGAACAAAACGACCAAAAAAACCCTTGCTCTCACAGTTTACATTCTACGAGGAGGCAGACAATAAGTATAATAAATTATATAGCATGTTGGAAGATGGAAAGTGCAATGGAAAGTTAGAAAAGAAATAAAGTGAGGAAAGCCGGCAGTACACAGCACAAGTTGCGGTATTAGGTAGGGTGATCAAGTTGGTCCTCCTTGAGAAAGTGATGCTTGAACAAACTTGAAGCAGACAGAGAATTAATCTTATCTCCTTGGGAAAAATCAACATGAACTAAGATACCAGTCTCACAAATTCAGTCCCTGCCTAGTAAAGTCCAGATTCCTGAGATGGCATTTGAGGACCACCATGATCTTATTGGGCCTACTTTTCCCCTTTAATTTCTGAGACTCCTGCATTTTGAGCCATGACAAATGACATGCAGTTCCCTTATAAGTACGATGTCCTATGGGTCCTTGCTAGACTTTTTCTTCTCCCTGTAATAATTTTCTGTTGCCCCAAGTTATTATGATCTTAGCAGCTCAACACACCCACATTTATTATTTCACATTTTCCATGATCCAGAACTCTGGCACAGTATGGCTCTGCTGATTCCTTTACTCTCTAAGTCTGACAATACAGAAACCATCCTGTTGACAGGGCTGCATTCCTTTCTGGAGGCTCTGAAGAAGAATCCACTTTTTTTTTTTTTTTTTTTTTTTTTTTTTGAGACAGGGTCTTGCTCTGTCACCCAGGCTGGAGTGCAGTGGCGCAATCTTAGCTCACTGAAACCTCTGCCTCTCAGGTTCAAGAAATTCTCCTGCCTCAGCCTCCTGGGTAGCTGGGACTATAGGCACCCGCCACCATGCCCAGCTAAAGAATTCACTTTCAGGCCAAGCGTGGTGACTCATACCTGTAATCCCAGCACTTTGGGAAGCCAAGGCAGGCGGATCACCTGAGGTCAGGAGTTTGAGACCAGCCTGACCAACAAGGAGAAACCCCGTCTCTACTAAAAATACAAAATTAGCCATTCATGGTGATGTATGCCTGTAATCCCAGCTACTTGGGAGGCTGAAGCAGGAGAATCACTTGAACCCAAGAGGCGGAGATCGCACTTGGGTTCGATCACGTGTTGCCCAGCCTGGGCAACAAAAGCAAAAACTCCGTCCCAAAAAAAAAAAAAAAAAAAAATCCACTTTCAAGCACACTGAGGTTATTGGAGGAATTCAGTTCCTTGTGGCTGTAGAGCTAAGGTCCCTGTTTCCTTGTATGCTGTCAGCCAGCTGTTCTTAGCACCTAAGATCTCTTTGGTCTTTGCATGTGGCACCCAACATCTCAAATCAAACCATCTTATACTTGAAATCTCTCTAATTTCTTCTCTATCTCTTCTGCAGCAGTTGAGTTTTTCTGCTTTTAAGGATTTGTGATTATACTGGACACACGTGTATAATTCGAGAAACTCTCCTTATTTTAGGGTCAGTTAATTAGTAATCTTTTTTTTTTTTTTTTTTTTGAGACGGAGTTTCGCTCTTGTTACCCAGGCTGGAGTGCAATGGCGCCATCTCGGCTCACCGCAACCTCCGCCTCCTGGGTTCAGGCAATTCTCCTGCCTCAGCCTCCTGAGTAGCTGGGATTACAGGCACGCACCACCACGCCCAGCTAATTTTTTGTATTTTTAGTAGAGACGGGGTTTCACCATGTTGACCAGGATGGTCTCGATCTCTTGACTGTGTGATCCACCCGCCTCGGCCTCCCAAAGTACTGGGATTACAGGCTTGAGCCACCGCGCCCGGCCTAATTAGTAATCTTAATTAAATCTGTAAAATTCCTTAACACCAGAACCTAGACTGTTCTTTGACCGAACACCCAGAAGACAAGAATGCTTGGGAATATTTTTATAATTCTGCCTATCACACCCCTCCTTCCTTGTCTGCCTATTAGACTCCTACACATCTTTTAGAATTCTACTCAGGGCTGGGGGTGGTGGCTCATGCCTGTAATCCTAATACTTTGGGAGGTCGAGGCGGGGGTAATCACTGTAGCCCAGGAGTTTGAGACCAGCCTGGCCAACACAGTGAGACCCCAAATTATTTTTATTAGCCAGGCATGGTGGTATATGTCTGTAGTCCCAGCTACTCAGGAGGTTGAGGCAGGATTGAGCCCTGGAGCTCGAGGCCGCAGTGAGCTGTGACTATACCACTGCACTCCAGCCTGGGTGACAGAGGGTGATCCTGTCTCAAAAAAAAAAAAAAAAGATTCTATTCAGAGAAGACCTCCTGGGGAAATCTTCCTTGACCTGTCCAGAAGAGAGGAGTTTCTTTCATAACACTACAAAATCTACAAATTAGAACAGATTTTTATGGTCCAATATTTTAAAAATTCTATGAGCTTAATTTTTTTTTATTGTATTTTAGGTTTTGGGGTACATGTGAAAAACATGCAAGATTGTTGCATAGGTACACACATGGCAGTGTGATTTGCTGCCTTCCTCCCCTTCACCTATATCTGGCATTTTTCCCCATGTTCTTTCCCCAACTCCCCACCCCCTGCTGTCCCTCCCCTATTTCCTCCAGACAGACCCCAGTGTGTGATGCTCCCCTCCCTGTGTCCATGTGTTCTCATTGTTCAACACCCACCTATGAGTGAGAACATGCAATGTTTGATTTATTGTACACTGTACTAAACACATATTATCTGATGTGTTAAAATAAACATTTTTCTCAACAGTAAAGTTCAAGATAACACATTTCCTTTCTTGGTTATCTTATAATATATGAATATGATGTCTCTCTCTTTTTTTTAAATGGAGATAGCACTGTGAAATTCTTGGAACTTTGTTCTCATAACTGCTATGGCATATTGCTGTCTGCTTACCATATATATTAATGTTATTAAATTCTATCTTCCCCTTTAGAAATTAAACTCTTCAAAATATTATTCACCCTTACATCCTTAACACCTACTTAATATTTTGCCTAGCAGTAAAAATGTTTGTTGAGTAAATGCATAGATGAATAAAAGTTGTACTCTTAGGTCTGAATTATATACTCCAAAATTTTTAAGACAATTAAAATATTAATAGCTTTGAAAATGATTCATTTCAAAGCCCTGACTACATAAACTAAAATATAATGTAAGAAATAAAAACAGCCCCTCCACTGCCATTTTTTTTTTTGACATAGGGTCTTTCTCTGTGATCCAGGTAGGCATGTGGTGGTACAACCCGGTTCACTGTAGCTTGGACCTCATGGGCTCAAGCGACCGTACCACTTCGGCCTCCTGAGTAGCTGGGACTACAGGCACATACCACCATACCAACTGGCTAACCTTTTCTTTTTCTTTTTTTCTTTTTTTTTTAATTTTTAAAAAATTGCTATGTTACCCAGGCTGATCTCAAACTCCTGGGCTCAAGGCATCCTCCCACATGGCCTCTCAAAGTACTGGGATTAGAGGCATGAGCCACTATACTCAGCCCACTTTCTTTAGAACATTTTATTTCTTTAATAATTTGTGTTAACTTGTAAATTAAAATCTGATACCTACCTTATTTCAAACATAAGGATATTATTCTTGTACTGTATGCCCATCATGGTATTACATAATCAACATTTTTATTATTAACCTTTGCTTTGAATTCTGGATTTCACAGTTTTCTTTTTTCTTCAGCTTTGCATTGGTCAAACTCCTTTCACTGTTTTAAGAAACTTTCTAAAAAGTAAATTTAATTTTCAGAATAGTGTTAGATATAAGGGAAAATAGTAGAGTTCCCATATACCCTAAAACCAGTTTTTCCTAATAGTAACATCCCACCTAAGTATGGGTATATTTATTATTAATGTAAGGTATATTTATTATTAATGATCAGTATTTGGTCCATTATTAGTGAAACTCTAAACTTCATCTAGATTTTCTGAGTTTTTACCTAAGATCCATTCTGTGCTCAAGAATCTCATCCAAAATACCACATTACATTTGGCAGTCAAGCCTCCCTGAGTTCCTCTTGGCTATGATAGTGTCTCAGATTTTCCTTGTTTTAGACGACCTCGATATTTTTGAGTAATATTGGTCAGGTATTTTGTAGAAGGTCCCTCAACTGGGATTTGTCTGATGTTTTTCTTACAATTACACTGAGTTGTTGTTTTTTTCCCTGCCGCCGCCAAGTCGTGCGGAGGCAGAGGCTTGAGTGCGTTCAAGAAACCGCTTCACCCGTAACCCACCGACATAGCCGAGGAAGGCATTGCTGCTGGAGGTGTAATGGACGTTAATACCGCTTTACAAGAGGTGCTGAAGACCCCCTCATCCACGATGGCCTAGCACGTGGAATTCGCGAAGCTGCCAAAGCCTTAGACAAGTGCCAAGCCCATCTTTGTGTGCTTGCATCCAACTGCGATGAGCCTATGTATGTCAAGTTGGTGGAGGCCCTTTGTGCTGAACACCAGATCAACCTAATTAAGGTTGATGACAACAAGAAACTAGGGGAATGGGTAGGCCTCTGTAAAAGTGACAGAGAGGGGAAGCCCCGGAAAGTGGTTGGTTGCAGTTGTGTAGTAGTTAAGGACTATGGGAAGGAGTCTCAGGCCAAGGATGTAATCGAAGAGTACTTCAAATGCAAGAAATGAAGAAATAAATTATTTGGCTCAAAAAACAAAAACAAAAACAAAAACAATTACACTGAGTTTATAGGTTTGGGGCAGGAAGACCACACAGGTAAAGTGCCATTTTCATCACATAATATTAATGGTTCATACTGTCAATGTGGGCCAGGCATGGTGGCTCACGCCAGTGATCCCAACAGTTTGGGAGGCTGAGGTGGGTGAATCATGAGGTCAGGAGTTCGAGACCAGCCTGGCCAATATGGTGAAACCCCATCTCTACTAAAAATACAAAAAATTATCTGGGCATAGTGGTTGGCGCCTGTAATCCCAGCTACTCAGGAGGCTGAGGCAGGAGAATCACTTGAACCAATGAGGCAGAGGCTGCAGTGAGCTGAGATTGTGCCACTGCACTCTAGCCTGGGTGGCAGAGCGAGACTCAATCTCAAAAAACAAACAAAAAAAATACTGTCAATGTGACAACAGGGCTGATGTTAACCTTGATCACTTGGCTAAGATAGTGTTTTTCAGGTTTCTCCACAGTAAAGTTCTTTTTTCTCTTCTTTTCGATATTGCAATCTTCATATGGAAGTCACTCTACATTTTAGGAATAGAGAGTTACACTTCACCTCTTGGGGGTAAAGTATGTATCTACCTCAATTATTTGGAATTCTTCTGTAAAGGAGATTTGTCTCTAATTAATCTGTTCATTTAATTTACATTAGTATGGACTCATGCATATTTATTTTATATTGTGAGTCATGACAGACTTAATTTTCTACTCAGTATGTTTCAGTTTTGGCCATTAACAACTCTTTTATTTGGCTCCTATGCACCTTTGATGCACCCCCATCTATATGTTGTGGGGCTTCTTTGTTCTGTTTTGGGTTGAACACTTCCTTAATTGCCGGCAGTATAAGGCTCACCTTATGTATTTCTTGCCTCATTTCTAGAAATCAGCCACTTCTCCAAGGACCCCATGCTCCTTTAATTGGAAAATGGTATTAGAAATGAAGATCTCTAGGGTGTCATAGCTTGTAAGACCCTCAGGGGATAACTACTTTTTTTTTTTTTTAAGAGACACGGTTTTACTCTGTTACCCAGGCTGGGGTGCAGTGGCACAATCATTGCTCATGGTAACCTTCAACTCCTGGGCTCAATCAATCCTCCTGTCTCAGCCTCTCAAGTAGCTAGGATTATAGGCATGTGCCACCACACCTGGCTAATCACTTTTAAAAATTTTTTGTAGAGATGGAGTGCTGCTGTGTTGCCCAGGCTGGTTTCCAACTCCTGAACTCAAGCTATCCTCCCACATCAGCCTCCCAAAGTGCTGTGATTACAAGTGTGAGCCACCACACAAAGCCAGGATAATCTATTTTTATTTCTTACCTAAATATTCAGAAGTAGGGGAAGGCTGGTAATACCAGTTTACAAATAAAATGTTTAAATCTTTTACAACAATAAGAGCAATAGGCTGTATCATATAGTCGAGGTTTGTAGTAGGCTATGCTATCTAATTTTGTATAAGTATACTATGATGTTTGCACAATAACAAAATCTCTTAATAGTGCCTTTTTCAGAATGTATCCTCATCATCAGGCATACAAGAATATGAATAATTATAGACATGGGCTAACTGAAAGAACACAGGAATACTACTGACTCTGTATAAAGATTTTTACCTTGTTTGTACAAATTCTAGAATAATAGTTTTGTAGGACTATGAAGGTTATTTAATAAGAATTTAAGGCTGGGCACAGGGACTCATGCCTGTAATCACAACACTGTTGGAGGCCAAGGTGGGTGGATCATTTGACATCAGAAGTTAAAGACTAGCCTGGCCAACATGGCAAAAACCCGTATCCACTAAAAACATGAAACATTAGCCGGGCATGGTGGCGCATGCCTGTAATCCCAGCTACTCGGGAGGCTGGGGCAGGAGAAATCACTTGAACCTGATTCAGGGAGGTGGAGATTGCAGTGAGCTGAGATGGCACCATAGCACTCCAGCCTGGGTGACAGAGTGAGACTCTGTCTAAAAAAAAAAATTCAGATTTGTGACACTGGGTGCAGTGTGCAGTGGCTCACGTCTGTAATCTCAACATTTTGGGAGGTTGAAGTGGGATGGTCACTTTGGACCAACCTGGGCAACATAGCAAGCCCTTTATCTTAAAAAAAAAAAAAATTCTTAAATAAGTCAGGCATGGTGGTGCACACCTGCAGTCCTAGCTACTCAAGAGACTGAAGTGATAGGATTAGTTGAGCCCAGGAGTTCAGGGCTCTAGTGAGCTATGATAGCGCCACTGTAGTCCAGCCTGGGCAACAGAGTGAGACCCTGTCTCTAAAAGTAAACAGAATTTAAGGTTTGCAGTGCGTGCCTGCAGTCCTAGCTATTTGGAAGGCTAAGGTGGGAGGACTGCATGAGCCCAAGAATTCAAGGCTGCAGAGAGCTATGACTGTGCCACTGTACTTGAGCTTGGGTGACAGAGTGAGACCCCATCTCTAAATATATACACAAGCACTTTTTAAAACTGCAATTATAATTATACTGAAATTACAAATTTGAATTATCATTATTATTATTATTGTAGCAGTATTTGATTCTTTCACCATACGATACAGAAATCGCTGAAAAATAACTAGCGAAACTACACTATTTAATTTTGTGTTCCTGTAAGACCATTCCACATACTTACAATTTTGCATATATACTTATATGGTGGGTAGATTTTATTGCCATAAATGTTTATTAAGTTGTACTTTTGTGAGAATCATAGAGTATGTCAATTCCTTTCAGGATGAGTTCTAAACAACTTTCCATTTTGTATGAACAAAAAAAAGCAATGAACTTGAACTTTGTTCCATTATATACAATTAATCAGTAGAAAAACTGTTACATGGAAATGCTTTTTGCACTAAGATTAAGCTAATCTATTCACCAGCAACACAGTATTACTGGTATAAATAGACTACTCAAAATTCTGTACTGCCAACCAACAAATACATTGAATCTTGCTATAAGCTTAGCCAAGCATATTAGGAACATAGAAAATTTATCAGTAGTGGTTCTTCCCTCAGCGCTTATAGAAGAAATTCTTGAAAAGGCAAAAATTCAACTGCTAGAGACAATTATAGCACAATAGAGAGGCTTTATAACATATTTTAAAATAATTTAAATATATGTAATCAAAGCTACTCTTTCAGAAAAATGTGATTACACTTACTTTTCATGTAGATGTATGGGTATGAAAACGATGTATTCCTTTTTTCTTGTGCTGAACTTGCTCCTTTTGATAATTACTAAAGTATGTCATTTATTTATATTCATTTTCTCTAATGATGTACAGCATATTCTCTGTGTCAGTTTATCTCACACCTAAAAAAAATTAAAATTAAGCATGGGTGCACACAGTGGCTCGAGTCTGTTATCTCAGCACTTTGGGAGTGGGCAGATCACTTGAGCCCAGGAGTTTGAGACCAGCCTGGGCAACAGGACAAAAACCCTGTCTCCACAAAAAATATAAAACTTAGCCAGGTATGGTGGTGTGCGCCTATAGTCCCAGACAGCTACTTTGGAGGCTAAGCTGGAAAAAGCACCTGAATCCGGGGATGGTGAGGCTGCAGTAAGCTGTGATCATGCCACTGCTCTGCAGCCTTGGCAACAGGAGTGAGACCCTGTCTCCAAAAAAACAAACAAACAAACAAACAAAAAACACCACACATGTTAAGCCCAAGCTATGAAGAAACCTTGGCCCACTGTTTATTTTTTCCACTTCTTCATCACATTTGAGCTTTCATCACTGATGACCATAGTCATTTTTCTGTTCTTTGGTTGCAGAACAATATACTATTTATGCGCTCCTTAAAGACTGATATGATAACTAACTGCCATTAAAACCTGCCTTTTTTAAGAGCTGACCATCTGATCTATGAATTATTTATTTCCTTTGTCTCTTGTGCTGCTCAATTTTAATGCAATTTATTTTCCTATCTGTAATTTTAAAATATTTCAGGTTGGGCACTGTGCTCATACTTCTAATCCCAGCACTTTGGGAGGCTGAGGTGGGAGGGTTGCTTCAGCCTAGGAGGTTGAGGCATCATTGAGTCCTGATAGTGCCACTGCACAGCCTGGGCAACAGAGTGAAACTCTGTCCCCCCAAAATTAAAAAAATTTCAAGCATACAGAGAAGTAAAACAGAAATAAGGAACACTGCGTGTAGATGTCCTCCTCCTAAATTCAACAAATGTTAACACTTTGCTATATTCATTTCACAACTTTTTAAAACAGAAATATGAATCTTAAATTCAGCTAGAAACAAAACAGAGATAAAACTTTAGATGAATAAAAATTCCCTTTGTGTGCCTCATGAACCCTTCAAACCTGGAACTCAAAACATCAGCCTTCATTCTGCACATCCCTATGTTTCTGGACTGTTTCCTCTTACATGTGTAAACTACCCCACTACAACCCACAGTGATTCCTTTTTTCTCTAAGCCCTACCCACTTGATTATCTAATATAGGGAAATGTGTTTTTTTTTCTGTGAAAATTTCCTCTACCCTGAACTTAAAGTGGACTATGAGTAGACAGCACCCTGATCACATATTGCTCTATGCCCTAATTTTGTATTGGCTGTTTGTTGCTTTTGTCTTGAGACTTAAGGTGAAAACCATCTTAGCTGAGGTGAAGGGCAGTGAAAACTATAGCACAGTACTGAATGAGTAATGCATAGAAATATGAATTGGTAAAATAAAAGATCTCTCCATAACTATACAAGCTTCAGTTAAATTAATAGCTGTAGCCTTAGTTTTACTAATGATTGTATTTGGATGGTAGTCTGTAAAAGAATTCATCTTCCATAGGAACAATGTTATAAGGTGATTAAGTATTCTCATTTCCCAGCCCTAAACTAGTAAGGGTGCTTTTAATGATCCAAGACTAGGATCTTGGAAGGTCAGAGAGGAGAGAGTGACAGAGATCAAGTTCAGAAGTCCTTGAATCTGGAGTTGATGAAGGGCTGGGAAGTGAAGAACAGGGGTTCTGGGAGTCTAAGAAGTCAAATGACACTTTGGGGATTATCAATCACTGAGTTCATCCTTTATCTGCCTTTCTGCTTCACTCTTAACCTCTATTTCCCCTATCCCTTCCTATAACTCTTGTTACGTACAGCTATATACTCTGCCTTTGCAGGTGGATGAGAAAGTGGGGACTCCTTCCCTCAGCTCACCCTTGCATTGCTGAAATAAAAACCCTGAGTTCCCAAAGGCAGATCTGTGGGCACGCTCTGCAATGAGAGCAGTGCAAAGTGGAGAGCTAGGGAAGGAGAGTCTTGTAAACCGAAGCTCTGGAAGTCAGAAATCTCTCATGTTCAGCTTCTCTGATTACATAGCTCATCTTTCCCCCTGTAGACTGGAAGTCCCACTATCAGAAACTGCTCTATGAACACATATAACTTGATTCCAATTATTTTAGGAAATAACACTACACAAACAAATAATTCAAAAAATGTTAGACGAATTATCTTTAAAAGCCTGCATAGTCCCTCTCTCGTTATTTACCTTAGGAGAACACAGATGCTCAGTGACATGGTTTGCCTAATGTGAGAATTAAACACATAACTGAGGCTTGAATTAGAATCTCCAGAAACCCAGTGTAAAAGACAGTGTCCTCCTCTATTAAATGTCCACCTCTATACCCTTGTGCCAGAACCAGGGTACATATTCAATACAAATGGGCCAACTGACTTTTCTAAATGTAATCTGTGAGCTTTGAAGCACTATTCAAATATATCTTTACTAAGATAGCAAGAAACTATTTTCAAGCAGCCCTTAATCAAGCTTTTAGTACGGTACATTACCTTCCCTTCTTAAACTTAAAATCACCTTAATTCCACACTGCCTGCATCATACTCAAAAGCACAGCTAATTTTCTGGATTTTTAAAATCTTTTGCCTCATGCTGTGCTAATTTAACCTCATCATGGTAAACAAGAAAATGGTCCTTGTCTGACAGACTCTAGCTGCAGCAACTGCAGCTGGCCAGTATGCAAACCAGTTCTGTTCATTCTTTATCCTGGCGGGGAGCCCTGCCATAGAATTGTTTTAGGGCTAATCAGCATTAAACCTGCCTCAGAAAGGTTGCTGAAAGCAGCCCCAGAGCAAGACCCAGCAATAAGGCTCTTCAGGAAAGAGATGAAGACAAATGCAGCAGCTGTGCTGTATATAAATCTATGGGAAGAGTTTTGTTCACGAGAGTAAAAGTGGGGCCTAGCTTCTCTTCCGTGCTTTAGCACTTCTCCTGTGGCAATGACTTGGAAAGGAGATATAGAAGAAAAAAGACGCACCAAATTTGCTCATTTCTTTCTTTCTGGGTGCTTGGTGACTAGCCAGAAATGTTACTAACTTCAGATGATAGCAAATGGTAAAGAAATTAAATTTGCATCCTTTGCTACTCTCTGAAGTTGAAAACACTGCATGACTTGTCTTTGGATATCCTTGCGTGTTAGCATGATTTTCTATAGGATGAACCTGAAGTGTAAGAAACAGATGTGCCTAACAACACCCTGAGTAGATATACACAACTCTGTCTAAAACCTCTGTTAATGGATAAATTCCTCAACAACAAATGATCAAATATTGGAGTGGTTTTCTTTCTACTCACCTGCTGAATTCAGTCTACGCCTTTCAGTGTATCAAATTCATTTTACATTAGAATTTGAATGACAAATTGTACGCAGTGAATATTCCAATCCCCTTAGCTAGATATACATTGTTAAGTAACTTTCACAAGGACTCATCAAAGAAGGCCATTAGGCTTCCCGAAATACCACCAGATCTGTGGGGCTCACACAGAAGCCAAAAAAGGACAGTCCATTTTTGTCTGATCACAGTAATTCTTGAACATATGGTTGCTTTCTGTGTGTCTGCTCACTTAACTCTCATTAAATGATTACTATGTCAGTAACTGCAACAGTTAAGAATGTGCAGATTGAGTTTTTTTTTTTTTTTTTTTTTGGTAACAGCTTTATTGAGCTATATTGCACATACCTTAACACTCATCCTTTTAAAGTCTACAATTCAGTGGTTTTAGCATATTTATAGAGTTGTGCAAGAGTCACTACTACCTAATTTCAGAACATTTTCATCACCCCAAAAAGAAACCTTGCACCCATTAGCAGACAGACTTTTTGATTTGGCAGCCATCCCTGTTTGCTAGGTGTGTTTGTTATCTGTGCAGACATTTCTTGACCTGTGTCAACTGGAACATGGAAAAAAATGTTTATAGTGTTTAGACAATAAATGAAAACTCTCATAGAATGTTTTTCAAATAAGCTTCTTCTCTAATCTAATCTTATCCATGTACCAGCTTGGAGACTTTCATTGTAGAAATAATTTATCTACAAAAGAGTTAATAAACACTATTCAACTTAATAGATTTCAAAATGAATTGTGATAACACCTACAAAAATCAGTTTTCTGTAGATATTCTGTGTGAGGTACTCACTAATAAAATCAACTATAGGGTCCTATAGAACTTTTTAATTTGTTTCCAAAATATCGGAAAACAATTTTGCATTATTACAGTTTCCAGACACTTATAATGAACTAAAGTTGTTAATCATATGCAGCATATCTCTAGCCACCACAGAAGTTAAACAGCTAGCACAGAAACCAGGCAGATAAACAACTGAAACAAACTTAGCAAAGAAAATAACAGAAAGAAAATGTGACCCATATATCTAATTTAAATTTTTTGCCGGGCGCGGTGGCTCAAGCCTGTAATCCCAGCACTTTGGGAGGCCGAGGCGGGTGGATCACAAGGTCGAGAGATTGAGACCAACCTGGTCAACATGGTGAAACCCCGTCTCTACTAAAAATACAAAAAATTAGCTGGGCATGGTGGCGCGTGCCTATAATCCCAGCTACTCAGGAGGCTGAGGCAGGAGAATTGCCTGAACCCAGGAGGCAGAGGTTGCGGTGAGCCGAGATCGCGCCATTGCACTCCAGCCTGGGTAACAAGAGCAAAACTCCGTCTCAAAAAAAAAAAAAAAAAAAAAAAATTTCTAGTAGCTACATTCAAAAATTAGTAAAAAGAAACAGGAAAAATGATAAATTTGATTCAATTTCTGTATTCAAAATATTGCTCCAACATGTAATAAATATACAAAAAATTTAGTGAGATATTAAGTCTTTGAAATCCATTGAGTATTTTACATCTACAGCACATCTCATTTTTAACTAGTCAAGTTTCAAATGCTCAAGTCACATGTGACTAAGTGGCTCCCATACCAAGCAGCACAGCCTTGGATCAATAAAGTTAGTTTTTCTTTCAATTCATCATAAGGAATTGCCCAGATATAAAGATACCAAGGGAAGTAACACTAATTGAATAAAATAGGTGTCAAAAACAATCGAAAAGGTTTTATCAATTTTATGTATACCAAGTTTGGAGACAAAGCATTAGAATTCCACTACACATTCTGTGGGGTGTGCAGATGTTAGACATTCACTTTAATACAAAAAAAAATCTCTTTTTTAATATTTAGAGACAGGGTCTCACTAAGCTGCCCTGGCTGCACTCAAACTCCCAGGCTCAAGTGATCCACCTGCCTCAGCCTTGAAAGTAGCTTGGGAATATAAGCACACACCACTGCACTTGGCTATTCTATCAATACTTATTTTTATAGACTGAACTGTACAGGGTTAAGTAAAATAACAGAAAATCAGTGACTGTATTTAAATTAAACTTAAGAAACAGTTTCATTTTCATTCGTTTTTCCTAATAAAATATGCCTACATAAAACAGAAATGTGTGGGTTTGTTTTTTTTTTTTAGTGGCTTTTCTAGTCCTGTATATCTATTGTCAGTAAAGACTACCACCATCCATCCAAATCTATTGTCAGTAAAGACTACCACCATCCATCCAAATCATTAAACCATTGAAAGATTCTGGCTTCCTCCTGCTTTCCCTAGCCCATTTAAGTAACTGCCTGTGTTGTTAAGTTCCTCTTCATCCCCATGCCTTAGTTTAGGTACACATCAGCTCTTGTCCAGATTATTTCAGTAGACTCCTACCTGGTTTCCCTATCAACCAGACTGCCAAAATCATCTTCTTAATATACTAATCTGATCATTCCAATCCCCTGCATAAGATCTTTCAGTGGCTCTTCATGGCTGTATAAAAATTCCGTAGCTTGTAATATAAATTTATATTTGGCCCCTGGCTACCTCTTCAGTTTTATTTACTACCCTTCCTCTTCTCTTCCATGTTAGCTATAGTAAATTATTTGCTGTCATATCCTCGCCCCTTACTGCTTTTACAAATGTTTTCACTCAGTTTAAGACATCCTCCCCTCAATCCTTGCCCATTTAGCAAACATCTGCTCCTACGGCAGTATTATATTCTCAGTGAAACTTTCCCCATCTCCCACTAGGAAAAGCTAGATGGACACCTCTAAACTCATATTTACAGCCTCTATCACTTTGTGCAGTAGAAAAGGCTAAACTGAGAGTCAATTACCTTTGGAAATTTCTTAGGAAGGCATGGCCATATCAAGAACTAAAATTTGCTGTACTCTGCAGTCCTAAATTCATGTACCTCTCTTTGAAAGTTGGGCTGATCCCAATTTCCTAAGTGAGGGAAATATCAAAGAGGTTGTAACTACATCAACATTTCAAAACTACTAAAATTGCTATTATTATTGTTATTATTTTGAGACAAGGTCTGGCTCTATCACCTTGGCTGGGGTGCAGTGGCACGATCTCAGCTCACTGCAACCCACTTCCTGGGCTCAAGCCATCCTCCCCAGTTCAGCCTCCCAAGTAGTGGGAATACAGGCACACAGCACCACCATGCCTGGCTAATT
Organism: Saimiri boliviensis; assembly: GCF_048565385.1. Taxonomy (NCBI): domain Eukaryota; kingdom Metazoa; phylum Chordata; class Mammalia; order Primates; family Cebidae; genus Saimiri; species Saimiri boliviensis. Next base: position 92,638,825 of record NC_133455.1, read on the forward strand.
TTGTATTTTTTGTAGAGATGAGGTTTCACCATATCACCCTGGCTGATCTCGTTACTCGTGAGCTTACGCAACACATCCGCCCTGGCCTCCCAAAGTGCTGAGATTACAGGTGAGCCACTGTACACAGCCTTTTTTAATCTTTAAATCTCCAATAACTTACTGCATTTGTTCAGTTCTTACCTCATCCCAGTAAAATATCCATGACAAAAACATCTAAATACCTTTCCTTTTTTAGGCAGAAGGGAGAGGGGCTTACATGCAGGCTTTGACTTCCAGTTTTACTAAGGGTGGCTTTATCCCTTAGAACAACTTCTGTGCTATTCTCAGATCTGGAGTGGTGCTGTGAAACTCTCAAGCCTTGGGTTATAGGGGACCAATTTGGGAGACTTCCTGAAAATGTTAGCATCCCTGGAATAGGAGGAAAAGTGAGATAAATTTGCCCTTTTTGTTTTTTTTTTTGTTTTTGAGAAAAGCCTCGCTCTGTTGCCCAGGCTGGAGCGCAGTGGTACGATCTCAGCTCACTGCTGCCTCCGCCTCGCAGGTTCAAGCACTCATACTGCCCGAATCACCCAAGGAACTGAGATTACAGGTGGGTACCACCACACCTGGCTACTTTTTGTATTTTTAGTTGTTTTTTTAATAGAAATGGGATTTTTCCATGTTGGCCAGGCTGGTCTCAAACTCCTGGTCTCAAGTGATCCACCTGCCTTGGCCTCCCAAAGTGTTGGGATTACAGGTATGAGCCACCACACATGGCCTATTCTTGCAATTTTGGAAGCTTTAGGGGGCTGGCAGGAGGTAAGAACTGAGATTGTTTAGGCCATCCTGTTGATGACACAACCCTGGCATTTAAGTGGGAATGCAGTGGCCTAAGTGTAAGGCAACATATCTCTCTTACCATCCCACCAAAAAAAAAAAAAAAAAAAAAAAAAAAAGCCATTTCTGAGTGAATGTCTGGCCATCTTACTGACATCTTATTAGTCTATTTTGATACAGTTTTACTGCTCATTAGCCTTAAAATAAGCTCTACCTCAAAAAAAAATAAAGTTGTACAATACTGTGAATGTATTAAATGCCATTAAATGTACACTTCAGAATGGTTACCTTTATATTATAGGAATTTTTCCTCAATTTTTAAAAATGAAAAAGAGTATATGACAAGAAAGATTACTACAGGATTACCAAAGCCATTATATTTTCCCTCATTTGTATGGACATGACACACTGGTTCTATAATGTTGCCCAGGAATAGATCTTGAATCCTAAGACTGCTGTGATGGGCCCCTGAGAGAAGAGATTATAATGTCAGAATACTTAGCTCCTAGGATGTGATTAAGTTTATTGTGTTCATCACTAAAGTGGTATCGTAGCATTCTTTCTACCATATTAAAAGAAATGAATCCTAATTAACATCTGTAATAGCTCAGTGGGCCTCTTTGTCTTTTAAGTGAAAACCACTGAGTCTTTTTTTTTTGTTTTGGGATCATGTCATAGAAACACTGGTGGTACAATTCAAGTGGTGAGGAAACAATTAACCCATGGAATTAAAAAAGAGTTGAAAAGACACTTAGTAGTAAACATAGGGATAATTAATAAATTATCATATTTTTAATGAATTTACTTTTTATTAGGAAACTGTAAGAGGTCTATTTCTCTCCTCTTGAATCTGGTCTTGCCTTGTGACCAGGAATATGGCAGAAACGTCACTGTGACAGTCCTAGGTCCAGCCCTTAAGAGAGTCCTAGAAGCTCTTGTTTTTATCTTAGAATTCATTTAAGAAGCCTGGTCGGCCAGGCACAGTGGCTTATGCCTATAACCCAGCACTTTGGGAGTCCAAGGCTGGTGGATCACGAGGTCAAGAGATCGAGACCATCCTGGTCAACATGGCGAAACTCCGTCTCTACTAAACATAAAAAAAAATAAGCCAAGCATGGTGGCGAGCGCCTGTAGTCCCAGCTACTCAGAAGGCTGAGGCAGGAGAATTGCTTGAACCCCGGAGGCCGAGGTTGTGGTGAGATGAGATAGAGCCATTGCACTCCAGCCTGGGTAACAAGAGCGAAACTGTGTCTTAAAAACAAACAAAAAAAAAGAAGTCTGGTTGGGCTGGGCACAGTTGCTCATACCTGTAATCCCAGAACTTTGGGAGGCCGAGGCAGGTGAATCACCTGAGGTCAGGAGTTCAAGACCAACCTGGCCAATGTGGTGAAACCCTACCTCTACCAGAAATATAAAAATTAGTGGGGCGTGACGGCATGCACCTGTAATCTCAGCTACTTGGGAGGCTGAGACAGGAAAATTGCCTGTACATGGGAGGCAGGGGTTGCAGTGAGCCAAGATCATACCATTGCACTCCAGCCTGGATGACAGAGTGAGACTCTATCTAAAAAAAAAAAAATAGAAGCCTGGGCAAACCTAATAAAAAGAATGACATTCAGAAGTGGGGAGAGGCCTGCCTGAGCTCCAGACATTACAGTCACCCAAGTCAAATGACAGAAAATATTCTGAAAATCCGCCCATGTTAGTTACTCCAGGTGACACCACGTGAAGCAGAATGTCATGTGAATTAGCATTTGATAACTCCAAATTTTAAGAAATAGTATCTTACTGGTGATTTAAGCCACTGTTTGGGGTAGTCAGTTAAGCCTCAATAGATAACTGATATATCCCACATATATCTTAACCAATTTTCTTGTAGAACCATAAATTTAGAACTAGAACTGTATCTCTGCTAGTAATAAACTGACCACCACTTAGATCCCCAAAGAATCTTTTTTCTTTTGAGACGGACGGAGTCTTGCTCTGTCACCCAGGCTGGAGTGCAGTGGCACAATCTTAGCTCACTGCAACCTCCACCTCTCCAGTTCAAGTGATTCTCCTGCTTCACCCTCCCAAGTAGCTGGCATTACAGGCGCCCACCACCACGCCCAGGTAATTTTGTATTTTAGGTAGAGATGGGGTTTCACCATGTTGGCCAGGCTAGCCTTGAACTCCTGACCTCAGGTGATCCATCTGCCTTGGCTTCCCCAAGTGCTGGGATTACAGGCATGAGCCACTGTGCCCAGCTGAATTTTTTTTAAAAACCACTAAATTGAGCATCTTTATAACTTTCGAAACCAAAAGTCTTTATATCTGACAAAGAATATATCAGGATATTTAAATAATTCCTATAAATCAATAATAAAAATAAAAACCAACCCATTTGTTTAAAAATGAATGAAAAATCTGAACAAAAGAGTAAAAATAGCCGGGCGCGGTGGCTCAAGCCTGTAATCCCAGCACTTTGGGAGGCCGAGGCGGGTGGATCACGAGGTCAAGAGATCGAGACCATCCTGGTCAACACGATGAAACCCCGTCTCTACTAAAAATACAAAAAAAATTAGCTGGGCATGGTGGCGCGTGCCTGTAATCCCAGCTACTCAGGAGGCTGAGGCAGGAGAATTGCCTGAACCCAGGAGGCGGAGGTTGCGGTGAGCCGAGATCGCGCCATTGCACTCCAGCCTGGGTAACAAGAGCGAAACTCCATCTCAAAAGAGTAAAAATAATATATACAGATAGCCAATAAACAAATGAAAAGGTGTACATCATTAGTCATTAGGTAAAATACAAATTAAAACTAATGAGACATACCTCATATCCTAGAATGATCAAATGCTATAATGATCAAAATTCAAAAGACTCATAATACTAATACTAAGTGTTGATGAAGATATAGACCAAGTGAAACTCATACATTGTTAGCGGAAGTACAAAATGGTACAACCACTTCAAAAAACTGTTGGACAGTTTCTTATAAAAGTTAAACACGTATCTATCCATACACTTACAATTCTACACCTAGGAAGGGACATATCTACAAAAACATTTGCACAGGAACAGCAACATTATTTACAATTGGGAAAAAACTGGCAGCCTGGCCAAATGGTGAAACCCTATCTCTACCAAAAAATACAAAAATTACCTGGGCAGTAGTCCCAGCTACTCGGGAGACTGAGGCATAAGAATCACCTGAACCTGGGAGGTGGAGCTTGCAATGAGCTGAGATCGTACCACTGCACTCCAGCCTGGGCAACAGAATGAGAGTCTTATCTCAAAAAAAAAAAAAAAAACCCAGAAACAATCCAAATGTCCATCAATAGGCAAATAGATATGCAAATTGTGGTATGTTCATTCAACAGAACTCAGCAATAAAAAGGAATAAACTACTCAGGCAACAACATGGAGAAATCTTAAGAGATTCATTTTCTTGAGTCAAAGAAGCAAGACAAAATATTACGTATGAAGTTCAAGAACTAATCTGTGGTAACCACTGTTCTCGATGGTTGCTTGGGTGGGGAGTGGGGTACTGGCTGGACAGGGAAGGAAGAAAATCTACAGGGTGATGAAAATGTATCTGGATGTTGACTACATAAGTATACATACTTGTCACAATTCTTTGATCTGTATGCTTCAGAGAGTTTCACTGTGTGAGATTTATACCTCAAATTTTTAAAAGCCTTTATATGTCATCATTTTTATTTACTTCTAATGGGTTTGCAGATTAAAACATGGTGTGAAATATGGCTTTAAGAATTTTTTTAAGTCTATCTGAAGAAAAGAGAGGAAGTACACAAGCAAGTTTTTTGGAAGACAGAGAAAAATTATTTTTTATAGCTATGTATCCTAAGTTTATGGTAAATGAATAAAACATTAAGCCCTGGGCCGGGCGCGGTGGCTGAAGCCTGTAATCCCAGCACTTTGGGAGGCTGAGGCGGGTAGATCACAAGGTCGAGAGATCGAGACCATCCTGGTCAATGTGGTGAAACCCCGTCTCCACTAAAAAAAAAAAAAAAAAAAAAAAAAAATACAAAAAATTAGCTGTGCATGGTGGCACGTGCCTGTAATCCCAGCTACTCAGGAGGCTGAGGCAGGAGAATTGCATGAACCCAGGAGGCGGAGGTTGCGGCGAGCTGAGATCGCGCCATTGCACTCCAGCCTGGGTAACAAGAGCGAAACTCCATCTCAAAAAAAAAAAAAAAAAAAAAACATTAAGCCCTGAGGACACAAGAAGAACAAAATGACAAGGTAGTTTAATATCCTTGACATTCAAACCAAAATACTTTTTGGTATATGAACTTTTTGTAAAACAAAAAAATAATTGCTCATATGAGTAACTGGGCTTTTAAGAACTCAGATTTTTGAGCCTTTTAATGAATATTTATAGACTAGCTTATATGAATTAGACACTCTATAAATTCAATGAGAAATATGAGGCAGAAAAGATCCCCAAAACAAGACTTCTATAGTACTATCTCATAGAACTTATTCAATATGATATGCAGATTAATTAGATATGCAGGAATGTAGTAAATACTACATTCAGCAAATTCAACAGTTTTTGTTGTTTTTTTTTTTAATGAAGTCTCTGTCGCCCAGGCTGGAGTAAAGTGGCATTAGCTCACTGCAACCTTCACCTCCTGGGTTCAAGCCATTCTCCTGCCTCAGCGTCCCAAGTAGCTGGGATTACAGGCATGTTATCACCACACTAAGCTAATTTTTGTATTTTTAACAGAGTCAGGGTTTCACCATGTTGACCAGGCTGATCTCAAACTCTTAACCTCAAGTAATCCACCTGCCTCAGCCTTCTAAAGTGCTGGGATTACAGGCGTGAGCCACTGTGCCCAGCCAGTTACTCTTACTATCAGTAATCTGATATCAGTTTAATTTAGAAAATAATGTGTAGGACTAATGAATGAAGTCAACAATTGGGATTTTTCTGAATATGTATGATTTATCAAATGCTAATACGCCATGATTTATGGACTACAAGAATATCACTTTAAAAACATTGTTTTACTGTAATAAGATACAGTACCTGCTTTCCACCAACTTGCAAAGTAGATGTAGAGAATTTAAAAATCATGTATATTTCTTCTTAAAGTCAGACGACCTATATAACTTTTATGACAAATGACTGATAAAAGAATATCAGTACCTTGGGAGACAGAGGCAAGAGATTACTGTTTACAGGGCCCAGATTAGGGCAAATTCACAATCTGTCTAAACCCAATTTCACATCTCATTTAAAAAATTCATTTCTTTACATTACTAAATCATTTACCTTCTTTCTACTCTAGTGATCTCATGAATACATCCCCTCCCCCACTTTTTAAAAATAACAATCTTGATAATTAGGGGGAAAAAAAAATCTTAGGCCCTGCAACAATGGCTCACATCTATAATCCCAGCACACTATGAAAGGCTGAGGTGGGCAGATCGCTTACGCACAGAAGTTTGAGATAGACCTAGGGAACATGGCAAAAACCCATCTCTGCAAAAAATACAAAAATCAGCTGGGCGTGGTAGTGCCTGCTTGTAATCCCAGCTACTCAGAAGGCTGAGGTGGGAGAATCACCTGAGGCTGGCTGGGGTGGTAGAGGCTGCAGTGAGCTGTGATGATGCCACTGCACTCCAGCCTGGTTAACAGAGTAAGACCCTATCTTAAAACAAAAAACAAAACCCTTAAGATACATTCTGTATTCTTACCACTGCTACTCTCCTAGTTCTAGTTCTGTTTTGTTTTTATTTTTTCTTTTTTTGAGAAAGGGTTTCATTCTTTCACCCAGGCTGCAGGGCAGTGGCACAATCACTACAGCCTCAAATTCCTAGCTCAAGCAATCCTCCCACCTCAACCTCTCAAGTAGCTGGGACCACAGGCATCCACCACCACACCCAACTAACTTTTTTTATTTTTATTTTTTGCAGAGACAGGGTCTCCCTATGTTTCTCAGGTTAGTCTCAAACTCCTGAGCACAAGAGATTCTCCCGAGTTAGCCTCCCAAACTGCTGGGCTATTCCTACTCTCTACAGCTACTGAGGACCACTTCTCTTCTGATAAACAGGTCTCAAATTTTCAAAACTGGTTGATATATTCACTAATTTATTATTCTAAGGAGGCACATCCTATCCATTTTACCATTTCTCAAGAAATTGTAAAGATGCTTCACCATGTTATTCTCCAATCCCCCAAATTCAGTAATTAAAAAAAAAAATCATTAAGCCGACTGTCTGCCAGGCATTAATACTCTATGTTATAGCACTAAATATATAGCAGTAAATAGACACAGTCTCTGTCTCATACAATGCACATTTTGGGAGATGTATTCCATTTAATCAATGTGCATCTTAAAATCTGTCACCCCAATTCGGCATAATATAAATGTAGTATAATTATTCTGAACACAACACACGACTAATGCAACCTAGGAGTCACACTAAACTATTATTTTTGTCAGCCTAGTCATTTTATTGAATTATACTGAGCCTGTAGTCAATTAATTAATTTTTAAATCCAATATATAACTATATGCCAAGTATATAGCAGGAACTAGAAATACAACAAGAGAGTATACTACTGCCCAAAGACTATGAAATACCACAAGGAAGACAAATAAGTAAACAATCAGAATAGTAAAATAAGTTTTCTAAAAGAGGGATCTACAGTGTGATGACCGAACACAGCAGAAGAATATTTAACCTGGAATATACAAAAGCTTTCCTAACCAATCCCCCACCAACAACATGGACTGAACAACTGCTTTGTTTCCCTTATAATACATAACGGCTGGTGTCCAGAGGATCAAATGTTCATGGCCAGTGCACTTCTGCTTCCTCTACTTGAATTTGCTTACCGAGAGCCACTCCCAACCTGTTTGAGCAGTTGTCTATGATACTAAATTTATAACTTAGCCAAGGTGGGGTTTTTGTAAGAAAGACCACAAAATATTAGTCAGTAAATCCTTATTCAAAGTGATGCAGGGCTCACAAATCCCACCTCCTACCCCAAAAAGAAAAAACCCTGGTCCTAAAACTAAAGGTTGATAACATACACATGTGGTAAGAGTGTATGTTTAAAATATGCATGTGACCTTTTCTTTATAGTTCATAGGCTTTTCATTAGTTGGTATGAACTATAATGGAAAAATGGACTTCAACTGCAACAGTCTCAGAAGAGAGAAACAAGAATGCCTGTGGGAAATTCAGGTTACTGTTGTGTGAGGGATAAAACAATTAAAACATGTCTAGGGCTGTGCGGTGACTCATACCTGTAATCCTAGCACTTTGGGAGGCCAAGGAGGGAGAATCACTTGAGGTCAGGAATTCAAGACCAGCCTGAGCAACATGGTTAAACCCAGTCTCTACTAAAAATACAAAAATTAGCGGGGTATGGTGGTGCGCACATGTAGTCCCAGCTACTTGAGGGTCTGAGGAAGGAGAATCACTTGAACTGGGAGGCAGAGGTTGCAATGAGCCGAGACTGCACCACTAGACTCCAACCTGGGCGACAGAGTGAGACATTGTCTCAAAAAAATAAATAAATAAAATTGAAAATAAAGAAATAAAACATGTCTAAAAAGATGGAAGTTGAAAAGGGTTATGACCCAATCCAATAAAACCATCAATAGCATAAACAAAGTAAACCCGGATTTGTATACCAAATGCTAAAAGGCTGGGATAAAGGCAGGCTTTAAGGCAGGGTTTTTTGTTTTTTGTTTCTTTTGAAACAGAGTCTTGCTCTGTTGCCCAGGCTGGAGTGCAGTGGCTCAATCTCAGCTCACTGCCAACCTCTGGGTTCAAGTGATTCTCCTGCCTCAGCCTACATGTCCGTACTGCCCCTCAAACCCTTCACATCCGTAGCTGGGACTACAGGTGTGGACCACCTCGCCTGGCTAGTTTTTGTATTTTCAGTAGAGACGGAGTTTCACCATGTTGGCCAGGCTGGTCTCAATTTCCTGACCTCAAGTAATAAACCTGACTTGGCCTCCCAAAGTGCTGGCATTACAGGCATGAGCCACCATGATGGTGTACAAGACAGGTTTTTACTGGTACAAAATCATCCTTACTAGAAAATAAGCTCTATGAAAAGCAAGGACTTTGTCTCTTTTTGCTTACTGATCTGCCCCTCTCGTTAACATGGCCTAAAAGGCCTAGAATAAATAAAGGCCCTCAATAATTATTTAAAGATTGAATGAATCAATTGAATAAGCTAGCCATGATACTCTGTGACATTTACAAAAGAAGGAATATCTCTGAAATTTAAGCAAAAAAAAAAAAAAGAAAGAAAAGGGAAAAAATAATAAAAAAGAAATTTCAGCAAGGTAAGCTTAAAGCAGAAGACAGTGTGACTTGACACATCAACTTAGAGACCCAGTTTTCTGTAGTCCTCTCCTAACTCCTATCATCTGAGAGCCCTACTCTCTTTTACTGATTCTCTCACCATTTCTCAGGACTTTGTCCCTCCCTGTTCTCTTGTTCCCTTCCATTCCCCTTTCTTCATCTACTAAAATTATATGCCTCAAGAGAACATATACAAATGACCAACAGGCACATGAAAAGATGTAACATCATTAGTAATGAGGGAAATACAAATTGAAACCACAATGAGATACCACTTCATACCTACTAGCATGGCTAAAATAGAAAAGACAGACATTAACACATGTTGGCTAGGATATAACAAAATGGAACACTCCTTAATTGTTGGTGGGAATGTAAAATAATAACTGCTTTGAAAAATAGTCTGCTAATTATTCAAGTGATTAAACATAGTATATACCCAACATTATTGATAACATGTATCTATGCAAAAATCTGAATGTTCATAGCAGCATTATTCATAACAGCGAAAAAGTAGAAACGACCTAAATGTCCATCAACTGATAAATGAAAAACTAAAATATACTTCTATAAAATAGAGTATCTGGCAATAAATAGGAATGAAGTACTGATAGGTGCTACAATGTGGATGAATCTTGAAAATATTATGCAAAGAAGTCAGGCACATATTGTACAATTCTATATAAAATATCCAGAATAGGCAAATTTACAGAGATACCAAGAATATTTGTTTCCAGGAGCTGAGTGAAGAGGAGAATGGGGAATTAACACAGGTATGGTGTTTCTTCTGGGGCTGATGAAGATGTTCTAAAATTTATTGTGGTGATGGTTGCATAACTGAGAATATATACAGAACCAACTGAATTGTTTGCTTTAAATGGTGCATCTGATATGTTTATGTTAATAATATCTCAATAAAGCTGCTTTAAAAAATTCTGTGAGGTCAGGCATGGTGGCTCACACTATAATCTCAGCACTTTGGGAGGCTGAGGTGGATTGGCTTAAGCTCAGAAGCTCAAAGCCAGCCTGGACAGCATGGAGAAACTTCTCTACAGAAAAATTTAAAAATCAGCCAGCTATAGAAGCAAGTGCCTGTGGTCCCAGCTACTCCAGAGGCTGAGGTGGGAGGATCACTTAAGCCCAGGAGGCAGAGGTTGCACCACTGCACTCCAGCCTGGGCAGTGGAAGTGAAACCTGACTCAAATAAATTTTTAAAAAAATACTATGAATACTTTAAGGGCAAGTTTAAATGTGATCTTCTCCCTAGTTCTCATCTCACCCAGTTAACATTAATAATTTCCTCTGTGCTATCAAACCAGTTGTTATTACAGTCTGTTAGTTATATACTACCTATATTAGAGCCCAGGCTAGTAAAAAACTCTAAATTTCTTTACGTTTCCCTTCACAAGGAGGAGTTTGATATACACAGTCAGGTACCTAACACATCTTTATTCTCCTACAGAAATAATTACATTTACCCATTAAAAAGTCACAAACAGTTAATGGTTATGCTAGGATTCGCCCCTTCAAATGACATAAACAGGACTGGGAAACTCTCATGGCAGAAGAGACGAGACTAGATAAACTCTGCATGTGACCCAGAAAATATGTCAAATCCTATGATCTTGTCTAAACTTCAACAATGCCCTGTGGCTATGTATTCTAGTGCTCCTAAGTTTTCTAACCGTTCTTTCCCTTAGAAATATTCAAATGATGTGAATGCTGAGGCATGAATGAATGACTGACTGACTGAATAAATGAATCAAATATTCACCTGAGCAAATAATGCACAAGAATCTTTTAACAAGTAGTCTCTGCACAGATTAGGGGAGACTAAAGAGACATAACTAAATGCAATGTAGTATCCTGGCTTGGACAGTCGAACAGAAAAAGGGTATTAGTGGAAAAATTCGTGAAATCCAAATGAATTTATCTTAGTTTTGATAAATGTAACACCGTTATGTGAAATGTTAACAACATTTGGAGAAAACTGGGTGAAGGGTAGACAGGAATTCTACACCATCTTTGGAACTCTTCTGCAAACCCAAAGTTATTTCAAAATACAGTTGTGACTCTACTGTGAATTAAAGCAAAGAAGCATATATTCATCTAAAGTATTTTCATCTAAAACTTCCCAATCCGTTTCATTTTGTTCATATTCATCCATCCAACAAATTATTTTGTGCCTGCTATGAACATACCATCATCGGATGACTCTGGGAACAAAACAAAGATTCCTGTCACCACAGTGCTTAAAGTTCAGTAGGGAAAGCAGGCAATAAACAATAAACATAATAAATAAGTTACACAGTATGAGAGAGGGTGATATGGAAAAACAACAGTAAAGCAGCAGTGAGGGATCAGCAGAGGGAAGCAGGTGGCGAATCCAATTTTAAAAATAGTCATCTGGAAAGGACTCACTGACACAGGGACATTTAAGCAGACATAAAGGAGGTAGGACAGTGAGCCAAAAGATACATGGGGGGAAGAGCTTTCCAGGCAACCAGAACAGCTAAACCAAAGGTCCTGAGACAAGAGCATGCTCAGATTATCTGGGAAATAGCAAGACAAAAACAATATGAGTGAGAGGGAGAGAAAACTCCAGAGGTTACGGATGGCCAGATCACATGAGGGCTCTGGCTTTTCCTCTGAACAAATGGGGAAGCCACTGGAGACTTCTGAAGAGAGAAATGATGTGCTTTGACTTAATGCTTTAAAAGAATCACTCCAGCAGTTGTATTAGTAATATGCTTTATGAAACATCACCTATATGGTATTCTTGCCAAAAAATGTTTAATGTTAATCTAATCATGAGAAAACAATCAGGTAATACCACAATGTGGGATAGTCTACAAGACAATATTCCTAGACTCTTTAAATTAAAAGCAGTGTCATGAAAAACAAAGTAGGTGAGGGGGATTATTTTAGATTAACAAGGGTATAACACCAAACAAAATCAACAACCTTGATTGAAATCTTTAATAAGGGAATGTATTAATTTCCATGGCTGCTGCAACAAATGACCTCATACAGTATGGTTTGAAACTTATTCTTTTAAGGTTCTGGAGGACAGATTCAGAAATCAGTATTACTGCTCTGAAATCAAGGTGTCAGCAAAGCCGAACTCCCTTCAGAGAGGGTCTAGGGGAAAATCCATTTCTTGTTTCTTCCAAGTTCTGGTTGCTATGGGCGTTCTCTGGCTTACAGCCGAGTAACTCCAAACTCTGCCTCTATCTCAGGCGTCCCCAAACTACGGCCCGCAGGCCACATGTGGCCCCCCGAGGCCATTTATCCACCCCTCCCCCCCGCCGCACTTCAGGAAGGGGCACCTCTTTCATTGGTGGTCAGAGAGAGGAGCACAGTATGTGGCGGCCCTCCAACGGTCTGAGGGACAGTGAACTGACCCCCTGTGTAAAAAGTTTGGGGACGCCTGCTCTATCTTCTTATCACTTCCTCCTGTGTGTGTCAATCTGCCTTTGCCACCCTCTCAAAGGGTATATATGATAGCATTTAGAGCCAACCAGGATAATCTCCCCACCTCATAATCCTGAATCATACCTGTAAAAACATTTTTTTCTAAATAATGTAATAGTTAGGTTCCAGGGATTAGGATCTGACATTTAATCTGCCTAACAGGTAAGAGTATCATCTCTGACCAAGGTGGTAGCAGTGGAGATAGTAAGATGTATTTGAATTCTGGATATATTTTGAGGGTGAGGTAACAATACTAATAGGCTAAACATGGAGTATGAGAGAAATAAAGGAATAAAGAAAGGGAGCAAGTCTTTGGAGAGACTGCACTGCCAACTGAGAGGGAAAAAATTACATTTCCAAAAAACCAACAGGAATCCAGTTGTGAACATACTGATTTTGAGATGCCAATTCAAATTGGATATGTTAAGACAGCAGTATGGATTTCAGGACACATATCTGGGCTACAGAGGTAGACTTGGGACTCATCTGTAAAGTGCTGATAATGGATCATATTAAATTCATGAGGGTTGGGCGTGGTGGCTCATGCCTATAATTCCAGCACTTTGGGAGGCTGAGGCAGGCAGATCCCCTGGGGTCAGGAGTTCAAGGCCACCGTGGCCAACACGGTGAAACCACATCTCTACTAAAAAATACAAAAATCAGCTGGGCATGGTGGTGGGTGCCTGTAATCCCAGCTACTCAGGAGGCTAAAGCAGGGAGAACTGCTTGAACCCAGGAGGTAGAGGTTGCAGTGAGCTGAGATCATGCCATTGTAGTCCAGCCTGGGCAACAGAGTGAGACTGCCTCAAAAAAAAAAAAAAAACATGAGATACTGGATAAGATAACCAAGAGAGAAAATGATGATAGCAATCTATAAAATCACAAGATACCGGACAGGGCAGAAAACAACTACAGAAAATTTTATAACCTTGGTCATCCTAAGATTGGATGGACCCAGCAGTTCTTTTTAAAAACTGAATCCAAAGGAGTCCACAGCACTCAAAATTCCTGGAAGATTTTCTGGTCTTCCTCAACTTGAAAATGTATGCAGCTAGTCAAATGGCAGGTCCAGAATCCCTGATACAGAAAACTTAGAACCAACATTCCACAAAAGCATTCCAAGTCCTACCAAAAATAATTCAAAGCCACCACTGAAGAAAACATCCTTTAGGCCAGGTGCAGTGGCTCATATCTCACTTTGGGAGGCCAAAGTCAGTGAAACACTTGAGCAAAGGAGTTTGAAACCAGACTGGGCAACATGGTGAAACCCCATCTCTACCAAAAATATAAAAATTGGCCAGCCTCATAACCCAGTCTCAAAAAAAAAAACAATAAAATTTTAAAATAAAATTATTATTATTATTATTATTATTTTTTTTTTTTGAGATGGAGTTTCGCTCTTGTTACCCAGGCTGGAGTGCAATGGCGCGATCTCGGCTCACCGCAACCTCCACCTCCTGGGTTCAGGCAATTCTCCTGCCTCAGCCTCCTGAGTAGCTGGGATTACAGGCATATGCCACCATGACCAGCTAATTTTTTGTATTTTTAGTAGAGACGGGGTTTCACCATGTTGACCAGGATGGTCTCGATCTCTTGACCTCGTGATCCACCCGCCTCGGCCTCCCAAAGTGCTGGGATTACAGGCTTGAGCCACCGCGCCCGGCCAAAATAAATTTTTAAAAAGAAAAAGAGAATGTCCATTTAAAAAAATGCCCAACACAAAATCATGTCAGTTTTTATTAAGAATCTCTTAAATTTTTAAAACAGAGAGTAATAAAAACTGCTATAATTGCCATACAAATAGCCATTGCTTTAAATTCTGCATTCTCCCAAAAATCCACTTAGCACAAATGCGATTTTTTAATTGTATTACTGCTTCTAGATGATCTAGAAACTTTGTGTTATACAAATTAAACACTATATTAAATCAATTTTAATAAAACTGAATAGAACTGGACATTTTAACTAAAAGAAAATATACTAGTAATATATCTAAAGAGGAGCAACACTTTTTAAAAACAATACATGTGGCCAGATATGGTAGCTTAAACCTGTAATCCCAGAACTCTGGGAGGCCAAGGTGGGCAGATCACTTGAGGTCTGGAGTTCAAGAGCAGCCTGGCCAATATGGTGAAACCCCTCTCTACTAAAAACACAAAAATTAGCTGGGCGTGGTGGCGCATGACTGTAGGCTCAGCTACTTGGAAGGCTGAGGCAGAAGAATGGCTTGAACCCAGGAGGCGGAGGTTGCAGTGAGCCAAAATCGTGCCAGTGCTCCCCAGCCTGGGTGACAGAGTGAGACTCTGCTCCTCTCCAAAAAATAAAAACAATAAATAAGTTTCAGGATTATTTGTGAAAAGTGAAACATTGTATACAATATTTTGAATATGCAAACATTTTTCTAGAAAGTTCAAAACACTTTATTGTATTTTCAATGGGATTCATTATTCCAACATAGTTTAAAACTCTCAGGTTTAAATTAACATTGCTAAAGGCCTAAAAATGAAAATAAACCATAGTCGAATATGTCAGAAGTGAAAAAATATTAAATTTCAAAAATAGGATACTGATCTTTACACTCTAAAATTAATTAAATTAGGCTGGGTATGGTGGCTCATGACTGTAATCCCAGCACTTTGGGAGGCTGAGGCAAGAGGATTACCTGAGGTCAGGAGTTCGATACCAGCTTCGCCAGCCTGGTGAAACCCCGTGTCTACTAAAAATAACAAAAATTAGCCGGGTGTGGTGGCACACGCCTGTAATCCCAGCTACTCAGGAGGCTGAGGCAGGAGAATTGCTTGAGCCTGGAAGCCTGGGAAACACAGGTTGTAGTGAGCCAAGATGTTGCCACTGTACTCCAGCCTGGCCAACAGAGTAAGCCTCTCTCAATAATAATAATAATAATAATAATAATAATTACGCTAAAAAAAGAAGGGAAATTTGGCAAGTTAAAGCCATGTTCAGACGTAATGAAAATTATTTAATGAAAAGAGTCTCCAAAGAATTTCCTTAACAAAATAAGTATATTTACTTCAGAAAGCTTTAAGCCTTAAAGGAACCCAAGCCTCCTTAACAAAATAAGTATATTTACTTCAGAAAGCTTTAAGCCTTAAAGGAACCCAAGCCTGGAATCTCAAGTTTAAGCTGCTGCTACCAAAGATGCCAGTGAAGTAGTCAGCTAAAATCTTTCTGTTTTTAGTAATCAGCCAAGATACATCTCTTATTTTACTCTAGGGATCTAAAAAAGGGCTTTTAAATTATGATAAGAGTGGGTAAAATTGAGAAAGGTCTTAAACAAGAAAGGGAAGCAGAAACAAGCTAAGTAATTCTTTTCAACACAGTTCAGTTTACACAGTGTTCAAAGAAATTCATGCTTTCTGGAATTAAAAGTTCTTTTTTTTTGTTTTTTGTATTTTGTTTTTAAGATGGGGTTTCACCATGTCTGTCAGGCTGGTCTCAAACTCCTGACCTCAGGTGATCTGCCCACCTTGGCCTCCCAAAGTGCTAGGATAACAGGTGTGAGCCACCACACCCAGTCTAAAAAGTTCTTAATATATTTAACATTAGGCATAATGTTGACTCAAAGTCTCTTTGGTTCTACATACATTATCTAACACTTTTTATATTCTTACTATGAGTTAATAACTATTCTTAGAATTGACTTGTTTTGCTTTTTTTTTCTTTTTACTTCGAGATGGAGTCTCACTCTGTTGCCCAGGCTGGAATGCAATGGCACAGTCTCGGCTCACTGCAACCTCTGCCTCCTGGGTTCAAGCTATTGTCTTGCCTCAGCCTCCTGAGTAACTGGAATTATAGGCGTATGCCATCACGCCCCCACTAATTTTTGTATTTTTAGTAGAGACAGTGTTTTACCATGTGGCCAAGTTGGTCTTGAACTCCTGACCTCAAGGGATCTGCCTCAGCCTCCCAAAGTGCTGGGAATACAGGAGTGAACCATCATACCCGGCCAGCACTAACTTGTATTAGCTCATTTAATCCACATACACTATGGTAAACTTTTTTTTTTTTTTTTTTTTTTTTGCTGAGATGAACTCCTTGCACCGACAGTAAGTACTATGGGTTTACTTTGGGGTTTGATTCAGAAGTTACTTCCATAAGAAAAGCCTTTAAAGTCCGGATTCCCAGCATCATGCTATTGTGGCTACAGTCAACCTAGAATTATGTTCCTTCCAGAATGAATTGAAGAATCCATTAAGTTCAAAATTCACTTAAATACTGATGGACCCTTCAACTGCCTTGATCTCTCCAGTAGAAACTGAGCTTATATCTCCATTCTATTCACTGTAACAGAAAAGCTGGAACTGGCCTAAAAGTAAAATCAGAATAGAAAAATACTTATAGGCTACTTATCTGGAGACATGAAGGTCTTCCACCAGATATTATTATTTCACTTACTCAGGTAATGTTTATGGAGCCATTCACTGTGCTGTGTACTGGAAATATAATAGAGGATTTTAAAAAATACAACAGGGGACAAAAAAATAACAAAAGCCTGCTTTTACGGAATTTCCAGTTTGGTGAGAAGACTGACCTTAATCAAAGGATTGCAATTATGACTATGTGGCTATAAAGTGAGATAATTCTTGGAAGGAAAGAAACACAGTTTACTTAATGTTGATTAAAATAAAGGGGTGGCATGGAGTACTCTGGAATGTGACAGACTTCACTGAGTGACAGATGCCTGAACTAGGACTTAAAGAATAATTAGTCACTAATTAGGCAAAGACTGGAAGGATAGGGGGAGTAGGTAGGAAGCATTCCAAAATCAAAATAAGCCCAATGTGTCTGGAGCGGAAAAATACAGGGAAAGAGGTGAGGTTTAAGACAAGAAGGTAGGCAGGGCTTGCTAACAGGTTTAGGCTCATAGATCTCAATACAACACCAATGGAAAATCATTGAGGTGGTTTTAAGTGGTGAAGAAATCAGGCAGAGAGGCGGAAATATTCTCATTTTAAAAGATCATTCTGGCTTCACTATGGAGAACAGATGGGAGAATGGTCAGGATAGACCTGCAAGAAAATTAGTAACTTATATAGCAGTGAAATAGGGCAGTGGGGAAATGATGGAGAGAAGCAAGTAGATTTGAGACCTATATGGGATAAAACTGATGGCAAGTTATTGAGGATAAAATCAGATATGGGGGATGGGAAAGAATGAGCTATTCAGAAAACTTCTAGGTTTCTGGATTTAGCAACTAGTGAGATGACTGTGGTACTAACTTGTTCAAAAAGAGAAGACTAGAAGAGGATCTGGTTTGAAATGAAGGACAGCATGTTTCATCTCAGATATGTTGATAAGCATTTCACTGGCTGACTATTTTGAACAATGACAGAAAAGGTTACTGTGGGACCAGAAAACCTAGGATCAAGTTCTGGGTTCAGCCATTACAACTAGGACTCTGATTTTAACAAGTCACAATTTGTAGGCATCAAATTTTCTGAGGCTTATTTCATTGACTTGGACTACATCACTTGCAGTTCTTTCCAAGGTTTGGAGACTAAGAGATTCCACAAGTCATTGGATAATCATCCTTTTGATCTGATTAAAGAAACTAAATGTAAATAAGCTCACATTAAATATTGTGAGCTACTAAATATTGTTAAAATTTGAATGCTTAAATTTGTCCTCCTATTACAGTAGGCTTTCCATTCTGCATCTGAAGATATGACCAAGTGTGGACTGAAAATATCTGAAGGCTGGGCATGATGGCTCATGCCTGTAATTCCAGCACTTTGGGAGGCCAAGGTGGGTGGATCACAAGGTTGGGAGTTTGAGACCAGCCTGACCAACATGGTGAAACCCTGTCTCTACTAAAAATACAAAAATTAGCCGTGCATAGTGGCATGTGCTGTAATCCCAGTTACTCAGGAGGTTGAGGCAGGAGAACTGCTTGAACCTGGGAGGTTGAGGTTGCAGTGAGCCGAGATCACGCCACTGTACTCCAGCCTGGGCAACAGAGCGAGTCTCTCTCTCTCTCAAAAAAAAAAAGAGGAAAATATTTGAAGAAAAATGCAATTTAAAAAGCCAATACAACAGTAAAAAATACAGTACAACAAATAAACATATAGTACAACTATTTACATGGCATTAACATTGTATTAGGTATTATAAGTAACCTAGAAATGATTTTTGTTGTCAAAATTTATACTTTATTTTCTTGAATGTTTATATTAGCTTTTTGTCACTATCCATACTGTGTCTTTTTTTAAAGCCTGAGCCACTGTGTGGTTTGCGCCTCAATATAATAATCATCCCCCCACTTTTAGAATTCCTCTTCCCTTATCACTTTGCCTTTGTAAGGTTTGTATAAAATGAGGACCTTGGAAAATCAACATTTCCTGTGAACTCAATAGATTATATAAGCAGTGCCCAAATCAGATTAGGCAGGTAAAGCCTAATACACTAGGAGAGCAGATACACTATGATCTATTCAACCACAATGTAGTTGCATGCATGTCTAAAGGTCATACTGATTCACCATTAGAATAAAGATCACATGTAGGTGGATCAGGGAGGACTATCCACAGAATTGCTGAACTGTGGGAGAGCAGGCAGTATACAACATTCATGGATGAAACACCTAGCTAACTGTTTTCCTAAAGACAATCTATTGTCTAAAAGACAAACATCTAGGCTTTTTGGTGTTTTTTTTTCTTTAACTTATGAAGATTCAAGTCACTAATATGTTAGTTCTTCTGGTTTAAAATTAAAGTAACTGACTGTGGTAATGTAGAGAAGACAGATGAGTACATCAGAATATTTAAGACTTAAATTTTTTTTTTGAGACAGAGTTTTGCTCTTGTTACCCAGGCTAGAGTGCAATGGCGCAATCTCGGCTTACTGCAACTTCCTCCTCCTGGGTTCAGGCAATTCTCCTGCCTCAGCCTCCTGAGTAGCTGGGATTACAGGCACGCACCACCATGCCCAGCTAATTTTTGTATTTTTAGTAGAGACGGGGTTTCACCATGTTGACCAGGATGGTCTTGATCTCTTCACCTCATGATCCACCCGCCTCGGCCTCCCAAAGTGCTGGGATTACAGGCTTGAGCCACCGCGCCTGGCCAAGACTTAAATTTTGAGTTACCTCACCTTATAAAAATATATATCAATATACTAAATACTCAGCAAAGATCCAAGATGTACAATATTTAAAAATACATTGCTCTTGGATCAGCACCAAAAATAATCAGTTTCTGTACAACCTGTGTCAAGTTTGGTTTTTTTTTTTGAGGTAGAGTCTCACTCTGTGGCCCAAGCTGGAGTTCAGTGGTGCAATCTTGGCTTACTGCAACCTCCACCTCCTGGGTTCAAATGATTCTCATGCCTCGGCCTCCCAAGTAGCTGGGATTACAGGCATGCACCACAATGTCCAGCTTTTTTGGGGGGAGATTTTTAGTAGAGACAAGGTTTCACTATGTTGGCCAGGCTGGTCTCGAACTCCTGACCTCAAGTGATCTGCCTGCCTCCACTTCCCAAAGCTGTGTCAAGTGTTAAAGTCTAGGCAAGTTAAAATTATTTCTGATAAAAGTCAAAAGCTCCACAAAAATCATTAACGATATATCCAAACACCTTTTCAAACACATTTTGATATCAAGTAAGGCATTCCACTTGAAAGAACATAATAACTACCACTGAATTTTTTTAAGACGTTTTAAGTCAACTTTGCCTTATGGGAATATTTTACATCTTACACAAAGGAAGCACTGGCACTTAGACACTTAAAATTACTAGAATCATTAAGACTGAGGCAAAGAATTTGGATAGCTATCCACCATTACAAAGAGGTAGTGATAGATACTTGTCCTACTGGGAATGTCAAATGCCAAGCAGATTTAACCTAAAGAAGGCTATCTCAAGGCATTTAATAATCAAATTATCAAAGGTCAAGGATAAAGAAAGAATCCTAAAAGCAGCAACAGAAAAGAAACAAATAATATGCAACAGAACTCCAATACATTTGGCAGCAGACTTTTCAGTGGAATTCTTACAGGCTAGGAGAGAGTTGCATGACATATTTAAAGTGCTGAAGGAAAAAAACTTTTACTCCAGAATACTGTATCTGGCTAAAATACACTTCACACGGGGAAATAAAGACTTTCCCAGACAAGCAAACACTGAGGGATTTCATCAACACCAGACTTATCCTACAAGAAATGCTAACAGGTGTACTTCAATCAGAAAGAAAAGGGCATTAATGAGCATTAAGAAATTATCTCAAGGGACAAAACTCACTGGTAACAGTAATTATACAGAGAAACACAGAGTAACACTGTAACTTTCCTTTGCATAGCAAAGGAAACAATCAACGAGACAAGAGACAATCACAGAATGGGATAAAATATTTGTAAAATACCCATCTGGCAAGAGATTAATACCCCAAATATATAAGGAGCTCACACAACTCTACAGGAAAAAAAAATCTAATAATCCAATCAAAAATGGGCCAAAGATCTGAATAGATTATTTCTCAAAAGAAGACATACAAATCACAAACAGGTATATGAAAAGCTGCTAATCAGAGAAAATGCAAATCAAAACTACAATGAGATATAATCTCATCCTAGTCAAAATGCCTTTTATCCAAAGACAGACAATAACAAATGCTGCCAAGGATGTGGAGAAAGGGGAACCCTTGTAGACGGTTGGTGGGAATGTAAATTAGAAGAGTTTGAGGTTCCGTAACAACTAAAAATAGAGGTATCATATGATCCAGTGATCCCACTCCACTCCTAGGTATACAACCAAAATAAAAGAAATCAGTACATCAAAGAAATGTCTACACTCCCATGTTTATTATGGCACTATTCACAATAGCCAAGATTTGGAAGCAACCTAAGTGTCCATCAACAGATGAGTGGATAAAGAAAATGTGGTACTTATACATAATTCAGCCATAAAAATAATGAGATCCTGTTGTTTGCAACACCATGGATGGAACTGGAAGTCATTATGTTAAATGAAATAAACTAGACACAGAAAGACAAACTTCACGTTTTCACTTATTTGTGGAAACTAAAAATTAAAACAATTGAACTCATGAACATAGCAGAAGGATAGTTACTAGAGGCTGAGAAGGGTAGGAGGTAGGATGGGGGGGAGTGGGGATGGTTAATGGGTACAAAAAAAAAAAGAAATGAATAAGGCCTAGTATTTGCTAGCACAACAGGTGACTCACAGTAAAAAAAATCACTGTACATTTTAAAATAATTATGAATATACAGGACAAAAATGAGTATTAGATAACTAAAGCAAAAAAAAAAATAAAAAATAATTAAGAATATAACTGGATTGTTTGTAACACAAAGGATAAATGCTGAGGGGATAGATACCTCATCTTTCATGATGTGATTATTACGCATTGCATACCTTTATCAAAATATCTCATGTGACCCATAAATACATACAACTGCTATGTAACCACAAAAATTAACAACTAAAAAACAAACCGGATTGGGCACAGTGGCTCATGCCTGTAATCCCAACACTTTGAGAGGCCAAGGTGGGTGGATTATTTGAGTTCAAGACCAGAATGGGCAGCATACCAAAACTCCACCTCTACAAAAAAATATAAAAATTAGCTGGGTGTGGTGGCACGCACCTGTAGTCCCAGCAACTCAGGAAGCTGAGGTGGGAGGGTGGCTTGAGCCTGGGAGGCAGAAATTGCAGGGAGCCAAGATAGTGCCACCATACTCCAGCCTGGGCGACAAAGCCAGACCCTGTCTCAAATAAATAAATAGTATTGAAAAAAAAAACTTTGTTGTGAGACAAAAAAGGTTTTTTTGTAGACAACACTTATATCTCTACAAAAAATACAAAAATTAGCCACGCATGGTAGCCCATGCATTTAGTCCCAACTACTTGGGAGGCTCACTAGGCTAAAGACGGAGGATCCCTTGACTCCAGACCACTGCACTCCAACCTGGAAGACAAAGTAAGACTTTGTCTCAAAAAACAAGAAAGATTTAATACCAACTGGTTCAACAATATGCAAAACTGCTAGGTAAAGTTTTCATACATTTTGTAACAGAAAATGTCAGAAGTAAGATGATGTGTGTGGTATCACTCACTCCTTACACTCCAAGTCATTAAGCTTGCTTCTTTTACAGTACCTATTACTAACATCCAACTTTTTATAAAAGTAATTTATGCTCCTTGCTTGTTAGCACAGATATCTCTTCGGTTTTTACAAGGTAAGTGGCTTATAAAATTTTATCTAAAAAAAAAAAAAAAACCACTAGACTATTATGGAGGTTTAAGATCAAACATACTTGGCCAGGAGTGGTGGCTCATGCTTGTAATCCCAGCACTCTGGGAGGCCGAGGTGGGTGGATCACCTGAAGTCAGGAGTTCCAGACCAGCCTGGCCAACATGACAAAACCCCATCTCTACTAAAAATACAAATATTAGCCAGGCATGGTGGCATGCACCTGTAGTCCCAGCTACTCGGGAGGCTGAGGCAAGAGAATCGCTTGAATCCGGGAGGTGGAGGTTGCAGTGAGCCAAGATCACACACTGCACTCCAGCCTGGATGACAGTCTGAGACTGTGTCCCTCCACAACCACCAAAAAAAAAAAAAAAAAAAGGATCAAACATACTGTGCTACATTTTGAAAAAGGTGAGAAATTAATAAAAGGTTAGTCCTATTAGAAATTTTGTTATAATGTTATGACAATTAACAAGAGTATAATAGCAACAGAGGAATAAACAAGTTGCTAGGAAAAAAAAGAGAAAGCCCACAGACACCAGTATATGTAAGTATCTAGCATGTAATAAATGGAAAATCAGAAAACAGTGAGAAAGGGAATGTTTATTCAATAAACAGGGACTGGAACATGCGGCTGGTTTTTGAAAAATAATCTACTCAGATCCTTACCCTACAGCAAAATAAATTCCGAGTATGTATATCACACCTCTATCAACTCTCCGTAAGATACAAACAATATATAAAAAGTAATTTAAATTTACTAAATATGGCCAGCACAATGGCTCACACTTGTAATCCCAGCACTTTGGGAGGCTAAGGCAGGGAAATCACCCAAGATCAAGAGTTTGAGACCAGCCTGGCCAACATGGTGAAACCCCATCTGTACCAAAAATACAAAAATTAGTCAGGCGTGGTGGTGCATGCCTCTAATCCCAGCTATTCAGGAGGCTGAGGTACAAGAATCGCTTGAACTTGGGAGGCAGAGGTTGCAGTGAGCCAAGTTCGGGCCACTCAACTCCAGCCTGGGCAACAGAGCAAGACTTCATCTCAAACTAAATAAACCAACAAATTAATTTACTAAATATGTAATAAGTAACTTTAATACACATTAAAATATATATTTTAAAAGTCGACTCAAAAATATTTTAGAAGATATTATCAATAACTACCACATTTTAAATTTTTTTTAGTTTTTTGAGACGGGGTGATTCTGTTGCCCATGCTGCAGTAGCACAATCATGGCTCACTGTAGCCTCACCTTCCAGGGCTCAGGCAATCCTCCTTGCCTCAGCCTTCCAAGTAAATGAAACTGTAGGCATGTGCCTCCACGTCCAGCTAATTATTATTATTACTATTATTTGTAGAAACAGGACTTCCTTACATTGCCCAGGATGGTCTCGAGGTCCTAGGCTCAAGTGATCCTCCCACCTCAGCCCCACAAAGTGTTGGGATTAGAAGTAAAGTAATCTGAGCCACCACGCCCAGCCAATAACTATCAAATCTGTGAATATGAATAGAGTGAAAATAAAATTACAATGAAAGAAAAAGGAAAGTATTAATTTAACTACAAAAAGATTCAAATCTCCTGTGCATCAAAAGGAAAACCACCAAAAGAGGAAAGGCAAGGAATAAACTAATGAAAATATCTACAGGTTGAGGTAATCAGACATTATGGCCTCCTGATACAATGCACTATGAATTACATAAAACCACTAATAAAATATTCATTCTTCCCCCAAAAAATGTTGAACCTGAATTAAAACTTTAGGGGAAAGCTGTTAAAAAATCCAGGAGACAGAGAAACAAGTTAACCACCAAGAAACAGGCAATAAACAAAAAATCCAAAATATGGGACATTCTACAGGGAAAGTAACCCAGTTTCTTCAAAAAAAATCAAAAGCATAAAAACAAAAGGAAGGAGAATCAGTTTTTAGACAATCTCCCCCACCACAGATACACAAAAGCTTCCGAGTCCATTCATAATAAACTAAAAAGTCCTTATCAAAGCCTACGTCCTTGGGATTTTATCTTGTGAAAAAGAATCCAAAAAACTGAAAATTTCACATACAAAAAGATGATATTCAACATATTTTTTCATTTCCTTTCCTATTTATCTATTTTTATTTCCTTTTCCAACTTTTATTTTAGATAACAGCGGGATACATGTGCAGGTTTGCTACCTGGGCATATTGTATAATGCTGAGGTTTGGGGTACAAATGATCCCACATCACCCAAGTATTGAATAGAATACTCAATGGTCTTTCAACCCTTCTCCCCACTCCTTTCTCCCCCATCTAGTAGTCTCCAGTTTCTGTTGTTGCCATCTTTATATCTATGAGTACCCAATGTTTAGCTCCCACTTCTAAGTATGAACATGCGGTATTTTACAACGTGAATTTTAACAGTGAAAAAACTCACTGTTTTAATGACAAAAGAATGTTAAGCAAATTAAGGCATACCAAGAATGTATTATTATACAGACTCTAAAATGTTTATAGTAATGAAAAGGATGTGTAATAATGAAAATTGCATATTTTAAATGTTTAGTGAAAAATCAGGATAAAAGGATATATGGGCCAGGCGCAGTAGCTCACACCTGTAATCCCAGCACTTTGGGAGGCTGAGGCAGGCAGGTCACTTGAGCCCAAGAGTTTGACACCAGCCTGGGCAGCATGGCAAAACCCATGTCTACAAAACAAAAATCGTCTGGGTATGGTAGTGCATGCCGGTAGTTCCAGCTACTCAAGAGGCTATGGTGGAAGGATCGCTTGAAGCAGAGGTTTCATTGAGCCAAGATCACAACACTGCTCTCCAGTATGGGCAACAGAGTAAGACATTGTCTCAAAAAAAAGTGATGGGGGGATATATAAGGTAAGAAGAAAACTTACACAAAAGCATATTAAAAATGTAAAGAAAATGCACTGAAATGTTAATACTGCATGGCTACTGTTTGCACTTCCAAGTTATTTTTTCTTTGCTTTCCAGTTTTAATAACCAGGCATATTCTGTGATTTTAAAAATTCTTTCTCAAATTAGAAACTATACATATGCTATATATATGACTCACAAAATAACAAATCTAGGTAAGTTGATTTTATGTTACAGCATATTTGTTTTTCTGATTTCAAAATGTTATTTATTAAGCAGGGTGTCATTCTATAATCATTTTCTAAACATTTCCCCAAATCCTTACGAAAACAAAGCTCTCTTAAATTCTTTCTCCATTATACTTCTTTTCAACTCCTCCCTGAGTAACACATATTTAGTGGGAATAAAGTTTTCATTTCAGCTGCGGGCAGTGGCTCACGCCTGTAATCCAAGTACTTTGGGAGGCCCAGACGGGTGGATCACTTGAGGTCAGGAGTTCGAGACCAACCTGACCAACATGATAAAACCCCATCTCTACTAAAAATACAAAAATTAGCCAGGCGTGGTGGCACTCGCCTGTAATCCCAGCTCCTCAGGAGGCTGAGGTGGGAGAATCGCTTGAACTCAGGAGGCAGAGGTTGTAGTGAGCTGAGATAGCGCCAATGCACTCCAGCCTGGGCAACAGAGCAAGACTCCACCTCAAAAGAATATAAAACTACTCTGTATTTAAAAGCAACATTATAACCTCACATCTAAAAGACCCATGGAGGAGTGAAAAACATTTATTGAAAGTGTGCTTTCCGTATACTATTTTAAGTTGCTTTGTTCTATAAAAACATGGTACTATTTGTTTGATACATTCGACAACAGCAACCAAAATTTATTTTGAGTTTACAGTCTGCAACAAAAAATATCATACTAACATTCGAGTTTAATTGGCACAGACACATCTGCTATGTTGAACAGAAACAAAGACTCACACATGGGGAATGACAGTTCTGAGTTTTTCTCTTTCCAGCAAATATGCTCCATTAGCAATTATGCTTTTTTACTATAGAGTTTCTCTGGGATCGCTGCCATGTTACCTCTTATAAGAAAAGTTAACACTGAGGAACCTGTGCCTGCGTGCAATCTCAGCAGATTTGCACTTATTGTTGTGTTACTTTTTTTTTAATGCACATTTTTAAACATATACCTAAGGCCAGAGAGAACAAAGGATGTACTCACTACCAAGCTTCAACAATTAACAATGGTTTACTATTCTTGTTTTACCTACTCCCCTCCCAATTTTTTAAGACAGGGAGCTGGCCTTGAGCACGCCTTGAATATTTTTAAACAAATCTTTTTTTTTTTTTTTTTTTTTTTTGAGACGGAGTTTCGCTCTTGTTATCCAGGCTGGAGTGCAATGGTGCGATCTCAGCTCACTGCAACCTCCTCCTCCTGGATTCAGGCAATTCTCCTGCCTCAGCCTACCGAGTAGCTGGGATTACAGGCACGTGCCACCATGCCCAGCTCATTTTTTGTATTTTTAGTAGAGATGGGGTTTCACCATGTTGACCAGGATGGTCTCGATCTCTTGACCTCGTGATCCACCCGCCTTGGCCTCCCAAAGTGCTGGGATTACAGGCGTGAGCCACCACGCCCGGCCTAAAACAAATCTTAAACATGATTAGATGAAAATTTCTGGCTAGCAAACTAAAAAGGTGTTGTTGTTGAGATGGAGCCTGGCTGCTGCCCCAGCAGGAATGCAGTGACACAATCTTGGCTCACTGCAACCTCCACCTCCCGAGTTCAAGTGATTCTTCTGCCTCAGCCTCCTGAGTATTCAGGATTACAGATGCACACCACCACACCTGACTAATTTTTGTATTTTTAGTCGAGAAGCAGTTTCACCATACTGGTCAGGCTGGTCTTGAATTCCTGACCTCATGATCTGCCCGCCTCAGCTTCCCAAAGTGCTGGGATGACAGGCGTGAGCCACTGTGCCTGGGCTCAAACTAAAAAGTTTTTTTTTTTTTCTTTTTTTTTTTGAGACAGAGTTTCACTCTTGTTGTCCAGGCTGGAGTGCAATGGTGCATCCTGGCTCACTGCTACCTCCGCCTCCCGGGTTCAAGCAATTCTCCTGCCTCAGCCTCCCAATTAGCTGGGTTTACAAGCACCCGCCCCAACGCCCAGTTAAATTTTTGTGTTTTTAGTAGAGGTGGGGTTTTACCATGTTGGCCAGGCTGGTCTCAAACTCCGGACCTCAGGTGATCCACCCACCTCAGCCTCCCGAAGTACTGGGATTACAGGAGTTAACCACCACATCCGGCCTCTAAAAAGTTTTAAAGGCACTTGTCTTCTTTCACTTAAAACTTAAGATATTAAAAATATTAAGATATTAAACAACATCTAATATAGTTCAAATTAGAATCCAGCTGGGCACAGTGACACACACTTGTAATCTCAGTGCTTTGGGAAGCTAAGGCAGGAGGATCACTTGAGCCTAGAAGTTTGAGACAGACCAGCCTAGGCAATAAAATCCCACCTCTACAAAAAAAATTTTTTAATTAGACAGACATAGATAAGCAGAATATGTATTCAAAAAAAGAGCCGAGTGCGGTGGCTCAAGTCTGTAATCCCAGCACTTTGGGAGGCCGAGGCGGGTGGATCACGAGGTCAAGAGATCGAGACCATCCTGGTCAACACAGTGAAACCCCGTCTCTACTAAAAATACAAAAAATTAGCTGGGCATGGTGGCATGTGCCTGTAATCCCAGCTACTCAGGAGGCTGAGGCAGGAGAATTGCCTGAACCCGGGAGGCGGAGGTTGCGGTGAGCCGAGATCGCACCATTGCACTCCAGCCTGCGTAACAAGAGCGAAACTCCGTCTCAAAAATAAAAATAAAAAATAAAAAATAAAAATAAAAAGTAAATTTAAAAAATTAAAAAAAAAGAAAGAAAGAAAGAAAAAGAAAAAAAAGAATTAAAAAAGAAAAAGAAAAAGAAAAAATTAGCCAGACACAGTGGCGTATACCTGTAGCCCCCACTATTTGGAAAGCTGAGCTATAGGATCACCTGAGTGAGCCCAGGAGGTCAAGGCCGTAGTGAGCTGTGATCATCCCGCACAGTAGCTTGGGCAACACCTGTCTCAAAAAATAAGGGAGTTATGCAACTCTCTCACCAGTAGAACCCAGAGTAACTGATTCTAAGACCAGGTTCTTTTCCTCACAAGACATATTGTCACTTTAAAAATCTGATTACATCACAAGACCTCTTGGACTTCTGAACCTAGTTCAATTAACAAGTAAATGTTTAGATCATACTCATTTTGTCAAACAAGAAGAAATAAATGAATTTTCTGTATAACTTTTCTTACAACTCATGAGAACCTGACATTTTCTCAAATGTTGTATTATATACTGGAGCACAATCTGTAAATTAATCAAACCTCTTCCTCCTTTGGGTAAAAGGACACACCTTTCAGCAAGTGTGCCTTCAAGGAAGCCAATTTAATTAATTAATGGCTATATGTTTTTCTAAGGTCAAAATTACAGTCCCCATATGCAGAGAATGTATTATTGGGTACAGCCAAAAACTAACCCTTTTAACTTAGTATCAATAAATACAGTACTAAAAGCCAATTTTTATTTTTTTTCTCCTCTAGAGACTGGGTCTTGCTTTGTCAACCCAGGCTTGAAGTGCAAAGTGGCACAATCATAGCTCACAGCAGCCTTGAACTCCTGAGCTCAAGTGATCCTCCTGCCTTAGCCTCTTGAGAGCTGGTGGGGCTATAGGCAAGTGATACTGCACCTGGCTCATTCTTTTAAAATTCTTGTAGAGACATGAAGTCTTACTTTGTTGCACACGCTGTTTTTGAACTCCTGGCTTCAGCTGTTCCTCCCTAGTCGATCTCCCAAAGTGCTGGGATTACAGGCATGAGCCACCATGCCTTGCCAAGTTAAATTTTAAATTTTAACTTTCTTAGTAAGAAAGTTCAGAAATAAAAGATAAAATGTATCATCTGCCCCATCAGCAATGATAACCAAGTCTTCTTGTTACCATAAAAAGGTACTTTTTCCTTAACTCTAAGGAATTCTGATTTTTTTTTAAAAAATTGTGCACAAAACTTAAGATTACAATTTTTAAAATTCTTCTGAGCCAAATATTATTTTAATTATAATATCTATATAGCTGTAATTTTCTATTCTTTAGAAAATTATTACTTTCTTTGGTCCTATGGGTTTCCATAAAAGGCCATTCTTTTTTTTTTTTTTTTAATGTGACTATTTCTTTTTTTTTTTTAATTTTTAAGTTCCAGGGTACAGGTGCAGGATGTGCAGGTTTGTTACACAGGTAAACGTGTGCCATGGTGGTTTGCTGCACCTATCAACCTATCATCTAGGTATTAAGCCCAGCATGCATTAGCTGTATTTTTCCTAACGCTCTCTCCCCTGACCCCAACCCCCAACAGACCCCAGCATGTGTTGTTCCCCTCCCTGTGTCCTTGTGTTCTCATTGTTCAGCTCCCACTTGTAAGTGAGAACATATGGTGTTTGGTATTCTGTTCTTGCGTTAGTTTGCTGAGGATAATGGCTTCCAGATCCATCCATGTCCTGGCAAAGGACATGATCTCATTCTTTTTTTATGGCTGCACAGTATTCCATGTTGCCACATTTTCTTTATTTAGTCTATGACTGATGGGCATTTGGGTTGATTCCGTGTCTTTGCTATTGGCGGAGAGTGCTTCAATGAACACACACATGCATGTACCTTTGTAATAGAATTATTTATATTCCTTAGGGTATATACCCAGTAATGGGACTGTTGGGTCAAATGGTATTTCTGGTTCTAGATCTCTGAGGAATCCTAACAGGCCATTCTTAATTTTCAAAAGAGAACTTTATGACATCTGGGAATCTCAGAGGCTCTGCAGAACAATATAAAGAAACCTAACGTTTGCTTGGCTTGAGGTCCAAAGTTCAAGACCAGTCTGGGCAACACAGCAAGACCCTATCTCTATTCTATTTAAAATAAAAATAGGGCCGGGTGTGGTGGCTCAAGCCTGTAATCCCAGCACTTTGGGAGGCTGAGGCGGGTGGATCACGAGGTCAAGAGATCAAGACCATCCTGGTCAACATGGTGAAACCCCGCCTCGACTACAAATACAAAAAACTAGCTGGGCATGGTGGCACGTGCCTGTAACCCCAGTTACTCAGGAGGCTGAGGCAGGAGAACTGCCTGAACCCAGGAGGCAGAGGTAGCGATGAGCCAAGATCTGGCCATTGCACTCCAGCCTGGATAACAAGAGCGAAACTCCGACTCAAAAAAATAAAATAAAATAAAAATAAAAAACAAGAAAAGAAACCCATTATTTACATAATAAAGTGATTCTAGGTATTTCAGTGAGGTCTGTTTTCTTAACAAAATATAGAGTGAAATGTAAAAAATACTGCCAAACTGATGATATTCCTTCAAGAATACTACCAGATAAGTAAATTGACAATATGTATTAAAAAAAGAAATATGCAGCCAGGCATGGTGGTGCACGCCTGTAATCCTAGCACTTTGGGAGGCCGAGGTGGGTGGATCACCTGAGGTCAGGAATTCAAGACCAGCATGGCCAACATGGTGAAACCCCATTTTTTTTTTTTTTTTTGAGACAGAGTTTTGCTCTTGTTATCCAGGCTGGAGTGCAATGGCACGATCTTGGCTCACCGCAACCTCCGCCTCCTTTTTTAAAAAAAAGAAGAAATATAGATGCTTCTTGACCCAGCAGTTTCCTTACAAATGTGACCTGAAGGAATTATTAAAAATGTGTGCAAAGATTTTTCCACTAGGACGTTCTCATCATGCTGCTTATAATAACAAAAAATTTGGCCGGGCACGGTGGCTCATACCTGTAATCCCAGCACTTTGGGAGGCTGAGACAGGTGGATCACCTGAGGTCAGGAGTTCAAGACCAGCCTGACCAATATGGTGAAACCCTGTCTTTTAAAAAAAAGAAAAAAAGAAAAGGGTTTAGCTGTGTGTTCTTTCTGACCTCGAGTCTATTTAACCACTTGGAAATTTTTAAAGAATTTTACAAGGGGGATAAAAAGGGAAGAAAAAAGAGATACTCTTAGTTCTTCTGCTGCCTTCCTTTTTTACTGTTCTATTCTCCATATCTTTAAAAAATACTTAGTAATTTTTCCCCTAAAATGTTGTAAATGTGCTTACTGATACAATTTTACTGTTAGAGCATCCATGAACTATGCTTGACCCTCTTCCTCTTATCTACCCACATTCTCTCCCTTGGTGATCTTATCTAAACTCAAGGATTTAAACATATTGCCTCCATAATGTATAATTCCAGCTCGGTCTTTTCTCTTAACTCCAGACTCATACGTCTAACTGCCTACTTGATCAGAACATCTTATAGGTGTTTCAAACTCAGAACATCTAAAAATGAATTCCTGAGCTATGCCAACCCTCCTCCAACCTATGCAACCCAGAGTGTTCTCTAGTTAAGTTGATGGTAATTCCATTTTTCTTCAACTTGCTGAGATTTAAAACCTTTAGAGTCATCTTTGATTCATCCCCTTTCTCTTGCACCCCACCTTCTGGTAACAAAATCCTATTGTTTCAGTCTTCCAAATACATCCAGATATTGACTACATCTCATTACCTCCACTGCTACTACATGGTCTGAGCCACCATCATCTCTTACTTAAATTACTGTAGGCTTCCCAACAGATCTTCCTGCTTCGACCCTTGAACCTCCCCACATACAGACACACGATTTAGTTTTAATAGAGCTAGCTGCCAGAATGATCCTTTTAAAACTAAGTCAGAAATCTCTCTACCCAGTACAAATCTGGCAATGGCTCCCCCAGCTCTCTTAGAGTAAAAACTAACATCCTTGCAACAACGTAAGGCCTTACATGATGGGTCCTCCTGTGGCCTCCCCTTCTATTATCCGTTCCTCTGGTTCACTCCTTCAGGCTCCTTAGGGTGAATACCTATCCCAAATATCTACTTGGCTAACTCCCTTACTTTCTTAAGTCTTTGTTCAACTATCACTTCTCAGTGAGGGCTACCCTGAACTTGCCTTGTTTAATATTGCAACCAGCTCCTTTACCACCAAAAAGAGAAGGTAATAAACTACGCTTAGTGAACTCATCTCACCTAGCAGAGACCATGGAAGAAAGTCCTAAGATCAGAGGGAGTATTCTCATGAGGAAATGGAACAGGAGATTAGTTGGAACCTTTGTCAAGATCTCAACTATGCTCAGGGATTTAAGGGAACTCTATACGTGAGGGATGAAGAAAAGAGGAGATCAGTTACCAAAAAAGATCTATACTCAGGCTCTGTCCAAGTCACAGATACACAGCTGCACCATACTCATGTACGCATCTCAAGGGGGAAAAGCCCACATTGAAAGCACAGCAAAACATCTCCTCATCCACACATCACAAAAGAGAAACAGCAAGAAAATATATCCCATCTCATGCAAAGCATATGCAAATAAATTTAAAAATAATTTCTTAGGCCAAGCATGGTGGCACACACCTATAATTTCAGCTACTTGAGAGGATAAGGCAAAAAGATCACCTAGGCCCGAAAGTTTGAGACTAGCCTGGGCAACATAGTGAGACTCTGTCTCAAAAATAATAACAACAACAACAATAATTTATGCTCCACATGTCTGAAACAGTTTGTCTCTAGAAAAAGGGGCTTGAGACTTGATGCTTACATTAAATATATATATATATGTATATACATATATACATATATCTCTGATTAGCCAACATCTAACCACCTCAATTTATAGGAAAAAGGACTCCTAAAATTCAAACCTGTTTAGCATAACATAAAGTGACAAATAGAAAACCTTGCCATTTCCAGGGAGAAAAAAAATCAGTAATTTATTAAAACATGTATTGAGCACCTACTATTTGCCAGACCTGTGACAGGACCCAGTATGGGCTCAAGAGTGTAGTAACTACAGTCAAAATGAGGTACAAATATCAAACACATGAGCATTGTTCCTTTTGTAATAGATTTGTCAATCATGTTGACAATAGCTATATATTCTGGAACTTTCCCCTTAAGTTTAAGCAACATCATTCATTCAACAAAGTTGTAGTGGGCATCTATTAAGTGCAAACCCTGTAGTACATGCTGAGGGATCACAAATATAAATAATAGGTTACATTAATTGGGTAATTCCCATGTACCTCAGACTCTCTACATTACCTCATTCATCAACTCAGCAACTTTATAAATTAAATATTTCCCTGTTTTAGAGATGATAACCATTATGCTTAACTATTTCCCTCAAGCAGCTTTAAGTCTAGAAGTCAGAAAGATATGCTTAGAAATCATATTAATACTATCTGGCCAGCCCTACCTCATTACCACCCAAGAGTCTAATAAGAATGGCAATTTATGCACCCACAAGTAAAGAGTACACACATTTTATGCTACAGAATTGCTTTCTTTTTTCTTTCTTTTTTTTTAAAAATATTTTCAGTCTCCGTAGAGATTGCCAAAAATTGCCAATGCCAACTATATTTCAAGTCGTCATGGCAGGGTATTGGGAAAAGTTTTCAATCAGCAATAATAGTGCCTTGGATAAACCTCATTGGCTACGATACTGCCACTGTGTAAAGCTCAGAATTGCTTTCTAAAGGATAAATTTAGGATAAATAAATAGCTTGTAGTTGTATATAATCTGTGTAATGATAGCAGTTTTGTAAGAAAAATAAAATAAAAGGAAATAATAAAGTAACTAATGACTAATTTCTAGCTTCTTCCTTTCTACTCTAAAAGAGCTTCTCTGTAATAACTTTACATCAGTGACAAGACTTCTAACTCTGACCAACTCATTTCTTCCTGACACATGGGAACAAAATCAGGTGACTTACACAAAATGAAACACTATTTTAAGTATTTATCTAGAAACCGCTTTGTGTGTGTGTGTGTGTGTGTGTGTGTTTGTTTTGCAAATTCTAAAATTCTAAATACTTACATAGATAAGGCTTTTTCTACCCCTAAGTCAACTTCCTGCGCATTAACTGCACCTAGCTTGGTGAGACAGATGGAGAGCCTGCAAGGTCTACAAACTTTTTGTTTAAAAGGTGGCAAATGAGTTCTACTGACCACCAAAGTTAGCTAGGTTTCTGGGAAGCACTGACCCTGGGGCCATGTTTTTTCACCTTTCAAGGCCAAAGCAGACAATGGAGTCAAAGCCAAAAGAAGAGAAGCCAAAGGAAGATTAGACTTAAACATGAAAATCCATATCATACAAATTTATAACACAAATACCCCATCTTTTTCAACACTGCCATCACAGTGTTCACCTACAAAAATGTAAAGACTGATTCTACTCTTCCTAAAATCTGTATCTACCACTCAACTAGGTAAAATCTCATTTTTTTTTTTTTAATGAACTCCAACTGCTAACCTCCTTTGGGGGTAAAAACAGAAACAAAAACTGAGGATTCCATTTCTGCGCAAAGCAGAGAGTTAATGTAAGAAGATCATACTTTAACTGTGAAGACAAAGTGGCAAAGTTTCTTTGTAAAATGGAAGTAGGAATACCTAAGTGAACTAAAGCTACTACTCAGTACAAACAGCAGTCTTATGTACTTTGAGAGGAGTTTGTTAAGACCAATTTTCAGAAACATTTTTGAATCCTAGATAAGCCTAATATCAATGAACTGAAGATAATTTAATTTTTAAAAATAAAAGGATTATTTATTACCTCTCTTGAGCTACATCCTAAACAATTTCAAGAGATCTCTTGGAAGCTAATAAGAAACATGCAAATATCTTTTGCAAATAAAAAAATTTAACCAAGCCGGGCGCAGTGGCTCAAGCCTGTAATCCCAGCACTTTGGGAGGCCGAGGCGGGTGGATCACGAGGTCAAGAGATCGAGACCATCCTGGTCAACATGGTGAAACCCCGTCTCTACTAAAGATACAAAAAAAAATTAGCTGGGCATGGTGGCACGTGCCTGTAATCCCAGCTACTCAGGAGGCTGAGGCAGGAGAATTGCCTGAACCCAGGAGGCGGAGGTTGCGGTGAGCCGAGATCGCACCATTGCACTCCAGCCTGGGTAACAAGAGCGAAACTCCGTCTCAAAAAAAAAAAAAAAAAAAAAAAAAAAAAAAAAAAAAAATTTAACCTTTAATCATATGTTCTCTAAACAAAAAAATTTTCTTTAATGAAAACGGGCCAGTTGCAGTGGCTTACGTCTGTAATCCCAACACTGGGAGGCTGAGGTGAGTGGATCACCTGAAACTCAGGAGTTTGAGACCAGCCTGGCCAGTGTGGCAAAACACCATCTCTACTAAAAATATAAAAATTAGCTGGGCATGGTAGCGCATGACTGTAATCCCAGCTACTAGGGAGGCTGAGGCAGGAGAACTGCTTGAACCCGAGGTTGCAATGAGCCAAGATCACGCCACTGCACTCTAGCCTGGGGGACAAAGCAAGACTCTATCTTAGAAAAAAAAAAAAAAAGAAAGAAAATGAATTTTACTGTTTAATGAGAATAGATTCATAATTCAGAGATAAAGTATTATATATATATACATATATACATATATATACACACATATATATATATATATGCATAATAAACTTTAGTGATTACTTTAGCCATTATTTATAAGTGAATCTGAGTATCCACAAACTCTACCTTGAGGGTCTACTCTTTATTGATTATATCCCCAGCAACAAGAAACAAAACAAGGGCAACCCACTGCAACTCCAGATTGGCTGTCAGAAAATGAGAGTATGTGAGGATCTAGTGCAAACAAGGTAGGAACTGTTAGAGCCCGTGAATATTTCAGAAGAATAATGAAAAAGTGTGCCAGATGGGTTCACTTGCAGCTGGCTAACAACAAAATTTCTGACCAAAGACTAATGCTTCCTTACATAATTTACTAAGCACATTTCAGTTCCCTTCCACTACCAGCCTTCTCTTTTCATTCTTTTTTTTTTGAGACAGGGTTTGGCTTCAGTCTGGAGTACAGTGGTGTGATCTTGGCTCATTACAACCTCTGTCCCCTGGGCTCAAGCAACCTCTAATTCCCAGGCTCAAGTGATTCTCCCACCTCAGCCTCCAAAGTAGCTGGGACTACAGGTAGGCACCACAAGCCTTGGCTAATTTTTGTATTTTTTTAGAGACAGGGTTTTGCCATGTTGCCCACGCTGGTCTCACACTCCTAGCCTCAAGCGATCCTTCCACTTCTGCCTCCCTAAGTGCTAAAGTTACAGGTGTGAGCCACCACAACCAGCCTATGCCATACTGCAATTCTAAAGATAATAGTAGACTGTATTATTTCCTTCGGCAGAGATGGCATCAAAATCCTGCACAGTACTATTGCTTTAGTATACTCTACTTAGAACCACTGCTGAAGATCATAGATCCTAACAGATTTAAGCACTGTGGGAGTCAGCCTCAAGATAACTCTCAATGATCCTTGGTTCCTGGTATTCACAACCTTGTCAATTCAACTACTGCATCTATTAAAGGATTAGGCTGGCCACAGTGGCTCATGGCTGTAATCCCAACACTTCTGGAAGCCAAGGCAGGTGGCCCACTTGAGACCAGCCTGGGCAACATGACAAAACTCTGTCTCCACAAAAATAAAAATAAAAACAAAGGGCCGGGCTTGGTGGCTCATGACTGTAATCCCAGTACATTGGGAGGCTGAGGCGGGTGGATCATGAGGTCAAGAGATGGAGACTACCCTGACCAATATGGTGAAACCCCGCCTCTACTAAAAAATAAATAAATAAATAAAAATTAGCCGGGCACGGCGGTGCGTGCCTGTAGTCCCAGCTACTCAGGAGACTGAGGCAGGAGAATTGCTTGAAACTGGAAGTAAGCTGGGATCGCGCCACTGTACTCCAGCCTGGCGATAGAGTGAGACTCTGTATAAATAAATAAATAAAACAAACAAACAAACAAACAAAACTAGCCAGGCACGCAGGCACAAACCTGTACTCACAACTACTTGGGAGACTAGGGTATAAAGATCACTTAAGCCCAGGAGGCAGAGGTTGCAATTAGCTGAGATCATGCCACTGCTCGGTGACAAAGCAAGACTCTGTCTAAAAAAAGAAAGACATAAGGGAAGAGAAGAGAAGGGAGTGAAAAGAAAGAAGTATTATCTACTGAGTCCTTTTACACTTACGTTGTTGAGTCCTGTTAAGCAATTTATACATCTTCCTGCCTCCGGTCACTTACATGTAGATAATCTACTGCTAAAACAGGACGCGCAAACAACGAAATTTATAATTTTCATGCATAAAAAGCCCATAGTTGGTCCTGTTTTCATTCAGAATGTGATTTAGGTTAACATTATAGGTTACTAATATTCCTTTTAAGTATATAAATGCCCTGCTTTCTATCACATTAAAAAGGTGGGCTCTTTTACACATGAGAATGATTAAGTTTCTCTGAGACTGTTCTCTATACAGTTAAAGGGGCCTGGATTTGGACCCAGAAGAATCTATGTTGTGGTTCTGATTCTGCCACCAGCAGTGCAAACTTATGCAAAGCACTTTGGGAGGCTAAGGCAGGTGGATTGCTTGAACTCAGGAGTTCAAGACCAGCCTAGGCAACATGGCAAAGCCCCATCTCTAAAAAAAAAAAAAAAAAAATACAAAAATTAGCTTGGCATGGTGGCGTGTAATGCCAGCCAGGAGCAGTGGCTCAGGCCTGTAATCCTAGCACTTTGGAAGTCGGAAGCAGGCGGATCACTTGAGGTCAGGAGTTCAACACCAGCCTGGCCAACATGGTGAACTCTGTCTCTACTAAAAATACAAAAAAAATTAGCCGAATATGGTGGTACATGCCTGTGATAGCAGCTACTCAGGAGGCTGAGGCAGTAGGATCACTTGAGCCCAGGAGGCAGAAGTTGCAGTGAGCCATGATTGTGTCACTGCACTCCAGCCTGAGCAACATAGTGAGACTCTTCTCAAAAAAATAACAAGAGCCAATGTCAGTCACAGTACTTAGGAACAACTAATTCATCTTAATTCAACTTATCCTAAAAAATAACTAAAAAACACCAAGAAAAAAAAAATTTTTTTTTGAGACGGAGTTTCATTCTGTCAGACCCAGGCGAGTGCAGTGGTGCTATCTCAGCTCACTGCAACCTCCACCTCTAAGGTTCAAACAATTGTGCCTCAGCCTCCTGAGTAGCTTGGACTACAGGTGTGTGCCATGACACCTGGCTAATTTTTGTGTTTTCAGTAGAGATGGGGTTTCACCATGTTGGCCAGGCTGGTCTCGAACTCCCAACCTCAGATAATCTACCCACCTCAGCCTCCCAAAGTGCTGGGATTACAGGTGTGAGCCAAGGCGCCAAACCATATTTCTTTTATATATACATATATATTTTTTTTTCCTTTTTTCTTTTTTAGGAGTTTGGTTTCATTTACTCAAAAAAAATTTAGTAACTGTTTTGGCACTGTCATTACTGACAAAAATCATATTCATTTCCAGTAAACTGATAAGTTTAAAGAAAATGAGAAATGCACACTTGTCCTTGCAGAAGCTTTTCCAACTACTGTAACTGTCCCTTCTTTGGTATCCTAAGGTCTTTTGCCTGTTTGTTTGTTTGGCTTAAACATCTGAAACTCATAGGTAGGTTTTGGCAGGAAAGTCATTTACAGAAAGGGTCAGAAATGTTATCTTCCTTATAGCAACACAAACTGGGAATTTTAAAAGCACCAACAGCCAAAACATAGTAATACAATCAAAAGATTGACCCTACAATTACTCTGCTGCACGGAAAAGGAAACTGCAGGCATTCTCTGCTGCAAGTGCCAGCACTGATCACGACTTGTTTACATAGCCCTTACTATGGGAGACAGGAAGGGAGCTGTGAAGGACAAGTGTCAGATCTACTGCTGCTTCAAGACTTAGCCTTTCTGAAATCTCATTCTCAGCAACCTGAAGGGAGACAACCAGATTTTCCATCAGAGGTTTCTTGTACCATATAAACATGTTTCCATTCTACCTGACAACAAATAAATTGGATCAGTAAGATAGAGATCAAGAGTTTACTTATTTGTCATTGAGTTGCCTCTTCTGCTAACTAGCTTCTTCCTATCTTGTCACTAGTGTTTTCCCCTTTATAAAATAGAAAAATATATATATATATTATTTTAGCGTTAAGCAACTGAGATTCAAAGCTATTCTATTTATTTATTTATTTATTTTTGAGATGGAGTTTCACTCTCGTTGCCCAGGCTGGGGTGCAACGGCATGATCTCAGCTCACTGCAACCTCCACCTCCCAGGTTCAAGCAATTCTCCTGCCTCAGCCTCCTGAGTAGCTGGGATTACAGGTGCCTGCCACCACACCCCGCTAATTTTTTATATTTTTAGTAGAGACGGAGTTTCACCATGTTGACCAGGCTCGTCTCAAACTCCTGACTTCAGGTGATCCACTCACCTCTGGCCTCCCAAAGTGCTGGGATGACATGTGCAAGCCACTGCACCAGGCCACTCACTACTCTTTCTTTTCTCATTTCACTTTATTGATTGTAGAAAGGATTTGGGTTTTTTTTTTTTTTTAAGCGCTGCAGAAACTATGGATTTAATTTCTATCCCTCAAAGTAAATACCTGGCCGGGCTCGGTGGCTCAAGCCTGTAATCCCAGCACTTTGGGAGGCCGAGGTGGGTGGATCACGAGGTCGAGAGATCGAGACCATCCTGGTCAACATGGTGAAACCCCGTCTCTACTAAAAATACAAAAAATTAGCTGGGCATGGTGGCACGTGCCTGTAATCCCAGCTACTCGGGAGACTGAGGCAGGAGAATTGCCTGAAGCCAGGAGGCGGAGGTTGCGGTGAGCCAAGATCGCGCCATTGCACTCCAGCCTGGTAACAAGAGCGAAACTCCGTCTCAAAAAAAAAAAAAAAAGTAAATACCTGAAGTAGAAAACTCTAATCCATTAAATTTCTTTTTTAGAAAAACAATTTAAAAGCCACAATTTTATTTTTTATTTATTTTTGAGATGGAGTTTCACTCCTGTGACCCAGGCTGGAGTACAATGGCACATTCTGGGCTCACCGCAACCTCTGTCTCTTGGTTCAAGTGATTCTCCTGCCTCAGCCTCCCTAGTAGCTGGAATTACAGGCTCCTATCATCACGCCTGGCTAATCTTTCGTATTTTTAGTAGAGATGGGGTTTCACTATGTTGGCCAGGCTGATCTTGAACTCCCAACCTCAGGTGATCCACCCACCTCAGCCTCCAAAAGTGTTGGAATTATAGGCGTGAGCCACCATGCCTGACCAAAAGCCACAATTAAAAAAAAAATTTTTTTTTTATTTAAAGATGGAGTTTCACCATGATGGTCAGGTTGGTTTTGAACTCCTGACCTCTGGTGATCCACCCACCTCGGCCTCCCAAAGTGCTAGGATTACAGGTGTGAGCCACCATGCCCGGCCCCAAGCCACAATTTTTTAAACGCAAATATTGCCAGGCCAGGCATGGTGGCTCACACATGTAATTCCAGCACTTTGGAAGGCTGAGGAGAGCGGATGACCTGAGGTCGGGAGTTCAAGACCAGCCTGACCAACCTGGAGAAACCCCATCTCTACTAAAACTACGAAATCAGCCAGGCATGGTGGCACATGCCTGTTATCCCACCTACTCTGAAGGCTGAGGCAGGAAAATCGCTTGAACCCAGGAGGTGGAGGTTTCAGTGAGCACATATTGCTTTTTATTATTTCAAACCAATCATTTTATTTACCCTCACTCATTGTGAGTAGTAAACCAAAGTCCTACAGCTTCACTGCTATAAATTTTTCTGATGGTGTGTAAAACAGACATTCCTTAGAAAATCCTATTAAAAATGTCTGAAACAGAGCAAATGCTTAGTTTTCTGGATAATCTTGAAAATAGGATGTAAAATAACAAAATATAAAATCCCTAAGCCCTTATTTTTGTCACTAATTTTACTTTTTTTTTTTTTTTTGAGACGGAGTTTCGCTCGTTACCCAGGCTGGAGTGCAATGGCGCGATCTCGGCTCACCGCAACCTCCGCCTCCTGGGCTTAGGCAATTCTCCTGCCTCAGCCTCCTAAGTAGCTGGGATTACAGGCACGCACCACTATGCCCAGCTAGTTTTTTGTATTTTTAGTAGAGACGGGGTTTCACCATGTTGACCAGGATGGCCTCGATCTTTCGACCTCGTGATCCACCCGCCTCGGCCTCCCAAAGTGCTGGGATTACAGGCTTGAGCCACCGCGCCCGGCTAATTTTACTCTTTCTCAAAAAAACTCACGAGTTATTAACACGTAGCCAATGAAATTAGTCTCCTTTACTCTGTCTTGTTTCTCTTCCTACTCTATTTTAGGTGTCTGAAAAAGTATTTAAAAGGTGTTATCTAATAAGTGTTTTACTATAAGAAAGTTAAAGCACTGATTCTCTCTGAAAATAATCTCCTGCTCTTGTATGACATCCTCTGAATCCAGATTTTAACTTCTCATACCCTACAGGGAAAAGAAGTGGGGAATAAGCAGTTGAATCTCTCTTGGACTTCCTTATCCTAGAGAGCTCTACACGTTAGCCTCTCCTAAAATAAGCAATTTTAGAAAATACAATTAAATAGATTTTGGGGAAAGGAAAGCATTAAGGAAGAAAAAGACTTTTTAAAGAAAAAATATTTACAAAACTCATGCCAATTAAATCTGAGTGTTCTCTTCAATTCTAAGAGCATCTTTTAAAGAAGCTTAAAGCTTTATATGTTGTTGTGTAAGGAAACCTGATCAGACTGGAGAAAAGCTCAAAGGCCTATCCATAATCTCATCACAAAGGAACAGGGTCAAAAGGCAGAGATCAGGGAACAGGGTACAAAATAGTTCCCACACTTGAGAGAAAACAGAATCTAATTAGTTCAGAGACATTAAAAAAATATTCATTTGTAGGCCGGGCACGGTGGCTCAAGCCTGTAATCCCAGCACTTTGGGAGGCCGAGGCGGGTGGATCACAAGGTCGAGAGATCGAGACCATCCTGGTCAACATGGTGAAACCCCATCTCTACTAAAGATACAAAAAAAATTAGCTGGGCATGGTGGCACGTGCCTGTAATCCCAGCTACTCAGGAGGCTGAGGCAGGAGAATTGCCTGAACCCAGGAGGCGGAGGTTGCGGTGAGCTAAGATCGCGCCATTGCACTCCAGCCTGGGTAAAAGAGCGAAACTCCATCTCAAAAAAATAATATATATATATTCATTTGTGTTTACTAAAATAATACAATAATTTATACGTTAAGTCCCTAAGGCAAATTTGAATATTATGAAATAATGTAATTTTAAGAGCAAAAACTTTAAGAAGTTACTTTCTTCTACATTTGAAAAAAAAAAAAAAAACACCAATCTAACTCACACACATAACCAGTGCTTCACCTGTCCCTCAAAGACTGATGTTCAGAAAAAAGCTGTCACCTGATCTATTCAACAGAGTTCAATAAGCCACTGAAATAAATACTGAATGTACATAATGTTAACAGACATTTCATATTGGGCCTCTGCCCCGTAATGAATCAGCAAGGTTTATCTATGTCATGGCCTTATGTTCACATTGAGAAAAATTTCAATTTTTACTCCTGCTTAGAGATTTCATTCCAGGTAAAAGTAAATGTAATTTCGCTCAATGTTCATGAAGTAGGCTCAATACTTGGGCAGGAAACTCTTATAATGACTCCATGACTCTCCAACCGGCAATTAAATCTGCAGAAGCTCTGGGATCTAGGGCATTTGCTGGCTTTCCCTCTATCACTTCTCTTACTCTAACCACAAATTTTGTGTTCTAAGTGGCGGAGAGGATGAAAGAGTTATCAAGGAGATAAGGAGAATTTTGGCCAGGCACCATGGTACACACCATTAGTCCCAATGCTATCTCAGGAGGCTGAGGCAGGAAGATCCCTCGAGCCAAGGAGATTGAAATTGTAATGAGCTATGATGGCCTGTTAATAGCCACTGTGCTCCAGCCTGGGCAACATAGGGAGACTCAGTCTCTTTCATTTAAAAAAAAAAAAAAAAAAAAAAAAAGGGCATAGTGGCTCATGTCTGAAATCCCAACAGTGGGAGGCCAATGTGGAAGGACCATTTGAGTCAAGGACCATTGGAGACCAGCCTGTACAATACAGTGAGATCCTGTCTCTACCTAAAGTAAAAAAAAATTAGCCAGGTGTGGTGGCATATGCCTGTGGTCCCAGCTACTTGGAAGGCTGAGGCAAAAGAACCACTGGAGAACAGGTTGAGGCTGCAGTGAGCCATGATTGCGCCACCATACTTCAGCGTGGGTGAGAGAGTGAGATCCCGTCTCTAAAAAATAATAATAATAAAAATGTAAAAGGGAGGTAGCCAGGCATGGTGGCTCATGCCTGTAATTCCAACACTTTGGGAGGCTGACGCAGGTGGATCTCTTTAAGTCAGGAGTTCGAGACCAGCCTGGGCAACGTGGCGAAACCTTGTCTCTATCAAAAATACAAAAGTTAGCTGGTGTGGTGGTATGCGCCTGCAGTCCCAGTTACTCAGGAGGTTGAGGCAGAAGAAACTCATTTGAACCTGGGAGGTGTAGGTTGCAGTCAGCCAAGATTGCGCCACTGCACTCCAGCCTGGGTGACAGTGCAAGACTGTCTCAAAATTAAAACTAAAAAAAAAAAAGGGAGATGGAGGGGGAATTTTGGAATCACCAGTGTGGTTCTTAAGTTTTTGTTTTCTACCAACTTCTACCCTCTCCATACACTCAATACTTTATTTCCCTATTGGCCCCATCCACCAGAGACAAGATGATTTACAAGTGGTTCACAGTTAACAAGTCCTGTCAGTCCTTCACTATGAAGAATATATCAGATTTTACATTCTGGAACACACAGCTTTCATGTA
This sequence comes from Saimiri boliviensis, assembly GCF_048565385.1. NCBI lineage: Eukaryota > Metazoa > Chordata > Mammalia > Primates > Cebidae > Saimiri > Saimiri boliviensis. Next base: position 92,683,430 of record NC_133455.1, read on the forward strand.
TTTAATTAAAATTGGATTGTAGCTAGAGCTGCCAATGGAAAAAAGAAGTCACTGCCAGACAGGAGTGAGAACAACCAAACAAAATAACCTATTTTTGCATAATCATCTTAAGAGTACCAATGCCTATGTTTTAATAAACTGAAATCACAGTCATAGTTCTAGGGAACAATGGCACGAAACAAAAGATGTCCAGTACGAAAGTTCATTTCCCTGGAGCTGAGCCAGAATATTTTGAAATCCTGACAGAAGTTTATTTATTAAGAAAAAGCATACACTTGAGACAGGAGATAGGAAACAGTTTTAAACAATCTGTTATCTTGTTACCCCAGCCATTTAAATTTCCTTAAAAGTTATGGTTAAAGTTGAGGATAACTTATCCTAAAAATAAAAAACACTGTGGTTCTAAAAGTAAATAATCTACAAGCTTTAAACCTATAACCAGCCACAAATTCCTACTGTTCAATGTATTCTTAAAGTTTGCTTCTCATTGTCATGTAATTCCAATTGATATGTTGGTGCTGATTCTTGTGACAAAGGAGGACTTCTACATCAGGGGATTGTGCCTACCCACTACCCCTCAAAAATAATTTACATCTCTGCCCAGAGAAAACAATTCCTTTTTGCTATTTTAGTCCTGATCTACAGCAATAAAAAATTGATGTAAATTTAATATCCAGAAAGAATATCATTAGCCTAGCCAAGTGTCCCCATGTTTTCTCAAAGGACCACAAGAGAAGGAACAAGAAGAAAACTGAAGGGATACTGGAAATAAAAGGTACTAAACCTGAAAAGGTGTGAGATAGAAGAAATTTCCCAGTTTCAGGCGGGGTGTGGTGGCTCACACCTGTAATTCCAGCACTCTGTGAGGCCAGGCAGGAGGATCGCTTAAGTCCAGGAGTTTGAGACGGCCTGGGCAGCACAATGAGACCCCATGTCCACAAAAAATTTTAAAATTGACCAGGCACATAGCAGGGCCTGGTGGTGCATGCCTGTAATCCCGGCTACGCAGGAGGCTGAGGCACAAAAATTACCTGAACACAAGAAGAGGAGGTGTAGGTTGCAGTGAGCCAAGATCATGCCACCTGCACTCTAGCCTGGGCGATAGAGCGAGACTGTCTCAAAAAAAAAAAAAAAAAGTTAACCAGGCATAGTGACACATACCTGTAGTCCTAGTGACTCAAGAGGCTGAAGTGAGAGGATTGTTTGAGCCTGGGAGGTTGAGGTTACAGTGAGTTATGACTGTGCCACTGTACTCCAGCCTATGTGACAAAGCAAGACTCTGTCCCCCCAAAAAAGAAGAATGAGGCCAGACACAGTGACTCACGCCTGTCATCCCAGCATTTTAAGAGGCCAAGGTGGTGGATCATTTGAGGTCGGAAGTTACAGACCAGCACGGCCAACAAGGTCAAACTCCGTCTCTACTAAAAAATACAAAAATTAGCCAAGTGTGGTGGCGGGCACCTGTAATCCCAGCTAATCAGGAGGCTGAGACAGGAGAAATGCTTGAACCCAGGAGACAGAGGTTGCAGTAAGCCGTGATCATGCCACTGCACTCCAGCCGAAGAGACAGAGAGACACACCATCTCAAAATAATAATAATAATAATAATGAAAGAAAGAAAAAGACAAGTGAGAGAAAGAAAAAAAAAGTTTCTGCTGGAAATGAAGGTAACTGGAGGATTCAGATAGACATGTAAAAGTTTTTTCAGGCCAGGCATGGTGGCTCACAGCTGTAATTCCAGCACTTCTGTAGGCTGAGGAGGGAGGATTACTTGAAGCCAGGAGTTTGAGACCAGCCTGTGCAATGAAGCAAGAACCCATCTCTACAAAAAAAAAAATGTTTTTAATTAGCTGGGCATGGTGGTGCACAGCTGTGGTCTCAGCTTCTCAGGAGGTTGAGGCAGGAGGATCACTAGAGCCCAGGACTTTGGGAGATCAAGCCTGCAGTGAGCTATGATCACATCACTGCATTCCAGTCTGGGCAGCAGGGTGAGACCTTATTTCTTTAAAAAAAAAAAAAAAAAAAAAAATTCTCTATAAAGTTTTACATGATGACACAAGAACTTTTTTGTCAAAAGAATATTTATTTTTCTACAGGTTTTTCTCAAAAAGGGATAAATAAAAGAGTAATAGGAAGTGGCGTCATGAAGACCAAGATGAAAATAAGGGTGATCTTTTAAGAAGGGATTAGAGAAAAAAGTACAAAAGTGTGGTCTATGAGCAATCTTGTGCCAAGCTGTACTGAGGAATTAAGATTATCAGAAATTTACTTAATTTACATTATCACTTCTACACCAACGCTTTCTCAAACCATAGGATAATTTCCTGTTTAAATAAATGACAGAGTATGTTATACCATAAAAAGGGAAGAGAAGGGAGGTGCAAGAAAATATAGTTGCAAAGCTGAAACCTGAAACCTGGATTCTCCAGGTATGGACAGGAAAAAATTAAGCAAAATTAAGTGGATTTTCATCAGAAGGTCTCTGGGAATCTATAAATATAAATTTAAACTTAAAAATTCTTAAACTTGCCAGGCGCGGTGGCTCAAGCCTGTAATCCCAGCACTTTGGGAGGCTGAGGCGGGTGGATCACGAGGTCAAGAGATCGAGACCATCCTGGTCAACAAGATGAAACCTCGTCTCTACTAAAGTTAAAAAAAAAATTAGCTGGGCATGGTGGCACGTGCCTGTAATCCCAGCTACTCAGGAGGCTGAGGCAGGAGAATTGCTTGAACCCAGGAGGCGGAGGTTGCGATGAGCCGAGATCGCACCATTGCACTCCAGCCTGGGTAACAAGAGCGAAACTCCATCTCAAAAAAAAAAAAAAAAAAAAATTCTTAAACTTAAAAATACCTTTAAACTGGGTTTCACAGTTTAAATTCCACAAACTATATCTAAGGATTCAGCACTTCAGTCTTCACAGCAGGGCTGAATGAAAAAATTCTACAGGGTCGGGCGTGATGGCTCAAGCCTGTAATCCTAAGCAGTTTAGGATATCAAGCCTGGCTGACAGCTTGAGCGCTGGAGTTTGAGATCAGCTTGGGCAACATGGTGAAAAATACAAAAATTAGCCAGGCGCGGTAGCACACACCTGTAGTCCCAACTACTTATGGGACTGAGGCAGGAGGATTGCCTAAATACGGAAAGTGGAGACTGCAGTGAGCCAAGATCGTGCCACTGCACTCCAGCCTGGGGGACAAAGTGGGACCCTGTCTCAAAAAAAAAAAAAAAAAAAAAAAGATTCTACAACCCCAACATTATTAACTCTATCACATTTTTGTTTGTTTTTAGCACACATCATCTTTTGGATTTTTTTTATTATAATCTATAAATGCTCTTTCCAAAATACTGTAACACTGTATAATTGAGAAAATTATCTAGAAACAATCCAGATCAGCAAAGGTGTTGAGAAATATACTCCCATGGTGTCCTCAGATAATGCACAAAATAATTTACAAGTCTAGAGGAAAGTAAAGCAAATAGACTACTTCTGTAGTGATATTTCTAAAAGGCTTTATGAATATGTGGACACTATCCATAGCTCATCAGTAACAGTAGCTTACCAGTAGCATAAAATAGATTTCCCATTATGCATGGGGCTATGATGCACAATTACTGGTTTGATGCATATAATGCCACCTCTCTCCCACCCAATAAAAGCACATAGGAATGAAACTAAGTGAAAATGATTCATTAGAGGGAAGACCTTGAATCCATTCCATTTATTTTAAAATCCATATCATAATCTCAGTATGTCTACTATTGTTAATAATTACTTGTGACCTAGCTCATGAACAGTAGGCCCATTAACATGTCATCACCCAGCAGCTGAGGACAGCTGGTCTGAAGGACTCAGAGAGGCAGTAGAGCATAAGGAAAAAGCGCTCCTTTGCAGCCAGATAGCCTGGGATGGAATCTGAGCTACCAGCTTTCCTGTCTTTGGGCAACTCACTGAATGTTGCCCTTCTCATCCACAAAATGAGAAAAGTAATACTTTCAAGTTATTGTGAGAATTAGTGTTTATAAATCACCAACCACAGTTCATGCTTCATAAATGTTAGCCATTTTCATAGTTTCCTAGTAAAAAGGTGACTTTCTGGGATTACTTCTGACTTACAAATGCTAGCCCGTATCTTTGAAAGTCATTTAAATAAAGCATTATTTCAAAATTAGCTTTCTGCATGAGTGATGTACCAAGTTTTTAACAAAAGAATAAAAAGTAACCCAAGAAACCCATGTTAGTAAAAATAATTACAATATTTAATTTTGAATACAGTTAGTGAAGTTATGGATTCTTGGGAAAGGTTCAGAAACCTGAGAAAGCCAGTCCTCCATGCTCTTCTATCCTCAGGATATGCTGTCTCAGCAGCAGGTAAAATAATAATATTTTCATTCCTAGAATTCTCAGTTCTTACCTCTTCATTCTCAGCCAGCCTTCCCTGCATTTTATTTGAAAAGTAATGCAGACCAGGTGCAATGGCTCATGCCTGTAATCCCAGCACTTTAGGTAGCCAAGGTGTGTGGATCTTCTGAGGTCAGGAGGTTGAGGCCAGCCTGGCCAACATGGTGAAACCCTGTCTCTACTAAAAATACAAAAATTAACCCAGAGTGGTGGTGGGCACCTGCAGTCCCAGCTACTCAGGAGGCTAAGGCAGAAGAATTGCCTGAACCTGGGAGTCGGAGATTGCAGTGAACCAAGACTGCACTCCAGCCTGGTGACCCTGTAATTCCAGCACTTTGGGAGGCTGATGCGGACGGATCACGTGAGGCCAGGAGTTCGAGATCAACCTGGGCAACATGACAAAATCCCATATCTACTAAAAATACAAAAATTAGCTGGGAGTGGAGGCAGGTGCCTGTAGTCCCAGCTACTTGGGAGGACGAGGCAGGAGAATTGCTTGAACCCAGAAGGTTCAGGTTGCAGTAAGCCAAGATCACACCACTGCACTCCAGCCAGTTTTTTTATTTTATTTTATTTTATTTTTTTTTTGAGACAGAACAAGATTCTGTCTGAAGAGACAAGACAAGATGGAAATAGGAAAGGAAGGGAAAAGGAAAAGGGGCAAGGGAAGTAAAAAGCAAAGGAAAGAATAAAGAAGAGAGGAGAGGGGGGAGGAGAGGGGAGAGGAAAAGGAAAGGAAAGGAAAAGGGAAAATAAAAAGGAAAGGAAAGGAAGAAAGGAAAAAGGAAGGGAGGGAGGGAGAAAGGGAGGGAGGGAAAGAAAAGTAACGGGGAAAAACAGTTTTGTACCAAAAATTTTGGAAATCTCTGGCCAAGAGGACCTCTTACATAGTGCCATCTTAAAAAGTCAAGCCTTAGGTGGAACAGTGCATTGTAAAGCATAATAGAAGATTATAAACAGGAAAAAAAAAAACATAAAGGATTAAACTTTATAAAAACAAAGAGAACTGCCCTGGCTGACTGTGCCCAAAGCTGAAGGAAAAGGCTAATACATTTTATAGATGAAAGAATTTTTTTTTTTTTTTTTTTTTTGAGACAGAGTTTCGCTCTTGTTACCCAGGCTGGAGTGCAATGGCGCGATCTCGGCTCACCGCAACCTCCGCCTCCTGGGGTCAGGCAATTCTCCTGCCTCAGCCTCCTGAGTAGCTGGGATTACAGGCACGTGCCACCATGCCCAGCTAATTTTTTGTATTTTTAGTAGAGACGGGGTTTCACCATGTTGACCAGGATGGTCTCCATCTCTCGACCTTGTGATCCACCCACCTCGGCCTCCCAAAGTGCTGGGATTACAGGCTTGAGCCACCGCGCCTGGCCAGATGAAAGAAATTTTATTAGCTCTTCACAAAGCTGTTTTATACCTTTTTAAAATAAATTAATCATTTATGCCTTCTCTTGCTTTTTCATCAGTCTCAAGCTTCTCATTTTTAAGAAAATTCTAGCTTTCATTTTAAGGTTTTTATTTTATTCTATTCTATTTTAGAGACAGGGTCTCCCTCTGTTACCCAGGCTGGAGTGCAGTAGTGTGATCTCAGCTCACTACAACCTTGGCATCTTGGATTCAAGTGACTCTAGTGTCTCAGCCTCCCAAGTAACTGCGATTACAGGCAAGTGCAACCATGCCCAGCTAATTTTTGTATTTTTAGAAGAGACGGAGTTCTACCATATTGGTGCGCATGGTACAAACTCCTGACCTCAAGTGATCCACCCGTCTTGGCCACCCAAAGTGCTAGAATTACGGGAGTGAGCCACTGTGCCTGGCCCACTTTAGGGTTTTTTAAACGCACACATAGGCCAGGCACAGTGGCTCACCCCTGTAATCCCAGCACTTTGAGAGGCCAAGATGGGTGGATCCCTTGAGCCCAGGAGTTTAAGACCACCCTAGGCAACATAGAGACACCCCACCTCTACAAAAAAAAAAATTTTTTTTTAATTAGTCAGGCATAGTGGTGCACACTTTTAGTCCCAGCTACTTGGCAGGCTGTGGTAGGAGGATCACTTGAGCCTGGGAGGCTGAGGCTGCCGTGACCTGTGATTACAGTACTGCCCTCCAGCCTGAGCTATAGAGCAAGACCCTGTCTCACTCTTGTTATAAATAAATAAATATAATATTTATTTGTTATAAACAAATATTTAAAAGTTTGAACATTATTCTAAATATAAAAGAAGTTATTAGAGAATTTTAAGTAGAAAAAATTATTCAAAGATCTCACTATTATTCGGGAGCTGCCAGTATCATCCTTACTACAGTAATAATCTAGAAATTAATATGTTAATTTCAAACAGGAACCTCCGGGTCCTTAAAGTCCATGTAGATAATAATTGGGAGTCCATTAATTGACACTAACATTTGAAAATGCTTATTAAAAATTGTAGCTTTCCTGGAAAGGGAACTGTATACAATAATTGATTTTCTCCCTTTCCTGGTGGCTGATTTAGTAATTACTTAATCCGTCCTCACGTGGTACAGTTATCCCTCAGTATCTATGGGGGACTGGTCCCAAGACTCCCAGGATGCTCCAACCCCTTACATAAAATGGTATGGTAGCCAGGCGTGGTGGCTCAAGCCTGTAATCCCAGCACTTTGGGAGGCCGAGGCAGGTGGATCACCAGGTCAAGAGATTGAGACCATCCTGGTCGACATGGTGAAACCCCATCTCTACTAAAAATACAAAAAATTAGCTGGGCATGGTGGCACGTGCCTGTAATCCCAGCTACTCAGGAGGCTGAGGCAGGAGAATTGCCTGACCCCAGGAGGCGGAGGTTGCGGTGAGCCAAGGTCATGCCATTGCACTCCAGCCTGGGTAACCAGAGCGAAACTCCGTCTCAAAAAAGAAAAAAAAAAAATGGTATAGTATATACAGATAACATATGCACATTCTCCCGTACACTTAAAATAATCTCAGGTTACTTACAATACTTAATACAATGCAAATTCTACGTAAATGGTTGTTTGCTGTATTGTTTAGGGAAAAATGGCAAGAATAAAAAACTGTGTATGTTCAGTACAAATGCAACTACTGTTTACAGTTTTTATTTTTTTTGAACACTGTATTTTCAATTCAATGATGGTTTAATCCACAGATTGGGAGCCCTTGGACATGGAGGGCTGACTATAAATGTGGTATGTATTAGTCCTCTTGTTCTATGACATTTAGGATTTTTTTTTTTTTTAGCTAAATTAAGTTTTTTTACTCAAAAACAATGTCAGACCCCAAGAGCAGTAGTTGAGAAATCATTAATCTCATTTAACACTTTTCAAGGCAGATGAGAACACTGATGCATACAGCTGTCAAAGTGACAAGCCAGGCCCAAAATCTCAGTTTCTGACTACTGTACTGACTGCCCTGCCAGCTATGGTTTCACAGGCATTCATATATTTCTTTTAAAAGCTATAAACTCACCTAATGACAAATTATTTATGCTAAGGAATGATAAAACCCAGTAAGAAAAGCAAAGACGTTTTTTAAAAAGTTGAAAGTGGCATATTTCACAGTAAAAGCCTTTATTTATATAGTAACACCTTATCTTTATAAATATTCATTGACAAAAGCAAAAATATCATCAAATATATACTCTTCTAACTCTCCGACAAATGAAGAAATGCATGCAAACGAAATTACTTGTGCTGACCAAAGAAGAAACAAACTAGGTCAGGTCATAAAGGCCTGCCCAGTCGTTTCCCCTTTAGTATCTTTTCCATATAGAGGAATAATAAGATAATTTCATTTGACAATAGATCTGTATACTGGTAGATTTTACAATCTGTATAATCCAGCATATGTTACCAGAGACAGCAAATGTAGTTGTTATGGGTATAAATGAATTATGTCAGACAGACCTTCAATCCAGGTTTCTTACTTACATGAACCACAGTAATTAAATTCTCTAGACTCAGTTTCCTCATGTGTACAAAAGGGAAAACAATGCCTATTTCCTAAGGTTGTTGTATGGACTGAATGAGTTAACACCTATAAAGAATTAGCACAGTGGGTGGGCACAGTGGCTCATGCCTGCAATCCCAGAACTTTGGGAGGCCAAGGTAGGCAGTCACCTGAGGTCAGGAGTTCAAGACCAGCCTGGCCAACATGGTGAAACCCTGTCTCTACCAAAAAATACAAAAATTAGCCAGGCATGGTGGCATGCACCTGTAGTCCCAGCTACTTGGGAGGCTGAGGCACGAGAATCACTTAAACTCAGGAGGTGGAGGTTGCAATAAGCAGAGATCACGCCACTGTAAACCAACAAGAATTTAGCACAATGTCTGGTATGTGGAAAGCACTATATAAATGCTATTTTACTATTACTATTTCATCATAGATTCTTACAGAATAGTGGCCATGACTTATGTATGTACTCCATAATCTGACATACTATAAGCATTTAACATTAAATTATCCAAAATATAGTAGCTAGTTATGCTTTTATCAAAAACAAAATTTATATCATTATTAAACAAAATGCTAAGGATCAGGCATATGGCACATGTTTCCTAAAGCATCCTGTATAGGAACCATCTCTACTCTTCAGAAAATTATAGAAAAGGAAAATGTTGGCCGGGCGCGGTGGCTCAAGCCTGTAATCCCAGCACTTTGGGAGGCCGAGGCGGGTGGATCACGAGGTCGAGAGATCGAGACCATCCTGGTCAACATGGTGAAACCCCGTCTCTACTAAAAATACTAAAAATTAGCTGGGCATGGTGGCGTGTGCCTGTAATCCCAGCTACTCAGGAGGCTGAGGCAGGAGAATTGCCTGAATCCAGGAGGCGGAGGTTGCGGTGAGCCGAGATCGCGCCATTGCACTCCAGCCTGGGCAACAAGAGCGAAACTCCGTCTAAAAAAAAAAAAAAAAAAAAAAAAAAAAAAAGAAAAGAAAAGGAAAATGTTTTCTTCTGTATGGAGCTTTATGGAAATCATGACTAACAATGCATTGAATTCTAGATATTTACTTTTATTACTTTAAGAGTATCTGTGACCAACAGTGGAAATACAAGCAAAAGCATGTGCATAGGAATTTTAGGACAGTTTGTCTTAACATCTCAGCAGCAGAGACAACTTGTATTCCTCCAACCCCCTTTCTCTCTCCCTGTCCCCTTTTCTTTCCCTTTCTCTCCTCCCCGAAAGACACTGTCTCACCCTCTTCCCCTCTCTTGTCTTCCCACTTCTCTATGCTGGTGTGTCTTGCTTTAAAAATGGGCCATATGCTTGAGCCTTGGAGTTATTACAGAGAATTTATTTTCACTCACATTTGGGCCAATTTCAGTATCAAGAGTTTTACTTCCAGTAGATTTCCAAAATCAAGTGATCATTATACTACAGTGTCTTACTCTGTTTTTGTGTTGCTATAAAGAAATACCTGAGGCTGGGCAGTCTATAAAGAAATGGCTCAGCTGGGCATGCTGGCTCACCCGGACAGACTGCTTGAGTACAGGAGTTCGAGATTAGCCTGGACAACATGGCAAAATCCCATCTCTACAAAAAATACAAAAGTTAGCCAAGCATGGTGGCACATGCTTGTGGTCCCAGGTACTAGGGAGACTGAGGTGAAGGACTGCTTGAGCCCAAGGAGGTCAAGGCTGCAATGAGCCAAGATTATATCACTGCACTCCAGCCTGGGTAACAGAGACCCTATCTCAAAAAAAAAAAAAAAAAAAAAAGAAAGAAAAGAAAAGAAATAGTTTGTAGTTCTACCCAAGAGGCATGGTGCCAGCATCTGCCTCTGGTAAGGGCTTCAGGCTGCTTCCACTCCACAGATCAGAGATCACATAGCAAGAGAGAGGAATGAAAAGGGTAGGGGAGTGGTGCTAGACTCTTTTTAACAACTAGCTTTTGTGGGAACTCATAGAAGGAGAATTTACTACCTCCAGGAGGGTACCAAGCCATTAACAAGGGATCTGCCCCCGTAACCCAAATATCTCCCAATAGACCCCCACTTCACACATTAGAAATCAAATTTCAATGTGAGGTTTGGGGACAAACAGCCAATCCAGCACACAGCAACTACATCTGCAATCTTCTTTGGACTCATGAAAATGAAGGCTGATCCTTGTACTACTCCTTCCTCAGCCCCCCAGCTACCTGGCCAGCAGACCTTCCAAACTATCAAGAATCTATTGTGAGCCAAGGATGTCAACAAAGCTAACAACTGACACAGTACCAATGGTATTTGCATCAGGGGAGTTTCTATCCCACCCTAAGCCTATACACCTGGTCACTGTTTTTAAAAGACAGACTTCAGCATAGTCTTGACTATGACATTCAGTCTGGAATCAGGGCAGTTTTGAAATGCTTGCTGAATGAGTCAAGCTCATCTTTTTTCTGAGCTTAAAAAAATAGAATAACTATGGGGAGTAGTGGACAGGAACCACCAGGCACTAGTCAGGTGTCTACTGCTGATCAAATGTGACCTGCGGGGGCCCTTACTCTCTGAGGCTCAGTTTTTTCACTGTAAATATGTCTAAGTTCCCTTCAAGAATGAATGTGACATGATATTGTCAGTCTTGACTAAATTTTATTATACTTAATTGAATTCAGATCATGGTCTCCACCATCTCTACGCTCTTTTGAAAACCACACCCAACACAACCAAAGCTAAAAGTAGCTAGAGAGAGACACTAAGGAAAAGATCTAAACAAAGTTCTATGGCAGAGATCTCATCCATCAGACTTCAACAACTATGAGCAGGATTGAATCCAGGCTACCATGGGAACACTTTTAAAATACTGTGGGCCAGGCATGGTGGCTCATACCTGTAATTCCAGCACTTTGAGAGGCTGAGGCTAGTGGATCACCTGAGGTCAGGAGTTCAAGACCAGCCTGACCAACAAGGTGAAACGCCATCTCTACTAAAAATACAAAAATTAGCCTGGCATGGAGGCGTGTACTTGCAGGCCCAGCTACTCAGGAGGCTGAGGCAGGAGAATAGCTTGAAACCAGGAGGGGGAGGTTTCAGTGAGCCAAGATTACACCACTGCACTCCAGCCTGTGTGACAGAGTGAGATTCCATCTCAAAAAAAAAAAAAAAAGGACAAGAAAAAAAGAATACTCTGGTCATCACATAATTTGTAGACTCATATGCAAACTTATATTCATTCCTTCATTAAACACTGTGTACTGTATATAAGACACTATGAAACAGGAAAAGTCCCTTCTCTCTTGGAGGGCTTGTGTATTTATGTTACTTAATAAAGCCCTCATCATGTCCTTCATTTTCCCATTGCTCAAAAGATTCGCTGCTGTAAATTTAAGCCATGTGTATTCCTATAGCCAGATCTTAAAGGAAATAAGAGCTATAAAATGAGATTTCAGGCCAGGCACAGTGGTTCATGCCTATAAATCCCAACACTTTTGGGAGGCTGAGGCAGGCAGACTGCCTGAGCTCAAGAGTTTGTGACCAGCATGGGCAACACGGTGAAACCCAATCTCTACTAAAACACAAAAAATTAGCCAAGTGTGGCGGCATGCACATGTAGTCCCAGCTACTTGGGAGACTGAGGCAGAATTGCTTGAACCCAGGAGGCAGAGGCTGCAGTGAGCCAAGACTGTACCACTGCACTCCAGCCTGGGCAACAGAACGAGACTCCACCTCAGAAAAAATAAAATAAAAAAAATGAGATTTCAAAATGATGTCTGCCTTCCCTAATGTCAACTAATTGCATAATTTACCTCCATTTATACCTCCTTTCTTCTACATGCAATAAAGAATCCTGCTGTGAAACCTTTTCCTTATCTTTAATATTTAAAGGAAATGTAAACATTTCTCCTTTAACACTTAAAGGATGTTTTGTTTATGGACAAAGTGCATCTTAAAAATATACAGTGAGTAGGAGAAGCACAACAACTAAGATGTGGTGCAGAAAGGACAACAGGTAAATATATCAGAATATACAGGTGGATATCACCAGACAGTTTCTAAGTCCTCCATTTTAAAATATATTTTAATGTATATATTTAGATTATTTTCAGCTATTAAGGGATCTACATATTTGAGATGAAAAAAGTCTTTTCCATTGCTGTTTAAGCTGGGTTTTACTAGGAATGTCTAAAAACTATTTGAAGCCTTGATCACTTTTATTATAAGGTCTTAGGCTATTTAACTGTTACTGTTTTTGATTTCAAAGTCCTACCACCTGCAGAGTGTGAATTCTAGGAACATGCGTATGTTAAGAAAGTCTGAAGCAACTAGCAGAATGTATGTTTAATAAAAGTCAATTAAGACCTTCTACAGGCAGGGTGACAACTTGCTAAGAAACTGTGATAAAGACAGATCATCTCCAACAAAGCAAAATAGAAACTTAACTATCATTAACTTTGAAATTAATGTCGCAAAACAGAAACTACCTTCTGGCTAATTTGCCTAACAGTTTCATGATCCACAAATGTTTCTCTACAGAAATAGTCAAGAAAATTCTTAGCAGAGAACATGATACTATATTCTCCTGTTTTCCTGCCATGTCACTATCCATACTCCTCAATCTCCTAGGCTGTCTCCTCCTCATCCTCCCCACCTATGTATGCTAGAATGGCCCCAGTGCACAATCATTGAGTGTCCTCCTCTCTTTTCTATCTACACTCAACCCTTAAGTGATTTCATCTAATTTCATGGCTTTAAATTTACACCTACAGTGCAGATCTTCCTGAGAGATGTCTTGTCTATGTGACATCTCCATCTCAATGTCTAATGGACACATCAAACTTAGTATGTACAAATCTGAACTGAACCCCAGTCTGATTCTCCATCAGTCTTCCTATTTCAGGAGAGAAGCTTACAGTTGTTCGGTCCAAAAATCTTGGAGTCATCTTTGATCACTTTCTTTGAACCATATTCACAGAATTCCTAAATATCCATACAAGTTATCAGCAAAGATTGTTGGCTCTACCTTCAACATCTATCTAGAATGAGTCCTTCCTGACACTTCACCAAACCAACAGCATCTCTTACCTTAAATACTTTTTTTTTTCAGACAGTCTCCCTCTATTACCCAGGCTGGAGTGCAGTGGGGTGATCTCAGCTTACTGCAACCTCCACCTCCTGGGGGTTCAAGCGACTCTCCTGCTTCAGCCTTCGAGTAACTGTGGTGGCGTGTGCCAGCACACCCGGCTAATTTTTGTATTTTTAGTAGAGATGAAATTTCACCTTATTGGCCAGGCTAGTCTTGGACTCCCGACCTCAAGTGATCCACCTGCCTCAGCCTTCCAAAGTGCTAGGATTACAAGTGTGTGCCATCGCATCCAGCCTCTCACCTCAAATACTAAAAGAGTTCCCTAACTTGTCTCTTGTCTCTACCCCTTCCCTTTTATAGTCTACCCAACATGGTAGCCACAATAGCTTTTAGAAGGTACATCAGATCTTGTCATTACTCTGCCCAAACCCTTCCAGTGCTTTCCCATCTCAGAGTTAAAAGCCTAACTACTACAGGAGGCCCTATACAATCTCCCCTGCCCTTTCTCTTTGATCTTACCTACTACTCTCCCTCTCCCTCAGGTCCAGCCATACTGGACTCCTTGCTGTTACCAGCACAAACTAGGGACTGTCCCACGCAGGGTGTTTCCACCTGCTATTTCTTCAGGGGTGGAAAAAAAAGAATGTGTTTTGTCACCTGCTGTCACAGCCTGCAATGCTGTGCCCCTAGGTGATCCATTTGGCCTACTTCCTCACCTCCTTCAAGGCTCTGTTCACATGACATCCTCCCTGTGAGGCCTTCCCTAACCATCTTATTTAAAATCACAACCCCACCATCCCACCACTCTGCTGGTATGTCCCTAAATCCACTCCCCCACTTTATTTTTCCTCATAGCACTTATTAACATCTGGAGAACTATATACAATAGGCACTCTATGTGGAATCTGCATCCACAGATTCAACCAAGCACAGATTGAAAATGTAGTTAGGCCTACAATGGTTGTATCTGTACTGAACATGTACAGATTTTTTTCTTGTCATTATTTCCTAAACAACACAGTATAACAACTATTTACATAACATCATAATGTAATAGGTATTATAAGTAATCTAGAGATGACAAAGTATAGAGGAAAATGTTCATACGTTATACACAAATACAACACCATTTTATTATAAGAGACTTGAGCATCCAAGGATTTTGGTGTGGAGGACACTCTAAAATCCATCCCCCATGGATACGGGGGGATAACTGTATTTTCATTATCTGTTTACACTAAAACCTATGCTTCATGATGGCAGGGATTTCTGACTGCTTTCTTCACAGCTGTCCCCAGTGCCTAAAAAACAGACTACAGATAGACTCTTTCAAAACCAGGCAAAATACATTATTACCTGAATACATTAAATATTATGAGAAGCAGAAATCCCAATCACCCGCATTCACACATTTTGCAAAGAGAGACATCATAGTTTGCTTCTTAAAAATGCATCAAAATCTAATTTTTGCTTTTGTTAACGTCATTTGCACTGTCCCTAAAGAGTCCTAGGTCACAGTTAAAAGGTTCTGTTTTAGCTTCAGTAGGCAAATGGAGAAGAAAAAATACAGGCTTTTTTCCTTTCATCAGTCATCACTGACAGAAGGCCTCCAAGTGACCCTGGTGCCACAAATGTTCAGGATGTTTAGGGAATAAAAGAGTCTAAAAAATAAGACTGTCCCTTCACCAATCTCAAGAGAGGAATCTCTCTAAATCTTTCTGCAGACTTTTTCTTTGCATCCTTTAACAAAGCCATTCTTAACATGTACATGAAATCTTAGTTGAAGAAACAATGTGATTACATAATTACACATACAGAAAAACCTGGACCCTATTCTCTCCAAAATTTTAACTGAAACTAGACTTACAATTTTTGTTGAAAATGTTTTATGTTTCTACCTCCAAAGAATATGAAAAAAAAAAAAAAAAAAAAAAAAAAACACGCTTTCCTGTGAAGCTAAGAAAAAGCTAAGACGTGGGTTGGTGGGGACTGTTATTTTAAGGCTTAACAGTTTTGTTTACTATTGTTTATTATTTAATGTATTCTTCCCAGCTCCCCCCACCCCCACCAAAGGGAAAGTGAAAAATTCACGTTGGTGCAATCAATAAGGAATTATTGGTCCAATAATTCCCTAATGGTCCAAAGGAAGTTGTTCTGAAAGGCTATGACCTAAGTCTTTAGCACTGACACAAAGTTCAGGCAGTAGATGTCACTTGTCTCACCCATTTAACGACAACAACAAATCAAGATTCAGATCCCGCGGAGGCAAGCAGAAGGGAACAGGCGTGAAAAATGAAATCAGCGGTTTCTCCCCGGCCTGCTCCCGACACTGCGCACTCCGCCGCCCCCCCTCCGCGCCCCCCGCATCCCCTTTTAACGGCCCCTTTTCCTGGCGTTGTTTCCCCCGCATAGCCCCGCACTGCGCCATCAAAGGAGTTAAGAGAAGGGACCCGTGCCCCTCCGGGAAAACCAGATACTAACACACGGTGCACCCAACTGAGTTTAAACTCGGGAACAGTGTTGGCAGTGTCAACATAGCGCGGTGCCAGGTCCCGAGCGTCCAGAGGTGCCCGCCAGCTCCCCAGACGCGACCAAATCCACAGGATTCCAAAAGGTGACTTGGCCGGCATCGCCGAGCCGGAGGCGGCGCAGAGAAAAGGAGTCCAGGATGAAGTCCGACCGGCCCCAGCCAGCGCCGCGCTCGCTCGCACTGCCACCCGCGCCTTCGCGGATGCTACCCGCGGCTGGAGCTGAGCCGGGTCCGACTGCCCCTCCCCGAAGAGGCCCGAGCGCGGCGTCACGTGCGGGGCCGAAACTTCGCGGCCGGGGCGCGGAGGCAGGCGGGTGGGAGGCAGGCGCCGCGGCCAGGGGGCAGCCCGCACGCCCGGTGAGTCACAGGCCGCCTCCGCGTGCGGCTACGGGCGAAGGGGCCCGCACCCCAGGCGGGGGCCCTGCCCTTGGGGCCACCCCCGCGCCAGTTATTAATAACCCAGCGCCCGGAGGCGAAAGCCCCGGGTGGGCGCAGCCGCACAGCCCGCATGCGGAATAAATAACAATGTCATTAAATCGCTCCCGAGCGCCCGTTCGGCCAGAGAGCGACGGGGGGCGCCGCCGGGAGCTGACTTTGTCTGGATCCCGCACCCTGCCTCCCGCGCGTTCCCCGCGCCCCTGAGGGGACCCCGCGCCGCCGCAGCCCTGGCCTTACCCGCCAGCTCGTCAGGCTCCAGCCCGCTGTCCGCGTCGATCCCGCACAGCACGAAGTAGTGCGCGAAGCGGCAGGCGGCCGGGGAGGAGCCCGAGCCCGGGCCGGGCGTCGCGCCGCTCCCGCTCATCCCGGCCGCGCTGCTGCAGTGGCCGTGGCCGCCGCCGCCGCCGCCCGAAAAGGCTTTCTGTGGAGGCTGCCGCCACCGCTCCGGCTGTGGTCTCTGCTCCTGCCCTAGGGCGACACCGGCGCACCCATGGCCGCGCAGCTGCCGCTCACCGCCGCAGCCTGCCTCCTCGCTCCGAGCGGGGGAAGCGGCCGCGGGCTCGCGCGCGGCGGGTCCAGAGCCCGACTGGGTGGGGGAGGGGCGCCGGGGGAGTGTCGGCCTGAGAGGCCCGCGCCGCCGCAGCCGCGCTCGCGAGCTGGGAGCCGCCGCGTCTGGCGCCCGCGGGTCAGCTGAGCGGCGCTGGGGCTGTGGGAGCGCAGGGCGGGCGGGGGCGCCGAGGCTCGGCGCGTGCGACGGCGAGGGGTGGGGGGCGCGCTCGCGAGGCCCGGGGGCGCGCGCTTCTGCGGTGAGCGCGCACCCAGCGGGCGTGGAGGCCAAGCCTGGCGCGGGGCCGCCTTGGTGCCCGCCGCCCCGGCTGCGGCTTGGAGGGCGATCCTGCGCACACCCCCTCCTCGCCCTGGCCAGCCGGTAAGAGGGCTAGCCTCAGTCTGGGGGGACAGTCTTCTAAAGGGGATGTCACCCATCCTAATTTTTCTTAATGCAGCTTTGGGGAAGGTGAACAACCGCTCTGAGATCATTTCACATAACGGTCTGAACCATCGTCTTTTAAACTGTGACCCGTGTCGGGGGTGCCTGCCTCACTTAAGGCCCTTCCTTCCCCCAGCCCTCTCCCCATTTACAGGCCATCCTTCCTCAGTGACTTGGTGACAAGTCAACGGTGAGGGGGAAAAAAACACAACACAACTCAATAGCCACAAAGCCTTGAGACTTCTAGAAGGAGTGCCGTCAGCAACCCCCGCCTTCTGTCATTTATCCTGACATTTTCCAGGTCAGTGTAAATAGCCAAGGCGCTCCAGTTCCGCACCCTGGGCCCCTCCGATGTTATCGGCCCTCCCCACTGGTATAATCCGAGGCTAAGGCAACAGGAATTAGACCCTAAATTCTGCTCCTCAGAAGGGCACAGCCTTCTTGCCCTGCTCAGCTCTGGTTTTTTGTTTTGTTGTTGTTGTTGTTGTTGTTGTTGTTTTGCTTCTTTGGAAGGAGCTAGACAACCCAGTCTTTTTTTATTTTTTATTTTTTATTTTTTTTGAAAGAAAACTGGCTGGGCTCAGTGGCTCACACCTGTAATCCCAATACTTTGGAGAGCTCAGGTGGGAAGATCACATGAGATCAGGGGTTCAAGACCAGCCTGGGCAATATACGGAGACTCTTGTCTCCATCTAAGTAAATATAAAATTTATTTATTTAATTTTTTTTTTTGGTGGGGGGAACGGAGTCTCGCTGTGTCACCAGGCTGAATCTCCCCATCCTGGGTTCAAGGGATTCTTCTATCTCAGCCTCCCACGTAGCTGGGATTACAGATCCGCACCACCACACCCAGCTAATTTTTGTATTTTTAGTAGAGATGGGGTTTCACCATGCTGGCCAGGATGGTCTCGATCTCCTGACCTCGTGATCCACCCGCCTCCACCTTCCAAAGTGCTGGGATTACAGGCGTGAGCCACTGCACCTGGCCTAAAAAAATTTTTTTGAGAGACAGGGCCTCACTATATTGCCCAGGGTGCTCTGAAACTCCTGGGCTCAAGCAATCCTCCTGCCTTGGTTTCCCAAAGTGCTAGGATTACAGGCATGAGCCAGTGCCCCGGACATATAAGTAAAAATAAAACTTAAAAAACAGAAAACTGAATCTAGTTCATCTCCACATGGCCACCCCTTCTACACCACTCCCTGGTTTCTTCTTTGGGGATCTACCACTGGTAATATACACAAGCAAACCTTCCAGAGAGGTTGTCTGAGAGAACCTCAATTATTTGACCAAATAATGTTCGTCTTGGAAGATACATGTACATGCATACCATCATTTAATGTCTCTTGAGTCTTCACTTTCTTTCTTCAGTTTTGAAATAGAAGAGGCTGGCCATGGTGGCTCAGGCCTGTAATCCCAGCACTTTGAGAGACCAGGGTAGAAGGAGCACTTGAGTCCAGGAATTCAAGACCAGCATGGGCAACATAGTGAGACCTTGTCTCTATAAAAAATAAAATGAAGCCAAGTGCAGTGGCTCAAGCCTGTAATCCCAGCACTTTGGGACGCCAAGGTGAGAGAATCAGTTGAGGTCAGGAGTTCGAGACCAGCCTGGCCTAGTTTTTAGTGAAACTCCATCTCTACTAAAAAATAAATAAATAAATTTTAATTAATCAATAAAATAAAATAATAAAATATAAGAAGAATCAGGAAATCAAGGTGAGCCACAGTCTGGATAATTGACCTTTCGCTCCTATTGTACCCTGTACTTCTTCAAAATATTTGTAATGACTTTTCTGTGTCTTCTTAGTTGTGCTGTAAACTTCACAGACCAAGAGTTGGAGTCTGCGGTTCTTTGCTTCTCTGATGTCTAGCAGAACTCTGGTCCGACCTAGCCTCTCAATTTACATTTGAGTGATGAAAGGATGGTTATCTAGATAACAACAGGTTGTTGATGCTACTAGGAAAATATGCAAACTTTAATATCTGTAACTTTAAAAAAAAAAAAAAAAAGCCCCGGGCTGGGCATGGTGACTCACACCTGTAATCCCAGCACTTTGGGAGGCCAAGGGCAGTGGGGGCAGATCACCTGAGGTCAGGAGTTCAAGACCAGACTGGCCAACATGCTGAAACCCTGTCTCTACTAAAAATACAAAAATTAGCCAGGCATGGTGGCAACAAGCACCTGTAGTGCCAGCTATCAGGAGGCTGAGGCAGGAGAATGGCTTGAACCCAGGAGGCAGAGGTTGTAGTGAGCCAAGATCACACCACTGCACTCGAGCCTGGGCAACAGAGCAAGATTCTATCTCAAAAGAAAACAAACCCGTAGCTCAAGCCTGTAATACCAGCATTTTGGGAGGCCAAGGCGGGCAGATCACAAGGTCAAGAGATTGAGACCATCCTGGCCAACATGGTGAAACCCTGTCTCTACTAAAAATGTAAAAATTAGCTGGGTGTGGTGGCGTGCACCTGTAGTCCCAGCTACTCAGGAGGCTGAGGCAGGAGAGTTGCTTGAACCCGGGAGGCGGAGGTTGCAGTGAGGCGAGATTGTGCCACTGCACTCCAGCCTGGCGCCTGGCGACAAAGTGAGACTCTGTCTCAAAAAAAAACAAAAAGGGCCGGGCGCAGTGGCTCAAGCCTGTAATCCCAGCACTTTGGGAGGCCGAGGCGGGTGGATCACGAGGTCGAGAGATCGAGACCATCCTGGTCAACATGGTGAAACCCCGTCTCTACTAAAAATACAAAAATTAGCTGGGCAT
Organism: Saimiri boliviensis; assembly: GCF_048565385.1. NCBI lineage: Eukaryota > Metazoa > Chordata > Mammalia > Primates > Cebidae > Saimiri > Saimiri boliviensis. The sequence continues at coordinate 92,703,537 of NC_133455.1, forward strand.
GGTGGCACGTGCCTGTAATCCCAGCTACTCAGGAGGCTGAGGCAGGAGAATTGCCTGAACCCAGGAGGCGGAGGTTGCGGTGAGCCGAGATCGTGCCATTGCACTCCAGCCTGGGTAACAAGAACGAAACTCCGTCTCAAAAAACAAACAAACAAACAAACAAACAAAAAAAAAAGCCGGGCGCGGTGGCTCAAGCCTGTAATCCCAGCACTTTGGGAGGCTGAGGCGGGTGGATCACGAGGTCGAGAGATCGAGACCATCCTGGTCAACATGATGAAACCCCGTCTCTACTAAAGATACAAAAAATTAGCTGGGCATGGTGGCACGTGCCTGTAATCCCAGCTACTCAGGAGGCTGAGGCAGGAGAATTGCCTGAGCCCAGGAGGCGGAGGTTGCGGTGAGCCGAGATCGCGCCATTGCACTCCAGCCTGGGTAACAAGAGCGAAACTCCGTCTCAAAAAAAAAAAAAAAAAAAAAGGAAAAGAAAGAAAAAAGAAAAAAAAAAAACGAAAAAGGAAAAACAAAAACAAAGAACTTGGTCAAAAACTCAGAATTGTTCCTTTCCACAAAAATCTTTAGTAAAAGACAAAAAGATGCATACAACCTGAAGAGAAATGAGAGTATGTAACCTGATTGTGAATATGTTAATTACTTGTATACACTATTGCTTTTCCTCATGTAGACAGTACTGAAATGCACAAAATGTCACTTGTAAGAAAGGAAGTGCGGCTGGGCGCGGTGGCTCACGCCTATAATCCCAGCACTTTGGGAGGCCGAGGCGGGTGGATCATGAGGTCAAGAGATCGAGACCATTCTGGTCAACATGGTGAAACCCCGTCTCTACCAAAAATACAAAAATTAGCTGGGCATGGTGGTGCGTGCCTGTAATCCCAGCTACTCAGGAGCCTGAGGCAGAATTGCCTGAACCCAGGAGGCGGAGGTTGCGATGAGCCAAGGTTGCGCCATTGCACTCCAGCCTGGGTAATGAGCGAAACTCGGTCTCAAAAAAAAAAAAAAAAAGAAAGAAAGGAAGTGCCTGGGTACCTGTTTATCCTATCTTTGGTGGTAGCTTCTTACAGAATGTTTGTTAGATTCCAAGCTAATCAAACAAACGCAGTAAAAAACTGATTTACTGTTTGCACTAGCCAAGAAACATGTTATTTAAAAAAAACTTTTTTTGAACAGTAACTGATTTATGAGCTTGTAAGCCCCACATTAATATTTTTAAGGTGAAAGGAAAAAAAAAAAACTTAAAAAGAGGAAAAAAAAACAAAAACAAAAGAATATTTTTAAGGTGAAAAAAATTGAATCCCTAACAAACAATGCATGCAATTAAAATATACTAATCTCATAAACATAGAATTCCTAAACTCTTTTCCAAAGCTTTATTTTATTTTATTTTTATTTTTTTTTGAGATGGAGTTTCGCTCTTGTTACCCAGGCTGGAGTGCAATGGCGCGATCTCGGCTTACCGCAACCTCCGCCTCCTGGGTTCAGGCAATTCTCCTGCCTCAGCCTCCTGAGTAGCTGGGATTACAGGCACACGCCACAATGCCCAGCTAATTTTTTGTATTTTTAGTAGAGACGGGGTTTCACCATGTTGATGAGGATGGTCTCGATCTCTTGACCTCGTGATCCACCCGCCTCGGCCTCCCAAAGTGCTGGGATTACAGGCTTGAGCCACCGCGCCCGGCCTTCTAAAGCTTTTAAGAGAATAGTCACACATTATAAAATCAAACACTAATTTGAAAATATCCGTATACTTTTCTAATTATCACTTCAGGATGACACGGTGTAAGTATAGTCTGCATTAAGCTACAGTGAAACCAAGTAGAAAAGATACTCATGAATTAGCTATGTATCATTGTATGCAGATTGTCCTCTAAAATAATGACATAGATATAAATTAGCTAAGGGAACAAAAATCTGAGCAATGATCTGCTGTCTCCAAAGAACTCACTGGTAAAGCCTCAAATGGACAGCGTGACATGCTTGGGATAGCTGAGCCCTGCCATAATCTGCAAAAGTGGAGGAATGAGAGACTGACAGCACTGCTAAGCTGGTGGCAAATGGTGACTCTGACTACTAGTAAAATGTGGCTGGAGTGTGGTGGTGAAGAATGGTGTTGACAAGGATTGTCGTAGCATCAGAAGAGGGAAATAACCTCTCCTCTCCTTAACACGATTTAAATATTTTGGAGGGTCCACTCTCCCTCATCGTATTGCTACTTCTCAATCCCTTGCAGCTCTCTTTTTTTGGGAGTGGGCAGGTCACTCACCCAGGCTGGAGAGCAGTGGCACAATCTCAGCTCACTGCAGCCTGCACCTCCCTGGCTCAAGCGAACCTCCCACCTCAGCCTCCTGAATAGCTGGGATCACCCACAGGCATGTGCCACCACACCCAGCTAGTTTTTTGTATTTTTGGTAGAGACAGGGTTTTACCCTGTTGCCCAGGCTGGTCTCAAACCCCTGGGCTCAAGTGATACACCTGCCTCAGTCTTCCAAAATGCTGGGATTACAGGTCTGAGCCACGTTAGAACCCCCTTTTACCCCTTGTGGTTGTTAACCACTTTTTACTTACTACCTATAAGACAATCTGCTTAATGTTAGTCTAGCTTTAATTTCCTTATTTGTCCAGTGGGGATCAAAATTAAGTTATTATAAAGTTTGAAGGAAAATGTACATATTGAGTGCTTAGCACAGTCCCTAGCACACAGAAAGTATTCAGTATGTGTAAGTCACTGTTTCTGTGTGCCAAGCACTGAGCTAAACATTTTAACATACTGTATCTCATTATTTTGATTTTTTTTATTTTTATTTTTTATTTTTTTTTTATTTTTTTTTTTTTGGAGACAGGGTATCTCTCTGTTGCTCAGGCTGGAGTGCAAAGGTGTGATTTTTTTTGAAAGTAGAAACAGGTACATAGGTAACCAAAGTATAGAGCTTCTTTGGTGAATCTTCATCCTCATTACGTTTTCTGGACAACAGCACAGGAATGCAGGATGGGACATTTCTTAATCCTTTTGTCCAGACAGCATTGTTGGGCCTGGTATCAATGCACACATCTGTAGTTCCCATGTCTTTCATGGCAAATTCCCAGATCTCGTTGAATACCCAAGGGGCACACTTCTTGAAGCCAACTCCATGAATGCCCTTGTGAATGTTGGTGGTATATGCTCAGGTCACCAGCTTGTTGACGGTAGAACTGTAATTCTTCTCGCCACCCTTCTTTGCAGGAGGCATTCTGAGGGGCCCAAGTTGGAAAGGAAGAGTGTGAGGGATTGTGGAAAAAGGGCAGTGGTGCAATTATAGCTCACTGCAGCCTCCATCTTTCAGACTCAAGTGATCTTCTCACCTCAGCCACCCTAGAAGCTGCAACTACAGGCACATACCACCATGCCTGGCTAATTGTTTATTTTATTTTATGTTTTGAGACAAGGTCGCACTCTTGCCACCTAGGCCGGAGTGCAGTGGCACAATCACGGCTCACTGGAGCCTCCACTTCCTGGGCTCAAACAATCCTCCCACCTGTCAGCCAGTACTCCCACCTGAGTACCAGAACAACAGGCATAAGCTACCGTGCTGGGCTAATGTTTGTATTTTTTGTAAAGTCAGGATTTCACCATGTTGGGCAGGCTGGTCTCGAACTCCTAGGCTCAAGTGATCTGCCAGCCTTGGCCTCCCAAACTGCTGGGATTACAGGCGTGAGCCATCATGCCTGGCCAATTTTTTTGTTTTTATTTTTAGTAGAGATGGGGTCTCCATACATTGCCAGGCTGGTCTCGAATTCCTAAACCCAAATGATCCTCCTGCTTTGGACTCCCAAAGGGCTGGAATTATAGGCATGAGCTACCACACCCAGTCATGAAAATCAGTCCAAAAAGACCAGCACTTCTTGTGTAGCACTTCAGAATACAACAGGTCATGATCACTTATAATTGGATAGGGCCAATGGAGATATGTAGACCCTAGTTCCAGGCCCACTCAGTGAGTGTGATAAATACTGAGAGGGCATACGGGGTTGGGGTTACTGAGCCTGTGCTGTGTTGTCAAGAGAAGTTCAATGTGGCAGTCAAATTTTGCATCCAGATTGGGCCACAATCTCTAGATGGCTTCTACACAGTCAGCAAAAGGGGACCTAAGATTTAGTTGTTGTAAATGGTGACAGAAAGGAGCATCCAAGGCACCTGGCATTCAGAAGTCCAGGGAAAAAGGGCACGGTGGCTCACACCTGTAATCCCAGCACTTTGGAAGGCTGAGGCAGGTGGATCACCTGAGATCTGGAGTTTGAGACCAGTCTGGCCAACATGGCAAAATCCCGTCTCTACTAAAAAAAGCATAATTAGCCAGGCATGGTGGCAAACATCTGTAACCCCAGCTACTCGTCTGAGATAGGAGAATTGCTTTAATCCAGGAGGTAGAGGCTGCAATGAACTGAGATTGCACCACTGCACTCCAGCTTGGGAGACAGAGTGAGACTCTGTCTCTAAAAATTAAATAAAATAAGAATTCCAGCCGGGCGCGGTGGCTCAAGCCTGTAATCCCAGCACTTTGGGAGGCTGAGGCAGGTGGATCACGAGGTCAAGAGATCGAGACCATCCTGGTCAACATGGTGAAACCCCGTCTCTACTAAAAATACTAAAAATTAGCTGGGCATGGTGGCGTGTGCCTGTAATCCCAGCTACTCAGGAGACTGAGGCAGGAGAATTGCCTGAACCCAGGAGGCGGAGGTTGCGGTGAGCCGAGAGCGCACCATTGCACTCCAGCCTGGGCAACAAGAGTGAAACTCCGTCTCCAAAAAAAAAAAAAAAAAGAATTCCAGGCTGGTGTGGTGGCTCACATCTATAATCCAGCACTTTCGGAAACCAAGGCAGGCAGACAACCTGAGGTCAGGAGTTTGAGACCAGCATGACCAACATGGAGAAACCCCATCTCTACTAAAAATACAAAATTAGCCGGGCATGGTGGCGCATGCCTGTAATCCCAGCTACTCGGGAGGCTGAGACAGGAGAATCACTTGAACCCGGAAGTGGAGATTGCAGTGAGCTGAGATCACGCCATTGCACTCCAGCCTGGGTAACAAGAATGAAACTTTGTCTCAGAAAAATGATAATAATAAAAAAATAAAATTCCAGGCAAGCAGCCTCAGAAAGTCTATCAAGGAGTCACAGGTTCTCCAGTTGGAATAAGAAGTCAAGAGGATATAGTAGGTTGAATTGTGTCCCCAAAAAGGTGTGTCCAAGTCCTAATCCCTGGTACCTGACCTGTGAATGTGATCTTATTCAGAAATAAAACCTTTGCAGATGTAATTGAGGATCTCATCTTGAGATCCTTAATGCAGTGCGATTATAGCTGAGTGGGCCCTAAATCCAATGACTGGTGTCCTTATAACGGGCGTCCCCAAACTTTTTACACAGGGGGCCAGTTCACTGTCCCTCAGACCATTGGAGGGCCGCCACATACCGTGCTCCTTTCACTGACCACCAATGAAAGAGGTGCCCCTTCCTGAAGTGCGGAGCGGGGGGCAGGATAAATGGCCTCAGGGGGCTGCATGCAGCCCACGGGGCTGTAGTTTGGGGACGCCTGCCTTATAAGAAAAGGGAGATTTGAGATATTGAGACAGGCAGCTGGGGAAGATCATGTGAAGACAGAGACAGAGCTTGGAATGTTGTTGCCACAAGCTAAGGAGTGCCAAGTGTTCCCAGCAGACACCAGAAGATAGAAGAGAGGGAGGGAATGGACTCTCCCTGGGGGCCTCCAGAAGGAATCAGCCCTCCTGACACCTTGGTTTAGCCTTGTGGCATCTAAAACTGTAACAAAATTAATTTCTGTTCTTCAAACCACCAAGTTTGTGGTAACTGGTTGCAGCAGCCCTAGTAAATTAATACAGAGGGGAACCTGCAAGGGCCCAATCTGAAAAAGGAACTGGAGACCTAGGTAGGTTACCAGCACGGAACCCTAGACACTCAGACAAGGGCTCCTGGAGAGAGACACTTGCATGTAAGGTAGAAGCTCGATTCTAATGACCTAGGCACAATGACAAAGTCTAAATTAAAAAGGCATGGACAGGACTCGGTAAAAGGTCTAGATTCGAAGCAGAAAATGGGGCAGGAATAGGCCTAAAAATCAACATCAAGTGTCTTCATCTACGAGAAGGCAAAGCTCTAAAGAGATCAGAAGCTGAACCAGGGTAGTGTTTTGTTTTTTATTGTTGTCATTGTTGTTTTTAAAATAGAGATGAAGTCTCGCTGTATTTCCTAGGCTGGTCTCAAACTTGTGGGCTCAAGCAATCCTACCACCTCAGCTTCCTGGGAGGAAAGTGCTGGGAATACAGGTATGAGACGCCACACCAAGCAGGTTATAAAAGTTCAATCAACAACTTCCTCTTTTTTCCCTAAGATTGGAACCAGTTGAGAAATTGGAACCAAATGAAAAATAAGATATAGGATGCCAACAAATGGAGAACAAGCTCTATTATTAAATATAGCCTCTGTTGATGCAAAAGCTGGCTGGGAGTGGTGGCGGAGGTTGTGGTAAGCGGAGATAGTACCACTGCACTCCATCCTGGGCGACAGAGCGAGACTCCCTCTCACAAAAGCTAAAGCTGATCTGAAGAAACAGCAGGTCTGTGAGCATATCTGTGGCCATGAAGATTTGCTACATTACTTTCCATCCCTCCAATCTTCTCTTCACGCTGACCAAACCCTAACTCAAGCCACAGAAGGGGATATTTGAATATGCAGAGCATCTACATTTAGTTCAGTATTCCTATCCCATGTAAGCCCCAGGTGGAAAGAAAATAGAAGACTCATCAATGCTTGCTGCCTTTAATTAGATTAGCACCATCCAATGGAGAAATAAAGACCATGAATACTTTGCTAACCCAGCAGGCAGGGGAGGGGTGAAATAGGGGCCAACGGTGTTATTGTAGAAGTCCCTCTACATGAAACCATGAGGCAAGGGGAAAGAAAGTTCTTCCCTTACAGGTGGCTGTTTAATCAGAATCCATCCCCTCCTCCTTCACTGTGTAGTGTTCATGTTGTTCAGATGGGATTGGGCTTACACCTAGCTCTAGGGTGAGTCTTTGTGAACCTGTGCTCCTTGTAAGAGTTACTGACTCAGGGACGAACAATTATCCTAAGCTAGTCTAATTAGGATGAGATTCAGAACTTTTGTTTCATAGTTGGAGAGAGGAACATCCTCTTCTCACCTTGGGTGTAAATAGAATATATAAAGTCACTAAATTACTGGTAGCCTTAAAAGGAAAACCAGGACAAGGATGAAGCCAATATACAGAATGGAGCAGAGCCAAGGATATCACTGAAAAGTAGATTATATTATGAACTCTGGCTCAAATCATAGAGGAAGCCTACTCAATATCTGGAATTTGTCAGTAAATGTGAGCCAATGCATTCCTTGTATTGTTTCAACCAATTTGAGCTATTTTCTTTAACTTGCAACCAGAAGTTAACTCTCATAATAAGGGAATGGTCTCTAAGATCCCTTCCAGTTAAAAAAAAAAAAAAAAAAAAAAAAAAAAAAACCTTATAAATCTAAAAGGAAAGAAATATATAATTCCATATTCTAGAAAAAGTCCCAGAACTATCTATTTTTCTTTTTTAGGCAGTCTTGCTCCCTTGCCCAGGCTGCAATGGCGTGATCTCGGCTCTCTGCAATCTCAGCCTCCCAGGTTCAAGCGATTCTTCCGCCTCAGCCTCCCGAGTAGCTGGGACCACAGGCGCGTGCCACCATGCCTGGCTAATTTTTGTATTTTTAGTAGAGACAGGTTTTCACCATGCTGGCTAGGATGGTCTTGAACTCCCAACCTCAGGCGATCTGCCCACCTCAGCCTCCCAAGGTGCTGGGATTACAGGTGTGGACCACCGCACCTGGCCTAACTATCTCTTCCTCTTTTTGAGATGGAGTCTTGCGCTGTCACCAGGCTGGAGTGCAGTGGCAGCGATCTCGGCTCACTGCAACATCCGCTTCCTGGGTTCAAGCGATTCTTCCGCCTCAGCCTCCAAGTAGCTGGGACCACAGGCACGTGCCACCACGCCCAGCTAATTTTTGTACTTTTAGTAGAGACGGGGTTTCACCATGTTGGCCAAGATGGTCTCTATCTCTTAACCTTGTGATCCGCCCACCTCGGCCTCCCAAAATGCTGGGATCACAGGCATGAGCCACTGCGCCTGGCCACGAACCATCTCTTCTTAAGGATGTGACAGTGATCTATCTGCACTAGAGCTTCAGGCAGCTATGGTAGGCTCTCCTGGAAATCAGTCCATAACATGAGGAAGAAATCTTAGCAGCCTTCTGCAAAAGAAGGTATTTTCCTGGGTTGGCTAGATTCTGTCATCAAACCGAAATCAAGAGTATATGAATAGCAATTTAAATGCAGATTTTTCTGTCAAAATTTAGAATACTCATCTCCTCTGATTCATTAATTCTGCATCTCAAAATTTCTCCTACAGAAATATGCAAGTAAAGAATGTATGTACAACAACATCCCCTGAAACATTGCTCATTATATTTAAAAAGTGGAAACAATCTGTAATCCTAGCACTTTAGGAAGCCGGAGGTTCCTTTGAGCCCAGGAGTTCAAGACCAGTCTGGGCAACATGATGAAACTCTGCCTCTATTAAAAATAAAAAGTAAAAAATATTTTTAAATTATTTAAATTATTATTCCTTTAAGAAAGGAAGTGGTTAAATAGATTCTGGTATATCTATACAATGCATGCTAAGAATGAGATTGCACTGATGGAAAACAATATCTAATATATGGCTGAATATAAAAGGCAAGAAAAATGGCTGGGTGTGGTGGTGCACACCTGTAATCCCAGCACTTTGGGAGGCTGAGGTGGCTGGATCACTTGAGGTCAGGAGTTCAAGACCAGCCTGGCCAACATGGTGAAACTTCATCTCTACTAAAAATACAAAAAAATTCTCTGGGCTTAATGGTGTGTGCCTGTAGTTCCAGATACTTGGGAGGCTGAGGCAGGAGAATCACTTGAATCCAGGAGGTAGAGGTTGCAGTGAGCCGAGATCATGCACTGCACTCCAACCTGGGCAACAGAGTGGGACTCCATCTCAAAAAAACAAATTGCAAGAAAATAAAAATACATAGTTCCTATTTTTGTGTTAAAAATAAACTGTATACGTGTTTGTGCATGAAAACATCTGAACAGCTTCTACTTGTTATTTTTTATATTTCTATAGTTTTTTTTTTGTTTGTTTGTTTGTTTTTTGAGATGGAGTTTCGCTCTTGTTACCCAGTCTGGAGTGCAATGGTGCAATCTTGGCTCACCGCAACCTCCGCCTCCTGGGTTCAGGCAATTCTCCTGCCTCAGCCTCCTGAGTAGCTGGGATTACAGGCACGAGCCACCATGCCCAGCTAATTTTTTGTATTTTTAGTAGAGATGGGGTTTCACCATGTTGACCAGGATGGTCTTGATCTCTTGACCGTGTGATCCACCCGCCTCGGCCTCCCAAAGTGCTGGGATTATAGGCATGAGCCACTGTGCCCGGCCTCTATATTCTTAAAAACTGACAACAGACATCTGTATCTTTTTGTAATTCAAAACCTTTCTTTTTTAAGTCCGTGTGTACTTCTGTGAATCATGGCTATTCTTATATAAATCACTCAAATTAGTAGCTATTAGAATGACTTATTGAGACTAATTCAAATAACTATACATATATGTATATATATACATGCATGCATGAGCATTCATTATACAATTCTTATAATGCCTATTATATACCAAGGATATATCAATGAATAAAATCCTAGAGATATATAATGCTGCACATATATAGATTCAAAATAATCTGAAGAGTATAAATAACTGTGAATATTGAAAGGATTAGCCAGGTGTGATGGTATGTGCCTATAACCCCAGCAACTTGGGAGGCTGAGGGGAGGATTGCTTGAGCTGAGGAGTTGCAGGTGGAAGTGAGCTATGATCGCACCACTGCACTCCAGCCTGAGTCACAGAGCAGAGACCTTGTCTCTAAAAAAATAAAAATAAAAAAGAGAAATGAAACAAAGTATGCATAATTTTCAATCATCAAAAAAATTTAATTTGGCTACTCAGTGATGAACTTGATTTGATGTTACAAATTTGTAATCTTTCTCAATTCCATCTAAAAACCTTAAGGTTGAAAACACTCCATTGGGTAGTCAACTGAAGCTATCAGTCTTGATCTGAGTATATTTTGGATCCAGCATCTTTAAACCCTGGCCACATCCCAGACATTGAACCTGAGTTCTCTGTTCACATGCAATTGCACTCTCTCGCTCTCTCTCTGTGTTTTTGAGATGGAGTCTCACTTTGTCACCCAGGCTGGAGTGCAGGGGTGCATTCTCAGCTCACTGCAACTTCCACCTACCAGGCTCAAGTGATTCTCCTGCCTCAGCCTCCCTCGCAGCTAGGATTATGGGTGCCTGCCACCACGCCCTGCTACATGCAATTTCTCTTGTTTTTTTTCTTTTTTTTTTTGAGACAAGGTCTCTCTCCACCATCCAGGCTAGTGTGCAGTGGTTCCATCATGGCTCACTGCAGCCTCCACCTCCCAGGTTCAAGTGATCCTCCCACTCAGCCTCCTGAGTAGCTGGATCACAGGCATATGCCAGCACACCCAGCTAATTTTTGTGTTTCGTTTGTTTGGTTTTTGTAGAGACTGAGTTTTACCATGTTGCTCAGGCTGGTCTCAAACTCCTGGACTCAAGTGATCTGCCCGCCTCAGCCTCGCAAAGTGTTGGATTACAGGCATGAGCTATGGAGGCTGGCCTTCACATACAATTTCTTTTTTTTTTTTTTTTTTTCTTTGAGACGGAGTTTCGCTCTTGTTACCCAGGCTGGAGTGCAATGGCGCGATCTCGGCTCACCGCAACCTCCGCCTCCTGGGTTCAGGCAATTCTCCTGCCTCAGCCTCCGGAGTAGCTGGGATTACAGGCACGCGCCACCATGCCCAGCTAATTTTTTGTATTTTTAGTAGAGACGGGGTTTCACCATGTTGACCAGGTTGGTCTCGATCTCTCGACCTTGTGATCCACCCGCCTCGGCCTCCCAAAGTGCTGGGATTACAGGCTTGAGCCACCGCGCCCGGCCCACATACAATTTCTAACAGCTCTTTTAAATCACATAAATCTCACTCATCTATTCTTTTTCCACTTTGAATTCATAGGCACTTGTAACTGGTCCCACTCATTTAGTATTGAAATATTATTCCAGGTATATTAATTGTTTTAGTCTGTTTGGGCTGCTATGACAAAATGCCATAAACTGAGTGGCTTATAAACAACAGAAATTTATTTACTGTAGTCTGGAGGCTGGGTAGTCCAAGGTACCAGCACATTCATTGTCTGCTGAAGGCCAGTTTCCTGGATAATAAATGACACCTTACTGTGTCCTCACATGGTCAAAGAAAAGAGCTAGCTCTCTTGGCATCTCTTTTATTTTTTTATTTTATTTTTTATTTTTTATTTTTTTGAGACGGAGTTTCGCTCTTGTTACCCAGGCTGGAATGCAATGGTGCGATCTCGGCTCACTGCAACCTCCGCCTCTTGGGTTCAGGCAATTCTCCTGCCTCAGCCTCCCGAGTAGCTGGGATTACAGGCACGCGCCACCATGCCCAGCTAATTTTTTGTATTTTTAGTAGAGATGGGGTTTCACCATGTTGACCAGGATGGTCTCGATCTCTTGACCTTCTGATCCGCCCACCTCGTCCTCCCAAAGTGCTGGGATTACAGGCGTGAGCCACCGCGCCCGGCGCATCTCTTTTATAAAGGCACTAATCCCATTGATAAGGTCCTCGCCTTCATGACCTAATCACCTCCCAAAGGCCCTACCTCCTAATGCCTCACATTGGGGGTTAGGATTGCAACATGTGCATTTAGGGAAGACACAAACATTCAGACAATAGCATTAATCCTTTCTTCCTCCTTGTGCAGCTAAGAGCTTCTGGAGGTGGGGAGCTGTTTTCCCTCTCACATTCACTCGTCACACAGTTTATACTTTCAGAAAATTGATTGACTAAATGCATCCCTCAGCCTCCCAAACAAAGATAGTATATCTACTCTAAAAATAGAACACAGATCCTCCGTGCTTTTTAGTCATAATCAATATGACTGTTCATAAGGCAATTATTTTAAGCTTAGCAATGTAGCCATAATCCCATCATTCAATTAGGTTTGAAATCTTAGAAACGTCAGGATGTTTATTTGCCTTAGCTCCCTTCTAAGCAAACATCATTCTCCAAGCCTATATCCCCCTCCACAGGCATCATTTATAGGAAACAATGTTAGCTTACATAATAGTTTTTGGAAAATGTTCTGGAAAGTACCAATTCTGTTTTAGGAAAACTATGGACTCTCCCTCCTCTCTCTTAAGAATTCTTCTCCTGTGACTATTTCCTTTAACTTCAGACTCAAACAATGATTAAAGATGGCAAGTAAAATGCCAGGAGAAAAGCCTATTTAATTGTACCGTTGGAATAATTGTTCCTGACTTCTAGCTTGCCTGTTGTAATTTTTTGGGGGAAGGAAAAAAAATTAATATCAGACTCCAACAATCTCCAAATGAGTCAAAATTATAATCTGGTGAGTGCCTATTTAAAGTAACAGGATCCAAGGCAACATAAGAGGCTTAATTTTGGCTATGCATGTTATTACCTAAGAGTAGGAGAGAGCATTATCTAGTAGTGAAAAGCCAGGAGCATGAATCAACCACTTTAGATTTATACTCCCCTTTAGAGTTTGTGATGGATAAAATAACTTTATGTCCCTGTGTTTAGCTTTTCTATCCTTAACATATCAGCAAACGCTCTATCACTTGGCAAAATTGTTGTCTATCTAAGCTGAAAAAACATCAAGCTCCTCAAACAGGTTGATTAGTAAATAAATGGCCCAACATAAAAGGGTGATCTCAGTTTTTAATTTTTTTTAATTTTTTAAATTGACAGATAAAATTGTATGTATTTACTGTGTATGACATGTTTTGAAGTTCATATATATGTTATAATGACTAAATCTAGCTAACACATGTGTTACGTCTAATCTCAATTTAAATTGAAGCAATCATATTTTTCTTTTTCTTTTTTCTTTTTTTGACACAGAGTCTCCCTCTGTCACCCAGGCTGGAGTGCAGTGGCGAGATCTTGGCTCAATGCAGCCTCCACCTCCTGGGTTCACATTATTCTCCTGCCTCAGCCTCTCCAAGTAGCTGGGACTACAGGCACATGCCACCATGCCCAGCTAATTTTTTTGTATTTTTAGTAGAGATGAGGTTTCATCATGTTGGCCAGGCTGGTCTTGAACTCTTGACCTCAGGTAATCTGCCTGATTCAGCCTCCCAAAGTGCTGGGATTACAGGCATGAGCCACCACGCCCGGCCATATTTTTCTTTTCCTATTTTCAATTTTAAAGAACACATTAAGTAGAGACGGGGTCTCACCATGTTGTCTAGGCTGGTCTCAAACTCCTGGGCTCAGGCAATCCTCCTGCCTCTGCCTCCCAAAGTGCTGGAATTATAGACAGCCACTGCACCTGGCCCATATTTTTCAAAAGTGAAATTTTGCAGGCACCTGTAGTCCCAGTTACTCAGGAGGCTGAGGTGGGAGGATTCCTTGAGTCCAGGAGTTCAAATCCAGCCTGACAACATAGCAAAACCCCATCTCACAAAGAAAAAACAGGCCGGGCATAGTGGCTCACACCTGTAATTTCAGCATTTTGGGAGGCTGAGGTGGGTGGATTACCTGAAGTCAGGATTTCAAGACCAGCCTAGCCAACGTGGTAAAACTCTGTCTCTACTAAAAATACAAAAATTAGCTGGGCATGATGGTGGGTGCCTAAGATCCCAGCTACTTGGGAGGTTGAGGCAGGAGAATCACTTGAACCTGGGAGGTGGAGGGTCCAGTGAGCTGAGATCGCGCCATTGCATTTCAGCCTGGGCAACAGGAGTGAAACTCCGTCTCGAAAAAATGTGATTTTCTTCACATTTCCTTTTACTGAGCTTACTTTATTGCAAAAATACAGTATATAACACATATAACATACAAAATATGTGTTAATTGACTGTTTATGTTATCCATAAGGCTTGTGCCTAATAGGTTATTAGTAAAGTTTAAGGGGAGTCAAAAGTTAAATACAAATTTTCTGCTTGAGGAAAGGTCAGTGCCCCAACCCCCATGCTGAACGTTCAAGAGTCAACTGTAATTCAAGCTACACATTTTAATTTTTTTCTTACACTAGTAAATACCAGACTGAGAGGACTGAAGGTTTAACACATTTCAAACATCTTTGATTGGTCTCCTTAGCTTTTATAACCATTACTAAATGTATGGTTCTTTGTGATTAAATTATTACTATATATGTGATATGAAATAGACTACTGAGCTGGGTATGGTTTCTTATGCCTGTAATCCCAGCAACTCAAGAGGCTGAAGCCAGAGGATCACTTGGGGCCAGGAGTTTGAAACCAGCCTGGGCAACATAATGAGAACCCATCTCAACAACAACAAAAATACAAAATCTAGCCAGGTCTGGTGGCATGTGCCTGTAGACCCAGCTACTTGGAAGGCTGAGATGGGAGGGTTGCTGAAGCCTGGGAGATCAAGGCTGCAGTGAGCCATGATTACGCCACTGCATTCTAGCCTGGGGGGTCAGAGTGAGACTTTGTTTCAAAAAAATAATAAATAAATAAAAATACATAAAAATGAAAAATCGAGGTGAATAGAGAAAATAATAGGCAAGTCTCAGACATACATTTTGAAATTTTAAGTTATTAAGAACATAAAATTCAAAAAAAAGAACATGAAATTCAAGCTTAGAATGTCCACTTAAGCCTTTTTATAAATTCCCTTTCTACAAACCCATTATAGTTACCTATAAACTGAAGTCATTATAATTACCAGTGAAAAGAGTGAAGAATATCTTACTTAGGGATATATACTATATAAGGTATAGCTAGAAATTTTTAAATATGGTGGAGCTACCTTTTCAACATTGTTGGGTAAAAAGTGAGTTCTGGAGACACCTCTAAGATAACATATGGCCAGATTATAATAAAGAAATAAGGCAATAACAGAATTTTAAATGTTTAACTTTCAAAAAGTTACTGAAAAATGGAAAGCTTTTAAGGTTAATATTTGAATGTAGGCACTTAAATATTGTCTGTCTTGTAATATATTTTAAAATATTATCACTGGCTACAGTGTAGCTACACAAACATAGCAATTAATGTGACAGTAGTTGAGTGTTGAGGCCAAATTAGAGGGAATTATTTATTCTCATTGCTAAGAGTGGAAGTGCATAGGAGGCACCCAGAAGCTACTATAAAAGAGGTTATGGTTAAGTACACACTACTTTTTATATTCATCTTGAAATGTACAATTTCACAAAAGTCTTTTAAGAAAAGCAACCCTAAAGCAAGCGAAAGATAGAAAACAATTGCAATCTTCTGTCTGTTTTTGAACAAACCTCAGATAGCTATTGAGATTTTTTCTTAAACATTTTGTTATAGAAAATTTCCAAATACACACGAAATAGAAAGAACAGAATAATGAGGCCCCATGTATCTATTACCCAGATTCAACATTTATCAACATCTGGCCAATCTATTTCATTTACAACCCCACTGCTCTCAGCCCTTGCACACTAGATTATTTAAAAGCAACTGTTGGTCAGGATATGTTGGGTCATGCCTGTAATCCCATCACTTGAGGTCAAGAGTTGGACACCACCCTGGCCAATATGGTGAAACCCTGTCTCTACTAAAAATACAAACATTCATGAGGCGTGGTGGTGTATGCCTATAATCCTGGGAGGCCGAGGCAGGAGAATTGCTTGAACCCCAGAGGTAGAGATTACAGTGAGCCGAGATCAAGCCACTGCACTACAGCCTGGGTGACAGTGTGAGACTCTGTCTCAAAAAAAAAAAAGAAAAAGAAAGAAAGAAATTACAAAATTTAAAATTGAAATAGAAAAATAAATTTAAAAATCAACTGTCAAGCCAGCACGGTGGCTCATACCTGTAATTCCAGCACTTTGGGAGGCCAAGGTGGGCAGATTACTTGAAGTCAGGAGTTTGAGACCAGCTTGGCCAACATGGTGAAACCCTATTTCTACTAAAAATACAAAAATTAGCCAGGAATGGTGGCAGGCACCTGTAATCCCAGCTGCTGGGAGGCTGAGGCAGGAGAATTGCTTGTACCTGGGAGGCAGAGCTTGCAGTGAGCCCAGATGGTGCCACTGCATGCCAGCCTGAGCAACAGAGCAAGACTGTGTCTTTAAAAAAAAAAAAAAAAGAAAAGAAAAGCAAAACAAAACAAAAAACCCAACTGTCAGATATCACATCAGGTCATCCCATCAGAAAATACTGTAGTATGTATATCTAAGAGTTAAGACGGTTTTTGTTTTTTAAAGCAAAATCAGAATTCCAGCGTCACATCTAGAAAATATGAATCCCTTAATATCACATAATATACAGTCAATAATATTAAAAGTCTTACTGGTCAGGCATGGTGGGTCATGCATGTAATCCCAGCACTTTGGGAGGCCTAGGTGGGAGGATCACTTGAGCCTAGGAGTTCAAGACCAGCCTGAGTGACCCATCCCTACAAAAAAAAATTTAAATAAAAATTTTAAAAAGTCTTACTTATAGTCACATAGCTTAGATAATACTTAGTAGGAATATAAAATGTTTTCAGATTGAACTACATAGGAATCTAAATTTTTGACATTATTTGACCTAGGAGAAATCTAGGTCAAATCCTGCACTGTGTTGGGTCCTGTTGCTTTTAGCCAGCCTGGCCCACACCCTGTTTTTCATGGTCTTATCAGTCCACAGTTTATGCAGCTACTTCAACAGTTTCCTTTCGCTAGTCATGTGAAACTACTGCCTGGAATTTTCTATTCTCTTTGGACCACACTGTGTTATTCCTATCTCAAGAGAAACCAGGAGAGAGAGATAGCCAAATTCCCAAACAGGTCAGTTAATCTTCAAGAGTCACAACAATGAAGATACCTCTGCTTTAATCTTTTTACACACAAAAAAAGTAGCCCCGAGAAACTTGATGTTAACTAATCAGTTATTTTTCTATTGGTCTGTCTCCTTGTCTCACCTTACAAGAAAAGTCACTTTGAAACAATGGATGTACTCTTTGCTGCTGCTTCTTTTTTTTTTTTTTTTTTTTCTGATACAGAGTCTTGGTGTCATCCAGGCTGGAGTGCAGTGGTGCCATCTCGGTTCATGGCAACCTTCATCTCATGGCCTCCACAGTGATCCTCCCACCTCAGCCTCCCGAGTAGCTGGGATTACAGGCATGGGCCACCACACTGGGCTAATTTTTGTAGTTTTTAGTAGAGACAGGGTTTCAGCATGTCGCCTAGGCTGGTCTTAAACTCCTGACCTCAAGTGATCTACCCTTCTGGGCCTCCCAAAGTGCTGAGATTACAGGCGTGAGCCACTGCACCCAACTTGCTTCCTTCTTCATTCCTTCTTGCTCTGTAAAGCCAATGCCTTCTGCTCAGCTCCTGATTCTATTTTGTGGAACAAAGTGTTACCTCCTTCCAGAATTGCAAATAAAGCCAATTGAGACTTGCTTGTTTTTGTTTGTTTTTTTGTTTTTCTGAGGCAGAGTCACACTCTGTTGCCCAGGCTATAGTGCAGTGGTGTGATCTCGGCTCACTGCAACCTCTGCCTCCTGGGTTCAAGAGATTCTTCCACCTCAGCCTGCCAAGTGGCTTGAACTACAGGCACACACCACCACACCTGGCTAATTTTTGCAGGCCAAGCTGATATTGAACTCCTGACCTCAAATGATTCACCTGCCTTAGCCTCCGAGAATGGTGAGATTACAGGCATGAACCACCACGCCCAGTTCAATTGAGATCTTTAAACTAAATTTGTTGTAACTTTGTCTTTTGACAATTCTAAGAATATCAGTAATTTTCTGGGCAACCAGTAGCCCCTTTCCATTTTTTTTTTAAGTTCCCAAAAGGCAACTGAACCAAATCAAAATAATTTACCAGGATGTAATTTAAACACTTCCCTCATTCAGGTTTTCCCCAGTTATTAACCATATTAACACAATTAGTGGTTATGTCAACTCATGATATATATTTTTCAATTGTTTTGTAGCCAGGCATGGTGGCAGGCACCTGTAATCCCAGCTACTCAGGAGGCTGAGGCAGGAGAATCGCTTGAACCTGGGAGGCGGAGGTTGTAGTGAGCCCAGATCATGCCAGTGCACTCCAGCCTGGATGACAAAGCAAGACTTGGCCTCAAAAAAAAATTGTTTTTGCAATTATTTAATCAGACTTTCTTAAGACTTTGATCTTTATGCACTTTTACCTTCCTTAATAACTCTTCAAAAGAGGCCTTGAAAAAAATGCAATGACCTGCAAGTTAAGGCAATATTGGAAAGCAATGACTGTTCAAAGGTTGGGTTTCACCCACGGCTATGAGTGTCATAGTCCCAGGAAGGCGGGTTGAATTCAGGGCCACTCTAGGAATTTTGCTTGCAGTTTCATAAGACTATTCCAGACTCCACATCCTCTTTACCTACAAACAATGAGTCCCAAGGCAAACAGAAGGCTGTGAAGAGGGAGACCAGAATTAATCTAGTTCTTGTCAGAGTATTCTAGGATAAGATCCCAGGCCAAATTGCCACTGACAATTTTAGAAACCCTGGATTGGATAAATTCATTATGATAAAGATTAAAATATCACCTTATGTTTACGTGTTGTAGGAGCTTTTTAAAGGGTTTTCAGTCTTATGAATAGTCTCAGCAATATTGAAAGACTAATATAGGCCAGGCATGGTGGCTCATGCCTATGATTCCAGCACTTTGGGAGGCCAAGGTGGGTGGATCGCCTGAGGTCAGGAGTTTGAGATCAGCCTGGCCAACATAGTGAAACCCCACTCCACTAAAACTACAAAAAAAAATTAGCTGGGTGTCGTGGTGGACACCTGTAATCCCAGCTACTTGGGAGGCTGAGGCAGGAGAATGGCTTGAACCCGGGAGATGGAGGTTGAAGTGAGCTGAGATCACACCATTGCACTACAGCCTGGGCAACAAGAGTGAAACTTTATCTCAAAAAAAAAAGAGACCATTATATTAATAGTAATTAATCCTTCCATGCTAATCAGCATTTCGAAGATAAGGAGTCAAAACAGGTTATTAATTATTAATAAGAATATCTGTGTCTCCTCTAAGCTGGAAGTTCCTCTGAGTCTGAGTGAATTAGAGAGTAATTCGTGTCCCCTTTGCCTTCCCTGAGCTTAGCACATGTACCTAAGTATTGAGCACTGACCATTAAAATTGTAATTCTCTTCTTTTCTTCTAATTTTTATTTTTTGTGATGCTATAACAATAAAGGAGAAAAATCTAAGGTATACATAATCACATACTTTACCACCTCGATGCAATTATCTTAGTTTCTACTTATTTCCCTTCAGACTTTGTCCAGTTGCATCCAAGCTTTTACATAATTATCATCACGCCGGGCGCAGTGGCTCAAGCCTGTAATCCCAGCACTTTGGGAGGCAGAGGCAGGTAGATCACGAGGTCAAGAGATCGAGACCATCCTGGTCAACATGGTGAAACTCCGTCTCTACTAAAATACAAAAAAAAATTAGCTGGGCATGGTGGCGGATGCCTGTAATCCCAGCTACTCAGGAGTCTGAGGCAGGAGAATTGCCTGAACCCAGGAGGTGGAGGTTGCGGTGAGTCGAGATCTTGCCATTGCACTCCAGCCTGGGTAACAAGAGCGAAACTGTGTCTCACAAAAAAAAAAAAAAAAAAAAAAAAAAAAAAATTATCATCACAGTGCATGTGCTTCTTCATTTTACTTTTTCTCCTTTTATAGCAACTTGTTTCACAACCTTCTTAATCACTATAGCTTCATATTCCTGTCACTTGGTATGTGACAATTTACTTAGCTATTTATCTATCAGGAAACATGTAGGTTTTTTCCAAATATTTTCCCTACAAATTTGAGATGCACTTTTCTGTTATTACATCTTCCTTGGATTATTTCTACATAATACATCTCTAAGGATAAGATTATAGGTTGTAGCAAGGCATGGTGGCTCATGCCTATAATCCCAGCACTTTGGGAGGCCAAAGTGGGTGGATCACCTGAGGTCAGGAGTTAGAGACCAGCCTGGCCAACATGGCAAAACCTTGTCTCTACTAAAAATATGAAAATTAGCCAGGTGTGGTGGCGCATGCCTATAGTCTCAGCTACTTGGGAGACTGAGGCAGGAGAATTGCTTGAATCTAGGAGGCAGAGGTTGCAGCTAGATGAGACACACCACTGTACTCCAGCCTGGGCAACAAAGCGAATCTCTGTCTCAAAAAAAAAAAAAAAAGATTATAGCTGTGGCAGATTGTATGTTGCAAAAGCATCCACAACAATATCTTCCTGATCCCAGTGCTCTTCTGCAATGTGATCTTGCCACTCCCCTTTGAACCTAGTCCCTGTGACTGCTTTGACCAATAGAATATGGCAATAGTGACATCATGCCTTTTCAGGTGCAGCCCTTGATTGGCCAGGTAACATCTACTTTCCACTTTGGGGAAGTACGACTATTCTGAGCCCCACCATGCTATGAGAAGTCCAAGCCACATGACGAGGCCCTGGGGGCTGTGGTCCTAGGTATAGAACAAGAAAAGCTCTGGAGCATTTGAGAGATTGTGAGAAAAAAGAGCACACACCTGTGAAGGGTATGTTCCAGATCTCACTACCTGACAGAAAGTCAGGCAGACAAACTGTCTAGCAGAGCCCTTCCCAAATTTCACACTCACAAAACTGCATGCAGAATAAGTGGTTATATAGGTTGAGCATCCTTAATCTGAAAATTCAAAATCCTAAATACTCCCAAATCCAAGACTTTGTGAGTGTTGACATGGTGCCACAAGGGAAAAATTCCACATATGAGCTCCTCTGACGAGTTGAAGTTTAAACAAAGGCTGACAGCACACAGTTTACTTAGCATTCCCAGAGGAAAAAAGACCCTCCCAGCCCCCTTCAGCTGTAATACATCTTTTCTGCACCTGTTCAGATTCCCCCATACAAGCACATCCACAAAGCATAATAAAATGAAAACTTTGTTTCATGCACAAAATTATTTAAGATATTATGTGGACTGGGCATGGTGGTTCACACCTATAATCCTAATACTTTGGGAGGCTGAAGTGGGCAGATAGCTTGAGCCCAGGAGTTGTTGAGACTAGCCTGGGCAACATAGCAAAATGCTGTCTGTACCAAAAAAAAAAAAAAAAAAAAAAAAAAAATTGGCTGGGCACAGTGGCTCATCATGCCTATAATCCCAGCACTTTGAGAGGCTGAAGTGGATGAATCATTTGAGGCCAGGAGTTCAAGACCAGCCTGGCCAACATGGTGAAATCCCATCTCTACTGAAAAACAAAAACCAGCTGTGAGTAGTGCTGCGAGCTTTAATCCCAGCTACTTGGGAGGCTGAGGCACAAGAACGGCTTGAATCTGGGAGGCGGAAGTTGCACTGAGCTGAGATGGTGCCACTGCACTCCAGCCTGGGCAACAGAGTGAGACCCTGTCTCAACTGAAAAAAATACAAAAATTAGCTGGGCAGGGTGGCTCGTCATGTCTTTAGTCCTGGCTACTTGGGAGGCTAAGGTGGGAGGATCACTCAAACCTGGGAAGTGAAGGTTGCAGTGAGATGAGATTACGCCCTTGCACTGCAACTGGAGTGACAAAGCAAGAACCTATCTCAAAATAAATAAATAAATGATAAAAAATAAAAATAAAATAAAACCACCTTCAGTCTGTGTGCGTAAGGTGTATATGAAACATAAATGAATTTCATGTTTAGGCCTGGGCTCCATTCCCAACTGATCTCCTTATAGATATGCAAATATTCCAAAATCTAAACAGTCCCAAACATTTTGCATTAGGGATACTCAACTTGTATTAAGCTGTCAAGTTTGTCAGTACCTACTAAATATACAGGTTTTTGAAACACAGGCCAAAAGATAAATTTTCTTTTCCCACACACTGGCAAGAGTTTCTAACAGGATTGATCCTGTTTATACAATTTGCGGTGCCCTTAAAAAGTCTGGCTTTTCAGAATGCAAGCCTTAGAAGACTGTTCTCTGCACTGATTCTGAGTTTCTTCATTTAAGGTGCCAGAGTGTCCACATTTTTAGAGAGGATTTAAACTTTGTCTCTTTTCTGAGTAGGTAACCCCTAACTCTGGAAGTCCTTCATTAATTTTCTTACCTTCACTGGCTCTAGTTTTCTTCCTTCTTGTTCTCTCTCCTTCTCTCTCATCTTCCACTCTGCTCATCTTCAAACAAAAGTAAATGCTACTCTTAAGTAGTAATGCTACTTGGGAGCGGCGTTGCTCACACCTGTAATCCCAGCACTTTGGGAAGCCAAGGAGGGCAGATCATCTGAGGTTAGAAGTTTCAGAGTAGCCTGTCCAACATGGTGTAACCCCATCTCTACTAAAAATGCAAAAAAAATTTAGCTGGGTGTGGTAACGGATGCCTGTAATCCCAGCTATTTGGGAGGCTGAGCCAGGAGAATCATTTGAGCCCGGGAGGCAGAGGTTGCAGTGAGCTGAGATCTCACCACTGCAGTCCAGCCTGGGTGACAGAGCAAGACTCCATCTCCAAAAAAAAAAAAAAAGTAATAGCTACTGGTGGGACACGGTGACTCATGCCTGTAATCCAGCTTTTTGGGAGGCAGAGGCAGGGGGATCACTTGAGCTCAAGAGTTCGAGTGAGCTATGATTGCTCCACTGCACTCCAGCTTGAGCAACAGAATGAGACCCCATGTCAAAGAAATAAATAAAAGTGCCACAAAGAGTATAAAATAATTATTATAATCATAATAATACCTACCATTTATCTATCTTAATTTTTTTTTTTTTTTTTTTTTGAGACAGTTTTGCTCATGTTGCCCAGGTTGGAGTGCCGTGGTACAATCTCAGCTCACTGCAAACTCTACCTCCCTGGTTCACGTGATTCTCCTGCCTCAGCCTCCTGAACAGTTAGAATAACAGGTGCCCACCACCACACCGGGCTAATTTTTGTTATTTTTAGTAGAGACAGGGTTTCTCCATGTTGGCCAGGATGGTTTCAAACTCCTGACCTCAGGTCATCCACCAGCCTCGGCCTCCCAAAGTGTTGAGATTACAGGCGTGAGCCACTATGCCCAGCCTACCTTAAATTTAAACACATTGGCCGGGCGCGGTGGCTCAAGCCTGTAATCCCAGCACTTTGGGAGGCCGAGGCGGGTGGATCACGAGGTCGAGAGATCAAGACCAACCATGGTCAACATGGTGAAACCCCGTCTCTACTAAAAATACAAAAAATTAGCTGGGCATGGTGGTGCGTGCCTATAATCCCAGCTACTCAGGAGGCTGAGGCAGGAGAAATGCCTGAGCCCAGGAGGCGGAGGTTGCGGTGAGCCGAGATTGCGCCATTGCACTCCAGCCTGGGTAACAAGAGCGAAACTCCGTCTCAAAAAAAAAAAAAAAAAAAAAAAAAAAAAAAAAAATTTAAACACATTAAGGTTTTTTAAAATTCACTTGAAGAAAGGAACCAAGAATACCTGAAGTATGTCTGTATAACTTCGTGGTACATTAAAGATAAACAAATGCTAGATTCACTAATTCATTCAACAAACTTTTTAAGGACGGGCACGGTGGCTCAAGCCTGTAATCCCAGCACTTTGGGAGGTAGGAGGATTGCTTGAGGCCAGAAGTTGGAAATAAGCCTGGGCAACAGAGTCAGACCCCATCTCTACAAAAAAACAAAACAAAACAAAACAAAAAAAAGATGATGACAAAAACAAAAAGTTTTTGAACACCCATTATGGGTTAAGCATACTAATTATCTCAGGTAGGACTCTGAGTATGCAGTGTAGAAAACTAACTCAAAATGGATTAAGGTAAATGCAAATTTATTGGCTCATGGAATTGAGGACCAGTTTCAGGAGAGACCTGACTCGGGGCTCAACAACATGAAGGAGAAATGGATTTTTCTGTTTCTTGGCAGACTGCTTTTCTGTGTGCTGGTTCCTTTCTCAGGCTCTGCGTAGTTGGTCGAAGGAGCAGCTCCCGACTCACAACCTCTGAGGTTCAAGTTCAATGAGGGAGGGCAAGAGAGAAATTGTTCTAGGAAGCTGCAGCAAGACCTAGAATCCAATGAGTGGACCATCTTGAATCTGGTGCCCATTTCTAAACCAGTCCCAGTGGCCAGGGGTATAAGCATGTTCTGATTGGCTTAGGCTTGGACACAAGTTCCACGTCTAGAGCCGAGTTGGCTTTATCTGGCGTACAGAGACTGAAAGTGGGGAACAAAAGTCTCCCCAGAGCAAAATAGGAGCACTCTGTCTAAGATGCAGTTGTAAATCAACACATCCCAGATACCTCCTTTCAACTTCTATTCATGAGTTCTCGGCAGACATAAATGTTAAGAGTAACAGATAACAACCTTCTTTGACGAACACTTTGTCCACACCTACTCCCCTATTTAACCAGTGCGTCCCCTCTAAGAATCTTTATCCTCACGCTTCACATGGTGTATCAATCTGTTCTCATGCTGCTAATAAGGACACACCCGAGACTGGGTAATTTACAAAATAAGTTTAATGGACTCACAGTTCCACGTGACTGGGGAGGCCTCATAATCATGGTAGAAGGTGAATGAGTAAAGTCACGTCTTACATGGTGGCAGGCAAGAGAGCTTGTGCAGGGGACCTCCCCTTTATACAACCATCAGATCTTGTGAGACGCACTCACTACCACAAGAACGGTATGTGGGAAACCACCCTTATGATTCAATTATCTCCACCTGGCCCTGCCCTTTACACGTGGGGGTTATTACAATTCAAGGTGAGATCTGGGTGGGGACACACCATATCACATGGACAAACCATACCACATAGCTATGGAGCCCTTTCAATATACTGGGTGCATTGATATTTGCAATGTTTTATTGTTTCTCTTTTGAGATGCCACAAAAGAGACTCCACTTGGAGACTCAGGCTTCAGGAAAAAAGAAGACCAACAGACGAGAAATGACTTTTCTTCCACTTCTAGGAAAATACATAATTAGAACCTTCCAAGATGTAAGGAAAAAGGGCCAGATTTAGATTTCCAAATGTGGAGTGACAAGTATTTTACAAAATGAGGGAGTTGGATTAGATAACTCACTAAAGTCCCTCCTAGCTATCAAAGGATTCTGTGATTCACATCCTTTCTTTTAGAACAGCAGTGTTTGTTTTGGTTTAAATAAGGGAAGAGGGCATGGGCTCCTGAAGTGGCAGAGGAGGGGAAGAGATGGAACAGGGCAGAGAGGGACGAGGGGGGACCGTGAGACAAATATCACGCATTTCCTAGTTTTAGTCGTCAGGCGGCTGCTCTTCACTCCCCACTTGGATTTCCAGCATTTTCACAAATCTTCAGAATTAGTTCAAATCATCAACTTGTAATTGGGTAGCTTTATTCCCTTGGCTCTTGAAAGGGAAAGTAAATTAAAGCTTGTCTGCTCAGAACCTGGCAGGAGCATTTAATAAAGATGTCCGGCCGGGTGCAGGGGGCTCACGCCTGTAATCCCAGCACTTTGGGAGGCAGAGTGGATCAGTTGAAGTCAGGAGTTCAAGACCAGCCTGGCCAACAGGGTGAAACCCCGTCTCTACTAAAATTACAAAATGTAGCCGGGCATGGTGGCAGCTAGGAGGCTGTAATCCCAGCTAGGAGGCTGAGGCAGGAGAATCGCTTGAACCTGGGAGGTAGCAGTTGCAGTGAGCCCAGATCCTGCCACTGTACTCCAGCCTGGGTGACAAGAGCAAGACTCCATCTCAAAAAAAAAAAAAAAAAAAAATGTTCATTCCGTGGTGGGGGCAGGCTTGAGGATTCTGCAGTAGTCTCTCAGGATCTACTTCAAATCCAGGCTGGCTTCCAGGAAATACTGTAAGTGGTAAGAATGACAAGATTTGCCAGCTCTTTTGCAGAATGAATTAGTGGCCCTCAAGTGAAGTCACTGCAGAACAAAAGGCTGTCAAAGGAGAGAAAAGAATGAGGGGAGAGATGTTATAGGTGCAAACTGGCATAGAAAGCCCTGCAGCACAAGCAAGCAGCACGTTTGAATTCTCCCAAGAGAGGCGGAGAAAGCAACACAGGAAAACATTTAGACATCCACAGAGGCAGAGAGAACCCTGAAGCGGAAGTCTGTCAGTGAGCAGCATTTCAATGCTCAGCCAAAACACCAGGAGAGAGTTGTGGGCCCTCAGTAGCTCCTGAACCAATCTCGGTTGAAGTGAAATCTGGTTTCAGCATTTGTGCTGACGTTGCCTCATTTTGTTTTTGTTTGTTTGGTTGGTTGGTTGGTTTTTTTTGAGACGGAGTTTCGCTCTTGTTACCCAGGCTGGAGTGCAATGGCGCGATCTCGGCTCACCGCAACCTCCGCCTCCTGGGTTCAGGCAATTCTCCTGCCTCAGCCTCCTAAGTAGCTGGGATTACAGGCATGAGCCACCACGCCCAGCTAGTTTTTTGTATTTTTAGTAGAGACGGGGTTTCACCATGTTGACCAGGATGGTCTCGATCTCTTGACCTCGTGATCCACCCGCCTTGGCCTCCCAAAGTGCTGGGATTACAGGCTTGAGCCACCACGCCCGGCTGTTTGTTTTTTGAGACAGAGTTTCGCTCTTATCACCCAGGCTGGAATGCAATGGTGCAATCTTGGCTCACTGCAACCTCCGCCCCCCTGGATTCAAGAGATTCTATCTGCCTCAGTCTCTCAAGTAGCTGGGATCATAGACACACACCACCATGCCTGGCTAATTTTGTATTCTTGGTAAAGACCAGGTTTTGCCATGTTGGCCAGGCTGGTCTAGGACTCCCAACTTCAGACGATCCACCTGCCTCAGCCTCCCAAAGTGCTGGGATTACAGGCATGAGCCAGTACACCCAATCCATTTTACATTTTATTTCTCATTGATCACTAGCAGGTTACAGAGCCACACAAGCTACAGTCCCAAGCACCTATGTTCCAAACGGTGCACCTTGCCCAGGGAGTCACAAGTAAATATGCCCCTTTCCCCAGATTCCTCTTCCACACAGTCCTGCCCCTCTATGTAAGGACCCAGAAGTGCCTCAGGTCGTGTTAAAGCCTACGGTTAACTCTTTCATCTGAAATACAACAATTTGAGAAATAGGAAACGCGTGATTTGTGACCTGACAAAGTTGAACTTTACCTGAGCTCTGTGGTGAACAGTGAAAGTTAAGAAATCCCCCACCCCTGGACGGGCCCGATGGCTCATGCCTGTAATCCCAGCACTTTGAGAGGCCGAGGCAGGCAGATCATGCGGTCAGGAGTTCAAGACCAGCCTGACCAACACAGTGAAACCCCGTCTCTACTAAAAATACAAAAATTAGCCGGACATAGTGGCATGCACCTGTAATCCAAGCTACACCAGAGGCTGAGGCAGGAGAATCACTTAAACCCGGGAGGCGGAGGCTGCAATGAGCTGAGATTGCACCAGTGCACTCCAGCCTGGGTGACAGAGCAAGACTCCGTCTCAAAAAATAAAAATAAAAAAAATCCCACCCTTCATGTTCTACACGTTCTACAAAAGGGCTTACTGCAAAGACCTGCCCCGCCCCCTTCCAGATTTCACTTCAGTAAGACTCACAGATGCTCTTCTTGTTTACATCTGTTAAGACTAGACACAGACCCTCATAATTTCCTTCCTTTGCCTCACAGATGAGAAGCTGAACTGCTTGTCCTCACTGAAGAACTGGAGCAAAACTCTTGTTACAGGAACTTTGGTTAGGCCTCTCTCCTTCATCTGGGCCTCAGAACTTCATTTACCCTTAGCCTGAGCCCCTTCAGAGAACAGGGTGGCTCTGAGGCCAAACATTCCAATTTGCTCGATTTGTTTCTCTTTCAACTGCTTCCTACATCTAGCTCATCCTAGGCTTGTTTCCTCCTACCATAGAGAAACCCTTTGCCAACCTCTGAGGTGCCTACAGACCTTCCAATCCCAGCATTCCCCACTGCAAGAATTCCCCTTCCTCTATTGCAAGAGTACCCCTGCAACACCCTGGCAATAATTCTTTCAAACAAAGGTCTCTACTTTACCAAGTCCAGAATTTGTTTTTTTTTTGTTGAGACGCAGTCTTGCTCTGTCACCAGGTTGGAGTACAGAGGTGTGATCTCGGCTCACTGCAACCTCCACCTCCTGGGTTCAAGTGATTCCCCTGCCTTCGCCTTCCGAGTAGCTGAGATTACAGGCATGCATCACCATGCCCGGCTAACTTTTTGAATTTTAGTAGAGTCGGGGTTTCACCATGTTGGTCAGGATGGTCTCAATCTCCTAACCTCATGATCTGCCCACCTCGGCCTCCCAGCATACTGGGATTACAGGCATGAGCCACTGCACCCAGCCAGTTTTTTTAATTTGACAAACCGGAAACAGAAGACAACCCATCAGCTCCTCTTCTGAGCTCCTTCTAGCGCTAGAAATTTCACAGAAACTGCATATTGTTTGATTCCTGGGCCCCCTGGATGGGTTTCCAGAGTGCACTGTGGCTTGCCAAGAGAATGTGACCACTGACAAATGATGCTATGGGTAGAGAGCCCAAGTTAAATGCTTATCATGTGCTGGGTACTATTTTATGTGTTTTATGTTTGGTATCACATTTAATTTTTCCAATTTCTGTAAGAGGAAAGTACTATTTTTAGCCCTGTCTTGCAAGAGAGGAAACAGAGGCTCTCAACTAAATAACTTACTCAAGGTCACACAGCCAGTGAGTGACAGAGCTGGGATGCAAGTGCAGGTCAGTCTGAGGCCATGCTTGGGTTTGTAATCACCGTGCCATTGGCTTTCCTAAGAGGCAGCTTCTTGGAAATGCTCCTTTCAGTGTCTGGTATCTCTGGATAGAAGCATGTGCAAAAGAAACTGTCAGCCGGGATTTAGCCAAGCACCCATAGCCAGAGCATGGTGTCCACCTGCTGAACACTGAAGGAAACCAAAATATTTCTCCCCAAAATATTGAGCATTGTTAGTTAAAGACACTAAACCACAGGGGACCGCTCTGCCTCAGCCTCTGGGTGCCCGACGACAGGACGCAAATCCTTCCTTACTGGAGACGGCACTTGCTTTTTGGCCCAGAAAACGCACCAGCAGGCACCAGTGGAATCTGGGAACAGATTTACTCTCTTCCCACATGTATTAGTGATTCTCTTACAAGAACAGATCTCATAGGGGGAGAGAGAGAGAGAATGTGTGTGTATGAGAGACAGAGAGAAAGGGGAGTTTATTAAGTATTAATGTACACAATCACAGAGTCCCACAATAGGCCATCTGCAAGCTGAGGAGCAAGGAGAGCCAGTCCAAGTCCCAAAACTGAAGAACCTGGAGTCTGATGTTCCAGAGTAGGAAGCATCTAGCACAGGAGAAAGATGTAGGTTTGGAAGCTAAGCTTGTCTCACCTCTTCATGTTTTTCTGCCGGCTTTATATTCGCTGGCAGCTGGTTAGATTGTGCCCACCAGATTAAGGGTGAATCTGCCTCCCCCAGCCCAGATTCAAATGTTAATCTCCTTTGGCAACATCCTCACAGATACAACCAGGATCAATAACTTTGTGTCCTTCAATTCAATCAAGTTGACAGTCAGTATTAACCATCACACCAGATTTTCCCACCTCTTAAAAGACTGAACTGCTCTTTTGTCTTGTCACTATGTAGGATTTATGGCTCTTTGTTAAACTACGATTTAAGCAAAGCCCCTAAGCCACTGCCTTGAGAGAAATAGTTTTGAACCGAAGGCTGTCCCGTGAGATGGGTATAGCATGCATTAATACATTTCTGCTTGTTTTTATTTTATTAATCTAGCTTTTGTTTTCAGGAGACTATCTCAACTGAAAATCTAAAAAAGAAAAGGAATAAATATTATGTTTTCTCCCCTACGGTGTCCACCTGCCAAACACAGACCATTTCACAGAAAAGCAATGTCTAATGCAATGGACTGAAACCAAGGAGACCGGTGTGTAACCATGCCTGTGCCCTCAGCACAGACAGAAACAAGTGCACGTACCACGTGAACTACAGAAACAACCAGGCACCTTCCTCTCCTGGCTGCTATGAGCAGCTGAGGCTTCTTTATCAATGACATTTTGAGTGGGGCTTGGTTCCTGCCACTTCCTAAATAAAAATCATTAAGATACTCAATCACCAATTTGCCCACATTTATCTGACTGCGCCCAGTCCACAGCAG
Organism: Saimiri boliviensis; assembly: GCF_048565385.1. NCBI lineage: Eukaryota > Metazoa > Chordata > Mammalia > Primates > Cebidae > Saimiri > Saimiri boliviensis. The sequence continues at coordinate 92,733,813 of NC_133455.1, forward strand.
GCCTCACTCTGTTGGACTCTTCCCTAAGTCATCTAACATAAACTCAAATCCTCCTATAACCCCCTCTTAATGGCCTTGTATATAGACCACAGTTCTGCAGGGCGTATAAACCCAAATCATAGAGCTGACTGTGGCTGCAGGTGAACCAAAGGGGCTGATGAGCTTCAACACGAGCCTGGCGCCACCTGCGAACCTGAACTCAATGCTTTCCCCACGTGGCTCCCGTGGATACGTCCTGTAATGGACGGTGCCCTGACTTTGGCTGGTTCTGGAAAGACCGCTCCTGTGATTACTTCCTCGAATTTCTTCTTCTCCTTCTCTATTTTTTTTTTTCTTTTTTTGAGATGGAGTCTTGCTCTGTCTGTCGCCCAGGCTGGAGGGCAATGGCGTGATCTCAGCTCACCGCAACCTCCACCTCCCAGGTTCAAGCAATTTCTCCTGCCTCAGCCTCCCGAGTAGCTGGGATTACAGGCATGCGCCACCACGCCCGGCGAATTTTTTGTGTTTAGTAGACACGGGGTTTCACCATGTTGGTCGGGCTGGTCTCAGACTCCTGACATCAGGTGATCCACGGGCCTTGGCCTCCCAAAGTGCTGGGATTACAGGCGTGAGCCACTGCGCCCGGCCTCTTTCTTCTTCACGCTCCCAACTCCCCCCGCTGCAATTCCCATTCTACGGAGAAAAGGTTCTCTCCTTTGGGCTAATGTTTTACTATACCAATTTCCCAGCTGGGAAAGCTCAAGCCCAAGCAGGTCCCTGTGGCTTTACATATACCTGAAAGTGGCAGAGATGGGTCAGCACAGATCCTGTTCGTACCATCAGGTTCTGAATGGGAAAAGGAACTCCAGAAGCATCTCCACCAAAGCCCTTCTTTCCTCAGTTTACTTCTGTGTTGCTTAGGCCCTGGAGGTGAAGGGTAAAATTGTCCAGACAATTAAATTATTGTTCTTCAGGAGGCTGAAGTGGTAGGATAGCCTGAGTCCAGGAAGTTGAGGCTGCCATGAGCTATGATCATGCCATTGCACTCCAGCCTTGGCGACAGAGGAAGGTTCTTTCTCTTAAAAAAAGGAAAAAAAGGGGCCAGGTGTGGTGGCTCAAGCCTGTAGTCCCTGCACTTTGGGAGGCCGAGGTGGGTGGATCACGAGGTCAAGAGATCGAGACCATCCTGGGCAACATGGTGAAACCCCGTCTCTAATAAAAATACAAAAAATCAGCTGGGCATGGTGGTGCATGCCTGTAATCCCAGCTACTCAGGAGGCTGAGGCAGGAGAATTGCCTGAACCCAGGAGGCGGAGGTTGCGTTGAGCCGAGATCGCACCATTGCACTCCAGCCTGGGTAACAAGAACGAAACTCGGTCTCAAAAAAAAAAAAAAAAAAAAAGGAAACAAAAAAGGAACGAGATTATGTCCTTTGCAGGGACATGGACGGAGTTGAAAGCCGTTATCCTCAACAAACTAACCCAGGAACAGAAAACCAAACATTGTATATTCTCACTTATAAAGTGAAAGCTAAATGATGAGAGCACATCAACACATAGGGGAAACAACACACTGGGGCCTCTGGGGAGTGGGAGGAGGTAGAGCATCAGTGAGAGTAGCTAATGGATGCTAGGCTTCACATCTAGGTGATGCGGTGATCTGTGCAGGAAAGCACCACATGGTATACGTTTACACACTTACCTATGTAACAAACCTGCACATCCTGCCCATATACCCCAGAACTCAAAATAAAATGTGGAGAAAAAAAAAAAGTCCGGGTAAGGTGGCTCACACCTGTAATCCCAGCACTTTGGGAGGCTGAGGCGGGCAGATCACTTGAGGTCAGGAGTTTGAGACCAGCCTGGCCAACATGGTGAAACCCCATCTGTATTAAAAATATAAAAATGAGCCAGGGGTGGTGGCGGGTACCTGTAGTCCCCGCTACTTCGGAGGCTGAGGTAGGAGAGTTGCTTGAACCCCTGAGGTGGAGGCTGCAGTGAGCCAAGATTGTGCCACTGCCCTCCAGCCTGGGTGACAGAGAGAGCAAGACTCTATCTCAAAAAAAATCAAAACCAAATACCATCACATTGGTGGTTAGGGCTTCAACAGAGAATTTTGAAGGGACACAATTTAGTCCATAGCAAGTAGAACGGTGTTTGTTTTTTTTTTTAATTTTTAATTTTAATTGACATGTAATAATTATACATATTTATAGTGTAAAAATGTGATGTCGTGATACATGTATACATATTGTAATAACAAAATCAGAGTAATTAGTAAATCCATCACCTCAAACATGAATTTTTTTGTGGTAGGAACATACAAAATCCTCTCTTCTAGCTATTTTGAGATATATAATACCTTATTATTGGCTACAGCCACCCTACTGCAACAATGGGATGCCAGAATTTATTCTTCCTTGTTAATTATAACTTTAAAAGTTTATTTTAAAAATAAAAAGATTGATGTAATATCCAAAGTATCTTATCTTAATGTATATATTTGTGAATATAAATAAATAAATAAATATATATATATATATATATATATTTTTTTTTTTTTTTGAGACGGAATTTCGCTCTTGTTACCCAGGCTGGAGTGCAATGGCACGATCTCGGCTCACCGCAACCTCCGCCTCCTGGGTTCAGGCAATTCTCCTGCCTCAGCCTCCTGAGTAGCTGGGATTACAGGCACGTGCCACCATGCCCAGCTAAATTATTTGTATCTTTTAGTAGAGGCAGGTTTTCACCATGTTGATCAGGATGGTCTCGATCTCTTGACCTCGTGATCCACCCGCCTCGGCCTCCCAAAGTGCTGGGATTACAGGCTTGAGCCACCGCGCCCGGCCTGTTTGTTTGTTTTGAGATGGAATCTTGCTCTGTTGCCCAGGCTGGGGTGAAATGGCACAATCTCAGCTCACTGCAACCTCTGCCTCCCAGGTTCAAACGATTGTTCTGCCTCAGCCTCCTGAGTAGCTAGGACCACAGGCACATGCCACAACACCCAGCAAATTTTCTTGTATTTTTAATAGTAACTGTGTTTCACTATGTTGTCTCGAATTCCTGGCCTCAAGTGATCCAACCACATCAGCCTCCCAAAGTGCTAGGATTGCAGGTGTGATCTCTCATTTCTGAATCACAAAGATTAATATCTGCTGAAAACTTGGAAACATTGCCCTAGTTTAATGCTCTCTGTTGTGTATGGGAGGATTCAGGTTTTGCAGCTCTGAAGCAGCACAGCTCTACAAGCAGGTGTAGGTTGTAATTATAACATGTGCTCAAATCTAAAGGTGGGAGTGGTGGGGTAGGGGTGGTAGGGTCAGTATTCTTCCATCTATGGAGGGTGGTCTATAATTAGAATATTCTCCCAGGTTAAGAGATATTCTAGGAAATCAGCCAAGCACAGTGGCTCATGCCTATAACCCTAGCACTTTAGGATACTGAAGCTACAGGATCACAGGAGCACAGAAGTTTGAGACTAGCCTGGGCAACGTACTGAGACCCCTGCCTCTTAAAAAAAAAAATGAAAGAAAAAAAGTATTGCAAGAAATCTTATATAGATTAAAATGCTTATGTGGATTAAAATGTTTTTAATGTCATCAGAATATTAAAGTTTTCTTTTTTTTTTTAACCTGAATAAATCAGAATTTCTTTTTTTTGGCCGGGCGCAGTGGCTCAAGCCTGTAATCCCAGCACTTTGGGAGGCCGAGACGGGTGGATCACGAGGTCAAGAGATCGAGACCATCCTGGTCAATATGGTGAAACCCCGTCTCTACTAAAAATACAAAAAATTAGCTGGGCGTGGTGGCACGTGCTTGTAATCCCAGCTACTCGGGAGGCTGAGGCAGGAGAATTGCCTGAACCCAGGAGGCGGAGGTTGTGGTGAGCCGAGATCGCGCCATTGCACTCCAGTCTGGGTAACAAGAGCGAAACTCTGTCTCAAAAAAAAAAATAAATAAATAAAATGAATTTCTTTTTTTTTTTTTTTTTGCATTTTAGGTTTTGGGGTACATATGAAGAACCTCTAAGATTGTTGCATAGGTACACACATGGCAGTGTGGTTTGCTACCTTCCTGCCCATCACCTATATACCTATATCTGGCATTTCTCCTCCTGTTATCCCTCCCCAACTCCTCGCCCCTGGCTGTCCCTCCCCTATTCCCCCTGCCACAGACCCCAGTGTGTTAAACTCCCCTCCCTGTGTCCATGTGCTCTCATTGTTCAACACTCGCCTATGAAAAGTTTTATTTCATTTCTTCTTCTCGTTAGGAATTTTATACAGCCGGGCTCGGTGGCTCAAGCCTGTAATCCCAGCACTTTGGGAGGCTGAGGCGGGTGGATCACGAGGTCAAGAGATCGAGACCATCCTGGTCAACATGGTGAAACCCCGTCTCTACTAAAAATACAAAAAACTAGCTGGGCACAGTGGCACGTGCCTGTAATCCCTGCTACTCAGGAGGCTGAGGCAGGAGAATTGCCTGAACCCAGGAGGCGGAGGTTGCGGTGAGCCGAGATGGCGCCATTGCACTCCAGCCTGGGTAACAAGAGCAAAACTCCGTTTCAAAAAAAAAAAAAAAAAAGGAATTTTATACAATTCAGCAAGTTGAAGTTGAAGTGGAAAAATGAAATATTTACAGGAATTTATTTATTTATTTTTAAGTGGTGAGGGGATCTCACTATGTTGTCCAGGCTGGCCTTGAACTCCTGGGCTCAAGCAATCCTCTCACCTTGGCCTCCCAAAGTGCTGGGATTACAGGCATGAGCCGTGGCACCAATTCAAGAAAGTTATTTGACTTTCTTGGTTGGCTAAATGATGACTAATGATCATGGCAGATTCTATGTGATAATTTTAGGTATTGGTCAAACTATTGCATTTTTTCATACAAAAGAAAACTATATTTCCCAGTCCTCCCTTGCATAAAGCACCTCTCATAGTCTCTCAGGCTGGCCTTCTCTTCATCTGCACAGCTGAAAATAAAGGTTCCAAGATGGCAGATGTACAGGATGGGAGAAGCTCTGATCCCTGAATTTGCTGCTTAGAGAAGGGATGCTCTGGGCTGGATGCAGTGGCTCACGCCTGTAATCCCAGCACTTTGGGAGGCCAAGGCGGGCAGATCAGGAGTTTGAGACCATACTGACCAACGTGGTGAAGCCCCATGTCTAAATAAATAAATAATAAAAAAAATAAGCTCTCCTCCCACTGCCCAAGATGCCGAAAGGAAAGGAGTCTAAGGGGAAGAAGGTGGCTCTGGCCCCTGCTGTCGTGAAGAAGCAGGAGGCCAAGAAAGTGGTGAATCCCGTTTGAGAAAAGGCCTAAGAATTTTGGCACTGGACAGGATATCCAGCCCAACAGAGACCTCACCCACTTTGTGAAATGGCCCCGCTATATCAGGTTGCAGCTGCAGAGAACCAGCCTCTATGAGCGGCTGAAAGTGCCTCCTGCCATTAACCGGTTCACCCAGGCCCTGGACCGCCAGCTACTCAGCTGCGTAAGCTGGCCCACAAGTACAGACCAGACACAGAAGCAGAGGCTGTTGTTGGCCTGGGCCGAGAAGAAAGCAGCTAGCAAAGGGGACGTCCCCACTAAGAGACCACCTGTCCTTCGAGCAGGAGTTAAGACCATCACCACCTTGGTGAAGAACACGAAAGCTCAGCTGGTGGTGACTGCACACGACGTGGAACCCATCGAGCTGGCTGTCTTCTTGCCTGCCCTGTTGTAAAATGGGAGTCCCTTACTGCATTGTCAAGGGGAAAGCAAGACTGGGACGTCTAGTCCACAGGAAGACCTGTGCCACTGTCACCTTCACACAGGTGAACTCGGAAGACAAAGGCGCTTTGGCTAAGCTGGTGGAATCCATCAGGACCAATTACAACGACAGATGCAATGAGATCCACCGTCACTGGGGAGGCAGTGTACTGGGTCCCAAGTCTGTAGCTCGCATCACCAAGCTCGAAAAGGCAAAGGCTAAAGAACTTGCCATGAAACTGGGTTAAATGTACATTGTTGAGTTTTCTGTACATAAAAATAATTAAAACAATACAAATTGTCCTTCAAATAAGTAAGAGAAGAGTTGCTCTGGTGAACCCTCTGACCAGGAACATCAGCATAAATGAGAACCAAACCTTCACAGCATTAAGGCACTGAGCATTCAGGGTTGGGTTGCTACCCCAGCCTAGTTTATCCTGTCCTTCTGCCATGCTGTGTCTTCCTTACTCTTCACTGTCATGGAGAACCACATCCACCTGGGGAGGAACGCCATGTGAGATATACAGAGGCAGGTGAGTGACTGCCAAATGAGGCAGTCATTCATACTGTGGCGCATCTGAGGCACCACCAGAGGGCATCTCCACACTTGGAGATGGAATCACTGAGACATCAGCCAATAAAGCCCACGTTTAGTAGATTCCACTGCCATCTGTTAAAATAACCTCAGTGACCCAAGAGCTCTTGTCATGAAGCCATATGCCTCCGTCACACCCTTGTGCCGAATCTGCTCATTATGACTGAATGAATGGCAATGTATTGTTCATTGTGTAACAATCTGCTGGGAGTGTGGCAGCGCAAGATGCCATCGCTGTGCACGGCACCAAAGAGAGAAAAGAAAACAAAAGCAAAAAGCAAAATCAAAACCCAGATTGTCAGCAAGAGGAAATATGCTGAAAGGGAAAAGCAAACTGTTTGACAGCATTAGTGCAAGAGAAGAGGGCCCTGCGGCCATGATGTAGACACACTGTGTTCTCATGGGCGCAGAGCCACAGGAATCGCGTGGAACTGAATGGCAGCCACCTTATTTTAATCAATTTATTTATTTATTTATTTGGAACAGAGTCTTGCTCTTGCTGCCCAGGCTGGAGTGCAATGGCGCGATCTTGGCTCACTACAACCTTCCCCTCCCGGGTTCAGGCGATTCTCCTGCCTCAGCCTCCTGAGTAGCTGGGATTGCAGGTGCCCACCACCACACCTGGCTAATTTTTGTATTTTTAGTAGAGACAGGTTTTGCTATGTTCACCAGGCTAGTTTCGAACCCCTGACCTCAGGTGATCTGCCCACCTCAGCTTCCCAAAGTGCTGGGATTGCAGCGTGAGCCACCACTCCCAGCCTTTTAAATCTATTTTTAAAATGAACATATTTCTTACAGTTCTGGAGGTTTGGAAGTCCAGAGCTGTTGGGCCAAATCTGGTGAGGGCCTCTACCGCAGCATAACATGGCAGAGGGCATCACAGGGCAAGAGGCCATTTTCTTGACTGGGAGTTTGATTTAGTCTAGAATCTGACCCCATCTTGACATAAATACCACTGGCTCAGATAAATAAGTGCAACAGTTTATCTAATTTAGCTATATATTTTGTTTATTGAAAGCGGTTTCATCATTGCCCATGCTGGTCTTGAACTCCTGGACTCAAGCGATCCTCCCACTTTGGCCTCCCAGAGTGCTGGGATCTAGGCTTGAACCACCGCATCAGCTTAGTTTATCTAATTTAAAGACATCAAAATCTAAAGTCAGATTCTTACTTAGATTTGGTGTTTCAGACTTCAAAGACATGAGATGTCTCCAGATAAAAACTACCAGGTGGTTCATGCCTGTAATCCCACACTTTGGGAGACCGACATGGATGGATTGCTTGAGCTCAGGAGTTCAAGACCAGGCTGGGCAACAGAGTGAAACCCTGTCTCTACTAAAAAAAAAAAAAAAAAAAAAAAAAAAAGCTGGGCATGATAGCACATGCCTCTAGTCTCAGCTACTCAGGAGGCTGAGGAGGGAGGATTACTTGAGTCTGGGAGGCAGAGGCTGCCGTGAGCTATGATGGTGCCACTGTACCCCAGCCTGGGTGAGAAAGTCCCGATCTCAATAAAACAAAACAAAACCAAAAAAACTACTGGGGCTATGTCAGAACTGAAAGAGTTCTGCAGGCCCTTCAGAGAAAGGAGAAGTGAGTCAGTTAACCTCAAGACCACATTTAAAAGCATTTTCTTTAGTATAGTGGTGTACTAAAAAAAAAAAAAAAGCATTTATACGAGGTATGTTAGTGAAATAGCAAAAACCTAATTATATCCTAAATGTCTCTCACTCTCTAGGTTACAAATAGTAATTTGCGAAAGACCTATTGAATGAACACATTAAACAGCAGGCTGCTTTTTACTTCTCAAACCACACTAAAAATGTCTCTTGCATGTGTAAGGCCCAGATCCAGACAATTATGAGTTGATGATGCCCCCTGGTGGCCAATGTGGGGAGCTACCCGGCCCGGCATGCTTCCTGGCTTTGTACCAGCTATGCCTTTACTCCTTGCTTGATTGGTTGGTTGGTTGGCTGGTTGGATGGTTGGTTGGTTGGTTTGTTGAGACAGAGTCTTGCTCTGCAGCCCAGGCTGGAGTGCAGGGGCGATTTCGGCTCACTGCAACCTCCGTCTCCCAGATTCAAGCAATTCTCCTGCATCAGCCTTCTGAGTAGTTGAGATTACTGGTAACTGCCACCATGCCAGGCTAATTTTTGTATTTTGGGCAGAGATGGAGGTTTCACCATGCTGCCCAGGCTGGTCTTGAACTCCTGAATTTAAGTGATTCACCTGCCTCAGCCTCCCAAAATGCTGAGATTACAGGGAGCCACGGTGCATGGCCAGACCATACTTTTACTCTTGTACATATGCACAATATTTCTGAAAATCAAGTGAAAAAGTTGGATTTATATACTCTATGTGAATTTACATGTTATGAGGATTTCCATTTCCAGAGAATTAAAATGGATACAAATTCTTAATTTTATTTTACAATTTTCAAATACATATATATATACATATATATATATATATATATATATAAAATAATTTCTTTCTTTTTTTTGACTTGGTCTCACTCTGTCACCCAGGCTGAAGTGCAGTGGCACAATCTCGGCTCACTGCAACCTCTGCCTCCCAGGTTCAAGAGATTCTCCTGCCTCGGCCTCCCAAGTAGCTGGGAATATAGGCATGTGCCACCACATCTGGTTTATTTTTAGTAGATATGGGGTTTCCATGCCAGGCTGGTCTCGAACTCCTGACCTCAGGTGATCCGCCCACCTTGGATCCCAAAGTACTGGGTACTCCTTCTTTATGTAGCTGAAAAACAAGGAACAACCCTGGGTGTCCTTATTCAATAGTTAGGGGACATTCTACAGCTGGTGTTTTGTTTTGTTTTGTTTTGTTTTGTTTTGTTTTGTTTTGTTTTGTTTTGTTTTGAGACGGAGTTTCGCTCTTGTTACCCAGGCTGGAGTGCAATGGCGCGATCTCGGCTCACCGCAACCTCCGCCTCCTGGGTTCAGGCAATTCTCCTGCCTCAGCCTCCTGAGTAGCTGGGACTACAGGCACGCGCCACCATGCCCAGCTATTTTTTTTGTATTTTTAGTAGAGACGGGGTTTCACCATGTTGACCAAGATGGTCTCGATCTCTTGACCTTGTGATCCACCCGCCTCGGCCTCCCAAAGTGCTGGGATTACAGGCTTGAGCCACCGCGCCCGGCCTTGTTTTGTTTTGTTTTGTTTTTTCTGAGACAGAGTCTTGCCCTGTCACCAGGTTGGAGTGCAGCGGCACAATCTCAGCACACTGAAACCTCTGCCTCCCAGGTTCAAGCCATTCTCCTGCCTCAGCCTCTCGAGTAGCTGGGATTACAGGTTCACACCACCACGCCTGGCTAATTTTTGTATTTTTAGTAGAGATGGGGTTTCACCATTTTGGCCAGGATGGTCTTGATCTCTTGACCTCACAATCTGCCTGCCTTGGACTCCCAAAGTGCTAGGATTACAGGCATGAGCCACCACGCCCAGCCTCGTGGCTTATTTTTCTAAGCAATGGGATCCTGTGGCCAGGGGATGGCCAGGATGTCTCAGGGCCACTGCAGCTACACTGCCTTCTTAGATTAGGCCACTAAACAAACATTGAGCCACCACCTGGAAGTGTTGACCCCGCATTACATTCAGGGGGTCTTAGAGGCTGAAGGACATCAGAGGATGACAGGAGGCTGCTTATTAAAATATGAAGCATTACTGTTGGATACTCCAAACATAACTCTTCATATATGTCAGACTTTAAACCCTGCAACTCCAATGTTGCTTGAATACTGGGGTTGAAATAAAAGAAAAAAAACAAAGCCAAAACCAAAAAAACCCCTGCAACTTATTTGCCAGAATCCACAGACCCTTTAAATCGCTCCTGTGTATGAGTTATAGGACAAGTTTATTCTGGCAGACCAGATTTAAAAGATGAACCTATACACAACCCCAGGGCAGGATGGTTTGCTGATGGGAGCAGCTTTATGCATGAAGGAACCAGAAAGGCTGGATATGCTACTGTCAGTCAATGTGAGATAACTGAGGCACAAGCCTTATTAACTAACTTCTACTTTGTCTCAAAAGGCAGAACTAGTGGCCCTCACCAGGACCCTGCAATTACGGAAGGATTTAAAGCTGAAAATGTACATTGACTAAAAATACGCATTTTTAGCGCTCCATGCCCTGCTATCTGAAAGGATCAAGGGCTTCTGAATACCAAGGGCTCTCCCATAAAGCACATTTAGTCAAACCTAAGCCTGCTAGATGCTATTCTTCTAGCAAGAGAAGTAGCTGTAATTCATTGCAGGGGGCATCAAAAGGGGAACTCTAATACAACAGAAAGAAATTTTTTTTTTTTTTTTTTTTTTTTTTTTTGAGATGAAGTTTCGCTCTTGTTAACCAGGCTGGAGTGCAATGGCGCAATCTCGGCTCACTGCAACCTCTGCCTCCTGGGTTCAGGCAATTCTCCTGCCTCAGCCTCCTGAGTAGCTGGGATTACAGGCACGCACCACCATGCCCAACTAATTTTCTGTATTTTTAGTAGAGACGGGGTTTCACCATGTTGACCAGGATGGTCTCGATCTCTTGACCTCGTGATCCACCCGCCTCGGCCTCCCAAAGTGTTGGGATTACAGGCTTGAGCCACCGCGCCCGGCCCAAAGAAATTCTTTTGCAGGTGCAGCAGCCAACGCTGCTGCATTAAAGGAACCAGCAGAACCTATAGGCAGGTTGATGCCCACTGCCCCAGTAATAGCAGAACCAGGACATGCTAAAGAAGGACAAGAATACAAAATTACCCAGGTGTGATGGCACATGCCTTGTAATCCCAGCTACTTGGGAGGCTGAGGCAGGAGAATCACTTGAACCTGGGAGGCAGAGGTTGCAGTGAGCCAAGATCACGCACTACACTCTAGCCTGTACAACAAGAGTGAGACTCCATCTAAAAACAAAAACAAAAAACAGCTTCTCTTCGCCGGGCGCGGTGGCTCACGCCTGTAATCCCAGCACTTTGGGAGGCCGAGACAGGTGGATCACGAGGTCAAGAGATCGAGACCATCCCGGTCAACATGGTGAAACCCCGTCTCTACTAAAAATACAAAAAAAAAAAATTAGCTGGGCATGGTGGCGTGTGCCTGTAATCCCAGCTACTCAGGAGGCTGAGGCAGGAGAATTGCTTGAACCCAGGAGGCGGAGGTTGCGGTGAGCCGTGATCGTGCCATTGCACTCCAGCCTGGGTAACAAGAGTGAAACTCCATCTCAAAGAAAAACAAACAAACAAACAAAAAAAACCCAGCTTCTCTTCAAGAAAAAGCCATCCAATGAATGGGTACCACTCACAAAATGAAGTTACTGGTCTTAATATTCAGCTTGTTTTACTATAGAGTTGAAATTAATTTGCTTGCAGATGGGGCACAAACTCTCCCCCCGCAAAACCAAATAGTTGGGTAAGCTGTGAGTTTCCTCTTTCATCAACCTCAGGCTTACTTTGGCATATTCAGTAGGCTGATTTAAGCCTTTGGAGCCATTTCTATTTTCCAGTGTACCAAAAAGACACCAGTCACCGTTCCTTTTCTTTCTATTCTGAAACTAAGAAATGCCTTTTTTCAGTTAATCCACAAACAACTGATTAACAGCCCTACTTTAGGCTATACCATACATAATGAGCTCAGATGGTTAACAGGTACCCAAATTCAAGTGGCAGGCAAAGTACACTGATGCCTTGGGAGGCATGGAAACAGCAGCCTTCAGGCTGAAGTAGAGAACATGGGATGGCTGCCACCCAAACAACGCAAGCAAACCCTCCCCTTAACTGATCAGATGTGGATTGGGTGCTCATTCCGCTTCTTGGGGATGGTTATGGGCACGTGAGTCTCACAGTTGGCCGTATCCACCTTACAGTTGGACTGAACGATACACTTGGGGCTGTCCTTATCTCCCAGATATCCTCACACATCCAGATTCCGTCCCCTCCAAGTGGGAACAGTGACAGACTTTCACAGACAGAAAAAGTGTGCTTCTTGGTGGTTTTATTCTATGGCTGTCTTCTCTCCTCAAGCAGTGGCTACAGATGTTCAATTACAAGTGGAAGCCCTGGCGCGAGGTGCAGTGGCTCACACCTGCAATCCCAGCACTTTGGGAGGCCGAGGCAGGCGGATCATGAGGTTAGGAGATCGAGACCATCCTAGTTAACATGGTGAAACCCTGTTTCTACTAAACATACAAAAATTAGCTGGGTGTAGTGATGTGTGCCTGTAGTCCCAGCTACTCAGGAGGCTGAGGCAGAATGGTTTGAATCCAGGAGCCAGAGGTTGCAGAGAGCCAAGATCATGCCACTGCACTCCAGCCTAGGTGACAGAGCGAGACTCCATCTCCAAACAAAAACAAAAAGAAACAAACAAAAAAACAAAAAACAAGCAGAAGCCCTGGCCAAGCTTTTATTTCTTTTTGAAAGGGAGTCCCACTCCGTCACCCAGGTTGAAAAGCAGTGGTCCCTGGTACCGTCTCGGCTCACTGCAAACTCTACCTCTCCGGTTAGCCTCAGCCTCCTGAGTCACTGGGACAACAGGTGTGCACCACCATGCCTGGCCAATTTTTTTTTTTTTTTTTTTTTTTTTAGTAGAGACGGGTTTTCACCATGTTGATCAGGCCAGGTTGGTCTTGAACTCCTGAACTCAAATAATCCACCTACCTCAGCCTCCCAAAGTGCTGGGATTATAGATGTGAGCCACCAGACCCAGCCCACTGTAGCTTTTAATAATACTCATCAGGCTGTCACCCTTCTGACAGAAGAGACTTACCAAATAAGAAAAATGGCTCTACAAAACTGTATGGCTCATGCCTGTAATCCCAGTACTTTGGGAGGCCAAGACAGGCAGATCACCTGAGGTCGGGAGTTCCAGACCAGCCTGATCAACATGGAGAAACCCTGTCTCTACTAAAAATACACAAATTAGCCAGGTGTGGTGGCGTGCACCTGTAGTCCCAGCTACTCTGGAGGCTGAGGCAGGAGAATCGCTTAAACCCAGGAGGCGGAGGTTGCAGTGAGCCAAGATTGTGCCACTGCACTCCAGCCTGGGAGACAGAGCAAGACTCCATCTCAAAAACAAACAAACAAACAAACAAACAAACAAAAAACTCTATGTCTTTAGACATTTTAACTGCAGCCCAAAGAGGAACTTTTGCCTTGATCAAAACTGAATGCTGTGTTTATATTCCTGCATATTCCAATAATGTATCCCAGGCTATGAGTTCCTTGGAAACTCACATTACAGCATTGATTCTCTGTCTCAAGACCTCATAATGGCCTGGTTTCATTAGCTAACCAGTACTTGGAAATACTTATTATTATAAGTTGCTGAGCTTTTTACTTATGTTGTACTTGTGTGGGGTTGCAAGATAAAATAGCTCAGTGACTTATTTGCCCATATATTTACTAATTTCATATTTTACCTTTATAGCAACTGTTGGGACATTGCTCAGGCAAGGAACCACCTCGCTCCCTGAGGATGCTCACTGCATTCTTTCATGAAAGGACTGGTCCCAGCAATCAATGCTCACTATCAGCAGGAAAAAGTTACAGAAGAATGACCTTTGCCCTTTTCTCTTCTTAAAATTAAGGGTTCTCTTAGCTGGTGTGCCCGTAATCCCAGCTACCTGGGAGGCTTAGGCACGAGAATCACTTGAGCCTAGGAGGCAGAGGTTGCAGTGAGCTGAGATCACACCACTGCACTCTAGCCTGGGTGGCAGAGCGAGACCCTGTCTCAAAAGCACAAACAAAACAAAACAAAACAAAAAGATTAAGCGTTCCCTCATAAGTAGCGGGGAGAATGTTAGTGAAGCAGGAGCCTAGGAGGGCAAGAGTAGCGCCATTTTAAGCTCAGCTCCATCTTGAGAACTAACAAAGCACATTCTCTGCCAGTCACGACCCACAGTCATGGGCTGCTTACAGTGGAGGAGACAGCCTGAAGACACTTGCAAGGACACACTCCTACAACAGCTGAGAGTCCAGATGTCCATAACCAAAACAATCTCTGTTTTCAAGATCATAGTTATGCTTTGATGTCTCCACACACTAGAATGTCAAGGCCAATCTTTGAATCAATAGAGTCATACATTCGGTCATGCTGTCTGCTCACCCGAACACGGACACAGCTTAGCTTAGCCTTTACATAGACAAGATCCTTACAGAAAGAAAACAAACAACAAAGTGCAGGCATTCCTCCTCTTGCTTTCTGAGGATGCCCTACCCAAATAGAGTAGTTTCTAATAACGTTGCTTCTTTCACTGCACTCTGTGACTCATTTTGAAGTCCCTCCTGCTCTAGACCCAAGAACCCTCTCTTGGGGTCTGGATGGAGAACTTTTTCTGGTAACACAATCATTGAAGGCATAGAGGTCGGGGCTGCTGGGAATATTTTATATTTCCTCTTGAAGACTCTCCATCCTGCCCTTATTTCTTAAAGCTGAGTTAATTCCATTGCAGATAATTTATTTCTCCCTCCTGTATACACATCTTCCTTTTGTCCTCTTCTGTCGCTTTTAATACCATGTGGAGGTGCAAAACCCCTTCTAGCAATGGCTGGGGGAAAACAAGCCATGTCAGTCCCAGGGTGAAATAAGACTTTCTAAAAAATACTTGAGCCTCAACCTCTAAAATCTTTCAAGTACCCAGATGTTTCTTTTCATCTTGTCACAAATCGTTATATTCCTCTTCCTCCTGGTAAAATCTACTCTGTTTTTCTTAAATTACCAACTTTCAAGGTAAATAAAACGCTGTTGGTTCTCTTTTTATTAGTGTGCCATTTTATTTTTGGTTATTACAATAAAATGGTCTTCAGTTTGTCCTTAAACTGAAAACATGCCAGTCTCAAGTGATAGCATGGCTTAGAGAGCCTTTTGTTTGAGAGCCTGGAAACCAAGTGTCATCTATTACAATGTTTCTTGTGGGGAACATTCCCGTGTGAGACCCCCAAAAGGCATGAGTCTCACTATATGGTGAGTTTGATCCCAAACACAGTTTCCTACTGGAGGCAGTTGAGCTATCCGGAAATGTAGGAACTTAAAGATGAATGATCAGTTTCTAATATCAACCACAATATCGTTTGGGCCTAAAACTATGCGTTGCTGCTAGACCGAGTGACGCCCTGCCAGCAACCAGTTCCTGCTTTTAACCTTTTTATGACTCTTTAAGAATAAGCCTTAAACCTTACTTACCTGACTGCCTTGTACCCTAGATAATGGTTTAACTGTCGATATTTGCAAAGCAAAATGCCACCATAAGGGATGGCTTTGATTCCTGACTCAGAGATTCCTGATTGGGCAAGTTGAGTTAAGTTGAGTCAGGAGTAGACAAAGGAGAATCCGATTAAAAGATACTCTGATGAGCAAAACCAAAAAACCTTTTCACATCTCAGTTCTAAAACAAGGTCAAACCAGAGATACCTGCAGCCAGGAGGAATAATGTTTGGATGTAAACAAGCTTTGTGAATAATGTTTGGATGTAAGCAAGCTTTGTGAATAATGTTTGGATGCAACCAAACTTTGTGATTACAGGAAAATCTGTTACTTTTTACAACCACTGATCGCATATCTGACTTCTCTATTGTATAGGCCATGTGAGGCATACATTTGCATGCCTCTTGCTATGACATAAACCAGAGCCAAGAAAGTGTATTTATTCCTGGCCTTTGAAAAATAAAATGTGCTGTTTAGACACAGCCTATCAGCCCTCCAGACGCCTCGCTTTCTCTCTCTCTGTCTTTATTAATTTTCCAGGCGCACTCCCTCTTCCAGGTATTGGGACCCTCTTGCAGGTCGAGAGACCCCGGGCAGACGTGCCTACCCGTCCCGGACGGTCCACGACAGTTTCTGTTCAGGGACATATTCCAACTCCCGAAATAACCAAGAGATGAGCCCAGTTTATAAAAATCTTGGTTGTTTTGACTCATGCAGAGATAATATTTGTTGACAGTTTAAATAGTAATAATTATTATTAATATTGATAGAAAGTTTTCTATGTTCCAGGCCTTGCTTTAAGAAGCTTATAGGCATTGACTCATTTAATCCTCACCACAACCTATGAAGTAGGTACTTCTTGTTCTCTCATTTTTACATTTTATTTTGCTTCGTATTTTTAATAGAGATGGGGTTTTGTCATGTTGCCCAGGCTGGTCTCAAACTCTTAAGCTCAAGCAATACACCTACCATGGCCTCCCAAAGTGCTGGAATTACAGGTGTGGGCCACTGCACCCAGCCTTGTTCTCTCGTCTTACAGACAAATTCACTGAAGCACAGAGAGGTTAAGGCACTTACGCTCACAGAGCTAGTAAGTGGAGGAATAGTTTGACTTTAGAGCCGCTATGCTCTGCACTTTTACAGAATTCATTTTGTGACATAAGGCTTATTTTAAGTGTCATTAGACATATTTTGAAACTACTCAGATTCATATTAAAAATCCATGAAGGTAGGACCCAACTCTTACTCATTTTTGTTTCTCCCACAGTGTCTCCCCCAATAGATTATTATTGTTTTGTTTTGTTTTGTTTTTTTGATGGAGGGTCTCACTCTGTCACCCAGGTTGGATTGCAGTGATGCGATCTCAGCTTACTGCAACCTCCACCTCCTGGGTTCAAGCAATTCTCCTGCCTCAGCCTCCCGAGTAGCTGGGACTATAGGCACACAGCACCACGCAGGGCTAATTTTTTTTTTTTTTTTTAGTAAAGAGGGGATTTCACCATGTTGTCCAGGCTGGTCTCAAATGCCTGACCTCAAGTGATCACCCCACCTTGGCCTCCCAAAGTGCTGGGATTATAGGCGTGAGCCACCGCACGTGGCTCCCTAGCGGGTTCTTAATAGTTGTGACAATGGAGCTAGCTGGGGATCCTTTCCTCCGATGGTCATTATGCACCATAGACAAGGTTTCTGTGTTCTCAGTATGCGCCGGGGAACACAGCTTCAGCAAATGTGGAAAATGCCAGAGCCATAAATATTTTTTGTTGTCGACTTAATTCAATTTTTTTGAGACAGGGTCTCCCTCTGTCACCCAGGCTGGAATGCAATGGCACGATCACGGCTCACTGCAGCCTCATCTGCCTAGGCCCAAGTGAACCTCTCACCTCAGCCCTGAGTAGCTGGGATTACAGGTGTGCTCCACCACACTCGGTTCATTTTTGTATTTTTTTTTTTTTTTTTGTAGAGATGAGGTTTTACTATGTTACCCAGGCTGGCCTCTAACTCTGGGCTCAAGCAATCCTCCCACCTCTGCTTCCCAAAGTGCAGAGATAATAGGCATGCACCACCATGCCTGTCCTAGAGTCACACATGTTGGTTTAACCAAAAGAGCTGAAGGGTGGCTTGGAGCACTGGCATAAATGATGTCCTTTTAGTCATCAGGGCTGACTGGGAGGGAAACAACTCTGCAATCCGTAGCGGTCATTGGCCTGATCAAAGAGCACCTTGTACTTGAGGTACCCTCTTTGTTCTGGTCCCAGCCACTCACCAGCATCCTTCACACATTTGTTCTAAAATCTTAAATTTCACTTACCTATTGCTGCAAATACAGCGGTGCCAGGGGACACTGTCCATGCTGTGAATGCTTGTTGAAGTAGCCTATATCAGTCAGGATTCTTCAGAAAAACAAAACCTACAGGTTGTACATACATATATATAACGTGTGTGTGTGTGTATAAGCTTTATATATATATAGAAAGAGAGAGAGAGAGGAGGAATCTACAGGTTGTATGTGTGTGTGTGTGTATATATATATATATATATATATATATATATATATATATGTATGTATATATATAGAGAGAGACGGGGGGGGAGAGAGAGAGAGAGAGAGAGAGAGAGAGAGGCAGAAAGAGAGAGAGGAGGAGGAATTGGTTCACATGATGATGGAAGCTGACAAGTCCCAGGATCTGCAGGGTGAATCAGGATACAGGAAACTCGGGAGAGCCCGAACTGTAGTTCCAGCCCAAAGGCCCACAGGCTCAAGACCCACTCTGATCCAGCCACCTCCACCTCTCAAAGTGTTGGTATTAGAGGCATGAACCACTGCGCCTGGCCGATTGCCTTCCTTCAGCAGAAAGAGAAAATAACCCTTACTTCCAGAGACTGGGAATGGATGCTACATGGACCCGTACAGATAAACTTACTAAACAAACACTTACCTTTCACTAGCTTTGCACTTCACTGATAGAGGAATTTAGAAGAAATCACTTAGGCAGCTAGTAAGGATATGGGAGTCCTCAGTAAGGCTTTTATTTTTCATGAAAAGCAGCCCCATATCATTTTCTAACAAACAGCATTCTGTAAAGTCAAGCCGCAGACACAGACAAGCAAGCTGGGAGCTTGTTTGTGAATGCTGTCAGGAGCTAGGGACTAGACATGGTCAAGGCGGAGGCTCCATCTTCCCTTCTCTTTGTCAACCAGGTGTACTATAAGGAGCAGACAAGATGGCGCTGACCAACAGGAAAGCCTATTTCCATAAGATTAGGGCGGGGTAACCAGCTTTCCCCGGCGCACTATGTAAACGTCATACCTGATGGAACCAATCAGTGAGCCCTATGTAAATCAGGCACCGCCTCCTCAGGCCCGACTGTAAATTTTGGTGCCTCCACTGCCTGCTGGTCTTTTCCAATTGAAACCCCTTTCTCTATAGAGAAAACTGTTTCTCTTTCTCTTCTGCCTATTAAGAAACTCGGAGGAGTTTCTTCTTCCCTCCGAAACTCCTCCTGTGTGTCCATATTGTAAATTTTCCTGGCGCATAAAGACAAACCCCGGTTTTATACCCCAGACACTGTAGGGGCTTCATCACCACGTTGTATCTCCTGGTGATTCCCCCACGATTTACTGCCTCCAGTCCAAATCCCTTTGTCTTATCATTTCTTCATAAATTTATCATTTCCTCTGTCTAAAAGGTATAAAAGCTTTCTGTCTTGGCCATTTTCTTCAGGTCTTCACCCCTTTCATCTTGTGAGAGTCTCCATGTACGTGTAAAAATTAGTAACACTTGTATACTGTCTGTTAATCTGATTTATGTCCATCTAATTCTTAAACTCAGCCTTAGAAGATTCCAAGAAAGTAGAGGAGAATTTATCCTCCCATCAACAATAACCCAGGCCAGAGATGATGGTGATTTGTATTAGAGGGAAGCAATGCAGGTGGTGAACAGTTGTCAGATTCTGCACATACGGTATTTTGGATTTGCTGGTGGATTCGTTGTGGAGTGTGCACGTGTGCGCGAGAGAGATAGAGAATGTGTTACAGATTATACCAAATCTTTCTTAAACTTTAAGCCTGAACTGTTTATTATCACTGATAAGTATTCCATCATATCTTACAACTAAAGAAGTGTGCCAGTGTTTATAACATCGTGGGTGAGAATCTTTGCTCTTTATGCATAAAGATGACACCACAGCCTTAGTTAGCTGAAGATTTCTGGGTTTTGCAGGGAGTGAGCATTCCCATTTGCAGGCAACTGGTCTTCTATAGTGCCTGCTGTAAGACTTTTAGGTGTGACAGAGTGACCTGTGCTTAAAAGTTTGCCTGGTTGCTGAGGGAGCAACAAGTGTAAACTGCAGGTAAGGAACTGAAAAAAGGAATCACAAATTTACACAGACACAGTGCCATGGATTTGTTGGTAGGGCAGTTTGGTAGAGAGAAGCTGGAAGGAAGCTGCAGCACCTGAAAACCCAAAACTGCAAACTTCCTTCAAAAGTCTAGGGAGAGGCCAGGTGTGGTGGCTCAGGCCTGTAATCCCAGCACTTTGTGAAGCCGAAGTGGGTTAGATCACTTGAGGCCATGAGTTCGAGACCAGGCTGGCCAACATGATGAAACCCCATCTCTACTAAAAATGCAAAACTTAGCTGGGCATGGTGGCGCATACCTGTAATCCCATCTACTTAGGAGGCTGAGGCAGGAGAATCTCTTGAACCTGGGAGGCAGAGGTTGCAGTGAGCTTACACCACTGCACTCCAACCTGGGTGACAGAGTCAGTGAGGCACTGTCTCAAAAAAAAAACAAAACAGAAACAAAAAAAAAACATCTAGGGAGAGGCACATTCTAGACAGAGGCAAATCACACTTGTTTGGGTACAATTGCATCTCAAGGCCAATTTATAAAACTGAACTGTTATTAGACATACATTTACAAATTTATTATTTAGTTATTTATTTATTTACTTGAGATGGAGTCTCACTCTGTCACCCAGGATGGAGTGCAGTGGTGTGATCTTGGCTCATTGGAACCTCTGCCTCCCGGGTTCAAGTGATTCTCCTGCCTCAGCCTCCTGAGTAGCTGGGATTACAGGTGCCCACCACCATGCCTGGCTAATTTTTGTTGTTTTTTGTTTGTTTGTTTGCTTGTTTTTGAGATGGAATTTCACTGTTGTTACCCAGACCGGAGTGCAATGGCACAATCTCGGCTCACCGCAACCTCCGCCTCCTGGGTTCAAGCAATTCTCCTGCCTCAGCCTCCCGAGTAGCTGGGACTACAGGCGTGCACCACCACGCCCAGCTACTTTTGTATTTTTAGTAGAGATAGGGTTTCACCTTGTTGACCAAGATGGTCTCGATCTCTTGACCTCGTGATCCACCCACCTTGGCCTCCCAAAGTTTTTGTATTTTTAGTAGAGATGGGGTTTCACCATGTTGGCCAGGCTGGTCTTGAACTCCTTACCTCAGGTGACCCACCTGCCTCAGCCTCCCAAAGTGCTGGGATTACAGGCCTGAGCCACCGCACCCGGCCTACAAATTTATTTAGAACCTATATGTACATTTACAAATTATGTTGAATTTATAAAATTATCCTCCCAAATGGCAAGATATTTTATTTTTCTTCATCATTCCAGATAATTCCATTAGCTTTACTGTCCTCCCAACCTTGAGAAAGTACACAGATACAAAGCTTCTATTTTTTTGTTTTTTTTAAAGACTGAGTCTCGCTCTGTCACCCAGGTTGGAGTGCAGTGGTACAATCTCAGCTCACTGCAACCTCAACCTCCACCTCTTAGGTTTGTTCCCAAATCCAAGCCGGTCCAGCTGCCTTTTCTCAAGGCCCAATAACGAGAAGCAGACAAACTAGGAAGGAAGGAAATTTACGGCTGTAAGCAGATATAGAGAGCAGGCCGGAGATAATTCCGACAGACCAACTCAAAGTGTTAGAGTTTTCTTAGTGCTTATGTAGGCTGCGGTTATGTGCCTATATGCAGTATAGCATTCGCCTAAGTCTGTTGGTAACTAATTTTGTTTCAGCTACATCAGAGGCAAATGCTTGCTAAGTCTGATTAAAAGGGCCCTACTACCGGCTGGGCGCGGTGGCTCAAGCCTGTAATCCCAGCACTTTGGGAGGCCGAGGCGGGTGGATCACGAGGTCAAGAGATCGAGACCATCCTGGTCAACATGGTGAAACCCCGCCTCTACTAAAAATACAAAAAATTAGCTGGGCATGGTGGCGCATGCCTGTAATCCCAGCTACTCAGGAGGCTGAGGCAGAAGAATTGCCTGAACCCAGGAGGCGGAGGTTGCGGTGAGCCGAGATCGCGCCATTGCACTCCAGCCTGGGTAACAAGAGCGAAACTCTGTCTCAAAAAAAAAAAAAAAAAAAAAAAAGGGCCCTACTACCTTCAAGGCCTGTCTACTGTGGTACTGAAGTGATTCTTCTTTTTTTTTTTTTTGAGACAGAGTCTGGCTCCATCGCCAGGGGCCAAGCTGGAGTACAATGGTGTGACCTCGGCTCACTGCAGCCTCCGCCTCCTGGGTTCAAACAATTCTCCTGCCTCAGCCTCCCGAGTAGCTGGGACTACAGGCGCGTGCCACCACGCCCAGCTAATTTTTATACTTTTAGTAGAGTCTAGGTTTCACCATGTTGGCCAGGATGGTCTTGATTTCTTGACCTTGTGATCCACCTGCCTCAGCCTCCCAAAGTGCTGGGACTACAGGCGTGACCCACCACGCCCGGCCTGAAGTGATTATTTCTATCTTACCTCCTTTACAGCTTGGTCTGGAGAGCTGCCTTAGACTCTCCAATGAACTATTCAAACAGCTGCCTCTGTTACCTTGACTCATCTCAGATTTTGTCAACCTGAAACCGATCCTGGGACTAGGAATATAAGACTATCTCTGCTCTTATCTTTTCTTTATTTTCCTTTTTTTTTTTTTTTTTTTTTTTTTTTGAGATGGAGTCTTGCTCTGTTGCCCAGGCTGGAGTGCAGTGGCACAATCTTGGCTCACTACAATCTCTGCCTTCTGGGTTCAAGTGATTCTCCTGCCTCAGCCTCCCAAGTAGCTGGGACTATAGGCACGTGCCACCATGCCCGGCTAGTTTTTGTATTTTTAGTAGAGACAGGGTTTCACTATTTTGGCCAGGCTGGTCTCAAACTCCTGACTTTGTGATTGTGAGGTTGACCAAAAGGATGGAGAGGCAGACCCAGGGTCAGGTTTAGCAAGTTTATTTCAACTTGCCAGGCTGGCCGCCTCACCACAGGCAGTGAAGGCAGCAGCCTGGCTTACAGACTATGGGGGTTATATAGGGAGTTTGCAGGTAGCAGGTGATATTCTAAGAAAAACCGCCTCTTGGTTCTTAAGTGCTAATATCCTGCTTAATTGGGTCACCATCCTGGGTTCGAGAGCCAGCTACAACTGCATCCGGGAACCCAGGTGCCCTGTTTGCAAGGCATGAGGCTGTTTTTGCTGTGACCTCAGCTTAGCAGGGGAGAATGGAGTGGGGGGTGGGGGTGGTCTATGGTCTTCCTTGCTGTGACCCTAACAGTGATTCACCCACCTCGGCCTCCCAAAGTGTTGGGATTACAGGTCTGAGCCACCATGCCCAGCTTAAAACTGTCTCTGTGATTTCGTTTGATCCAGGTTAGGGAGAAGTCCATGCAAGGCTCCTACTGACCATGTGTTTCATGTCTAGCTCTGCTGTCTGGGCACTGATTTCCCTAGGTTTAACTATTTGCTCAATGTTAAGGCAGCTCTGTGGAATTTGTCTGTGTAGCTGGGGTGCTATGCAGGCCTGTCTTTGTGATTGTCAGGGAGAACTGGCCTGCCACAGGTTCATGCAATTCTCCTGCCTTAGCCTCCCAAGTAGCTGGGATTACAGGCATGCACCACTATACCAGGCTAAATTTTGTATTTTTAGTAGAGATGGGGTTTCGCCATGTTGGTCAGGCTGGTCTCGAACTCCTGACCTAAGATATCCACCTCGAACTCCCAAAGTATTGGGATCATAGGCATGGGCCACTGTGCCTGATCTCCTATCTTTTCTTTTCTTTTTTTTTTTTTTTTGACATGGAATCTTGCTCTGTCTCCACGTTGGAGTGCAGTGGTCTGATCTTGGCTCACTGCAACCTCAGCCTCCTGAGTTCAAGCGATTCTCCCGCCTCAGCCTCTCGAGTAGCTGGAACTACAGGCACACACCACCACACCTGGCTAATTTTTTTATTTTTAGTAGAGAGGGGGTTTCACCATGCTGGCCAGGATGATCTTGATCTCCTGACCGTGTGATCTGTCTACCTCAGCCTCCCAAAGTGCTGGGATTACAGGCGTGAGCCAGGTTTGAGCCACTGTGCCTGGCCTGAGACATAATTTGAATACTTACCAGAGAAGATATATGGATGGCAAATAAGTACGTGAAAAAATGATCAAACATTGTTAGTCATTGAGGGGAATGCAAATTGAAACCATAATGTGATGCCACTTTATGCCTGCTAGGATGGGTGTAATAGCGAAGACAGGCAAGATGCAGTGGCTCACACCTTTACAGGCAGATCACCTGAGGTCAGGAGTTTGAGACCAGCCTGGGTAACATGGTGAAACCCCATCTCTACTAAAACTGCAAAAAATTAGCTGGGTATGGTGGTGAGTGCCTGTAATCCCAGCTACTTGGGAGGCTGAGGTGGGAGAATTACTTGAACCCGGAGGTGGAGGTTGCAGTGAGCTGAGATCACGCTGCTGCACTCCATCCTGGGCAACAGAGCGAAACTCCGTCTCAAAAAATAAAAAGAAAAAAGAAAAGAAAACAGACAATAGCAAGTGTTGGCTAGGATGTGAAGCAGTTGGAAATCTCATACAGTGATGGTGGAAATGTAAAATGACACAACCATTTTATTTATTTATTTATTTTTCTGAGACGGAGGGAGTTTCACTCTGTTGTCGAGGCCGGAGTGCAGTTGCACAATCTTGGCTCACTACACCTCTGTCTCCTCGGTTCAGGTGAATAATTGGGATTACAGGCACCCGCAATCATGCCCGACTAATTTTTGTAGTTTTCGTAGAGATAGGGTTTCATCATGTTGGCCAGGCTGTTCTCAAATTCCTGACCTCAAGTGATCCTCCCACCTTAGCCTCCTGAAGTGTTAGGATTATAGGCGTGAGCCATGGTGCCTGGCCGGCACAACCATTTTAGAAGAAGTTTGCAGTTAATCATACACTTACTATATGATCTAGCCATTGCACTCCTAGGTATTTACGCAAAGGAAAGAAAGTATAAGTCTATACAAAGACTTGTACACGAATGTTCAAAAACAACTTTATTTGTAATAGTAGTCCATCAACAGGTACATGGCTTAATCAGTTTATCTAAACATACAGAGAAACAATACTTAGCAATATAAAGGAGGAAATTATTGATGCAGAAAACATGGATGAATCAAAATAATTACTAGTGAAAGAAAGAAGACAAAAACAGTATAAACTGTATACAATTGCATGCATATGGAAATCTAGAAAAAACAATCTATAGTGACAGAAATCCAAGAACGGTTGAGGTAGAAAGGGGAAGGACTGGCTGGGTGCCATGGCTCATGGCTGTAATCCCAGCACTTCCGGAGGCTGAGGCAGGTGGATCACTTTGAGGTCAGGAGTTCGAGACCAGCCTGGCTAACATGGTGAAACCCTGTCTTTGCTACAAATACAAAAATTAGCCAGGTGTGATGGTGTAATCTCAGCTACTTGGGAGGCTGAGGCAGGAGAATTGCTTGAACAGGGGAGGAGAAGGTTGTAGTGAGCCAAGATCGTGCCACTGCACTCCAGCCTGGGTGACAGAGCTAGATTCTGTTGAATAAAAAAAAAAAAGAAAGAAAGAAGAAGGAAAAAGAAAAAAAGACGGGCGAAGAACTGGAGGGAATTACACAGCAGCACTGAATATGTTCACTATCTTGATTTTGGTGATGATTTCATAGGTGTATACTGTAAAGGAACATAAAAAAATCTCAAAAACCCCAAACTCATTATGCCAAAGTGAAATTTAAGCCTGGTTACTGCAAAACCTTGTGTCAAAGTGCTATATATTAGCCAGATCCCTACAAAAGGAAAAGGTCTCAGGTATCTCCAGATGACTGCCCTCACAAATTGCTCATAAAAAAATTCTTGGGCCGGGCGCAGTGGCTCACGCCTGTAATCCCAGCACTTTGGGAGGCCGAGGCGGGTGGATCACGAGGTCAAGAGATCGAGACCATCCTGGTCAACATGGTGAAACGCCGTCTCTACTAAAAATACAAAAAATTAGCTGGGCATGGTGGCTCGTGCCTGTAATCCCAGCTACTCAGGAGGCTGAGGCAGGAGAATTGCCTGAACCCGGGAGGTGGAGATCGCGCCATTGCACTCCAGCCTGGGTAACAAGAGCGAGACTCCATCTAAAAAAAAAAAAAAAAAAAAAAAAAATTCTTTTCTGGCTCCAAGGTATATAATAAATCCTTCCATAAACAAGGACATGTCAACTGTCACTTTAAGTCTGCAACTTAAGTCTAATTCCTTGTCCAGGAACCTAAAGTCTGGTAAATTTCACACTGAGGGTGTCAATTATAAGCTTTATCTTCCCAAGTGCAAAACAAAGGCAAGATGAGATCCATTATTCTTCTCTCTATCCTGAGAAGTCTGCAGAATGAATTCTTCCTTTACTCCCTATTTTTGAATGTTTGCCTTAGCTCATGTATAGCATGGATTTACTGGGCACCAATTAAAATCTCACAACTGCCTTGTACCCTAGATAATGGTTTAACTGTCGATATTTGCAAAGCAAAATGCCACCATAAGGGACACTGTCTCTTAAAAATAAAAATAAAGCCGGGCGCGGTGGCTCAAGCCTGTAATCCCAGCACTTTGGGAGGCCGAGGTGGGTGGATCACGAGGTTGAGAGACCGAGACCATCCTGGTCAACATGGTGAAACCCCGTCTCGACTAAAAATACAAAAAATTAGCTGGGCATGGTGGCACGTGCCTGTAATCCCAGCTACTTAGGAGGCTGAGGCAGGAGAATTGCCTGAGCCCAGGAGGTGGAGGTTGTGGTGAGCCGAGATCACGCCATTGCACTCCAGCCTGGGTAACAAAAGCAAAAACTCCATCTCAAAAAAAAAAAACAAAAAAACCTCACAACAATGTCATCATTTGCCTCACTGCCTATCTCCCTTTTCTGTATGCCTTTTCTCTTAAAGAAATGTGTAAATACCAAGTCTCCTGAAACCTCTCCCAAGGAGCACAGGCCATAGACTCATGTTTCTGTGACTAGGGATCTCCTGGGCACACCTTCAAGCTCTGGCTCAGTAGATCTGGATTGATTGAGACTCTTGCCTCAGTCTCTCATTTGCATTGACAACACATATGTCAGGACATTAGATTCCATTATGTAAACATGCAAAATTGCCAGTGTGAAACTGTCAAATATACCTCAATAAAGCCGTTAAAATTAAATTTTCAAAATGACATACTGATATGTAACGTTTGTTATTTTATTCATTTATTTGCTTTTTCTTTCATTTAACAGAGTTTATTGAGTGTCTAACTGTCGTGCCAGAGGATGAAAGAGGAATGAGATGGTCTGCTTTCAAGTCTAAGCAGTGCCAGTTCTCCTTGATATTCTTGTTGAACATGCCCATAGGAAGCTAAGAATATAGGAAGATTGGTGTGTACGCTGGTGTGTTGGGGAAGACTTCAGAGGACCTTCACCTTGAGCTAAGTTTTGAAGGATGAGGAGGTGCTTTGGACAGTGAGGAGCGGT
The DNA here is from genome assembly GCF_048565385.1 of Saimiri boliviensis. Classification (NCBI taxonomy): domain Eukaryota; kingdom Metazoa; phylum Chordata; class Mammalia; order Primates; family Cebidae; genus Saimiri; species Saimiri boliviensis. The sequence goes on from NC_133455.1 coordinate 92,761,092, forward strand.
TGTGGGTGGGAGGCAGTGGCAGCTTTCCGTCTTCAATAAGGCCTAGGGATGAGATAGCAAGGTGCTGTAGGAGGAAAAGAGGTAAGATAGGTTAAGTTGGGACTGATCAGCAAGGGCCTGGAAAGCTGTGATCAGGAATCCGGCTCTACCGCTGAAGGTCTGGGGAGCTAGATCAGGTTTTAAGCAAAGGAGAACACATTCAGATAGCCTGGTGATTAACAGCACAGGCCAGTTGAGTTGAGCAAGAGAAACTATCTTGCCCTTAGGTTGGCTATCATTATGGTTAAACAAGTTTATTTAATTAGTTTCCAAGTCATGCTAAGAGCTCATCCTTAATCATTTTCAGATGTTCCTATTCTTTCCGCCCCTGCTGCAGTTACCTTAGTTCTCCCTCCATTATTGTTTGCTTAGATTACCTTAATATCCTCCAATGGCAGTTTCCTTGTCTTCGGTTTTGCCTCCCTCTAAACCAGGAGTCCCCAAACTACCGCCCGGCCCGTTGGGCCGCATGTGGCCCCCTGAGGCCATTTATCCGGCCCCCTGCAGCACTTCAGGAAGGGGCACCTCTTTCATTGGTGGTCAGTGAGAGGAGCACAGTATGTGGCAGCCCTCCAACGGTCTGAGGGACAGTGAACTGGCCCCCTGTGTAAAAAGTTTGCGGACGCCTGCAACTCTTTGCTACCTGCAGCATAAAACATTTTTCTAAAATTCAAGTCTGATCCTCTCACCTTTAACTGAAAGCCTCATCTGCTGCTCATCAACACCATCTCTGTGTTTCCAATAATGATCATCACTGTGAAAGCACACTTAGCAAGCATTTACTATATGCCAGAAACTCTGCTAAATACCATGTGCTTTTCTTTTATTAAATCTTCCCAAAACATTATTATTATCATCACTAGTTTATAGTAATGAAGCAACTGATTATTAGGAAGGTTTAGTAATGTGTCCAAGATTATATAGCTAATAAGTATAATTGAATAACTTGTCAAAAACCAAAAAACCCTTAAAGACAAAGTTGGGTAGGGAATATACTTTTTTTTTTTTTTTTTTTTTTTTGAGATGGAGTCTAGCTCTGTTGCCCAGGCTGGAGTGCAGTGGCACTATCTTGGCTCACTGCAACCTCTGCCTCTTGGGTTCAAGCGATTCTTGTGCCTCAGCCTCCTGAGTAGCTGGGATTACTGGCACCTGCCACCACATCCAGCTAATTTTTGTATTTTTAGTAGAGACGGGGTTTCACTGTGTTGGCCAGGCTGGTCTCAAACTCCTGACTTCATGATCTGCCCGCCTCGGCCAACCAAAGTGCTGAAATTACAGGCGTGAGCCACCACCCAACCGGGAATATTTTCACCTGCAAGAGGGACTAATTATTAGAGAACTGGCTTTTTAAACAAAAATATAGGGCAGGTATTTTGAAGTAAAAAATCAAAAGAATAGACAACAGCTCAAATTGTTATCACTTACCAAGGCTGCTTGGATGTGTGTGGGTCAATTTTGTTAAAATCTAGATGGTCCTTTGTATTAAAAAAGTTACAACACATCAACACCAAACAACAGAAAAGAAAATCCATATGTCCCTGTTTTTCATGGTACATCTGAGACTATAGGAAGGGTAGGCCTTTTCCAGACTATGGAATTTAAGTTTCAAGAAAAAATCATTGGTTGGGCGCAGTGGCTCATGCCTCTAATCCCAGCACTTTGGGAGGCTGAGGAGGGTGGATCACGAGGTCAGGAGTTCAAGACCAGCCTGGCCAGCACAGTGAAACCCCATCTGTACTGAAAATAAAAAAAAAAATTTAGCCAGGTGTGGCAGGCGCCTGTAGTCCCAGCTATCTGGGAGACTGAGGCAGGAGAATTGCTTGAATCCAGGAGGCGGAGGATGCCGTGAGCTGAGATCATGCCACTGAATTCCAGCCTGGGCAACAAAGTGAGACTCTGTCTCAAAAAAAAAAAAAAAAAAAAAAAAAAAAAAAAAAAAAAAAAAAGAAAAGAAAAAAAGAAAAAGAAATCATTTAAGCTGCAATATAAAGAATAGTCTTATTAAGGAAGGCAGAATAGACCAGTTATAGAAATCCAGGCAAGCTATTATAATGCCAAACTAAGGCAATGGCAGGAGGGATGGAAAGAACTGGACCAGTTTAAAAAAGATTATGGAACAGGAAAGGCATGCTGCAGTCCCTTCAGCCAAGTTGCAAGTTTTGAATAAGGAGTTATCCAAACATTATCAAATGCATCCTCAGTGATGACTAACTACCAAGCTTTTTTTTTTTTTTTTTTTTTTTTTTGAGACGGAGTTTCGCTCTTGTTACCCAGGCTGGAGTGCAATGGCGCGATCTCGGCTCACCGCAACCTCCGCCTCCTGGGCTCAGGCAATTCTCCTGCCTCAGCCTCCTGAGTAGCTGGGATTACAGGCACGCGCCACCACACCCAGCTAGTTTTTTGTATTTTTAGTAGAGACGGGGTTTCACCATGTTGACCAGGATGGTCTCGATCTCTCGACCTCGTGATCCACCCGCCTCGGCCTCCCAAAGTGCTGGGATAACAGGCTTGAGCCACCGCGCCCGGCTCAAGCTTTTTACTAGAAACCCTCTTTTTTTTTTTTTTTTTCTTTTTTTTTTTTTTTTTTTTTTTGAGACGGAGTTTCGCCCTTGTTACCCAGGCTGGAGTGCAATGGCGCGATCTCGGCTCACCGCAACCTCCGCCTCCTGGGCTCAGGCAATTCTCCTGCCTCAGCCTCCTGAGTAGCTGGGATTACAGGCACGTGCCACCATGCCCAGCTAATTTTTTGCACTTTTAGTAGAGACGGGGTTTCACCATGTTGACCAGGATGGTCTCGATCTCTCGACCTCGTGATCCACCCGCCTCGGCCTCCCAAAGTGCTGGGATTACAGGCTTGAGCCACCGCGCCCGGCTAGAAACCCTCTTTACAAAAGAGGGTTCTCTCTGGTTAGAACACAGAAGCTGGTTAAAAACAGTATTTCTTAGACAAATTGATCTTGAACATGCATCAAGGTTCACGGCCACCTGGAGAATCGGAGAGTGTGTGATAACGAAAAGTTATTACAGTATAGCTGAGAAAACAAGAGTTTACATCAACAACTAAGAAAAAAGCAGCTCATAAGTGGATGAATGTGTCATAAACACATTATATATGAGTTACGTAGGAAATCTAAAGCAGAATATTGTGAAATGAAAGGCGTGTAGCTTATCAACAATAATATAGCAAATACGCCACTCAACTAAGAAGGAAATGATAGGTCGGCATCTGGGGCTGTTTGACTGGAATAACGAAGTTTCCTTTTCTTGTAGTAGTTTCTCAAGATTCCAGTTTACATGGAAAGACAGAAAGTTGTTACACCCATCGCAGGAGCAGAACTCCCAAGCAACAAATTCTGATCTTGAAAAGGCAGGTGCCAGTGCATTTCTCAAACTGCAGACCAAGATGCAGAAACACGGTTTTCCTGCTTTTTAGTTTTGGACCACTTTTCCCCATCTAGCACTCCAGAGCAGGTTTTAATTGTTGTCAGGTGAGATGGGTGAGTTAACTCTGAGAGTTGAGTTGAGGGGACAGTGGGATCTGAGTCCTGTTGAAAGGTGGATATATGTAGATCCAGACTCGAGTGATTTAGGTTGCAAATAAATAGATAGTGCATTTATAAAAATTAGTAGAAAAGAAAGGACATTCATTATGATTTAATCGCAGTTGAATGTAGGCAGCACAAAGGGCTTATACTTTTTTTCTTTTTTAATATACTGTGTCTACTTTGTTCACCACTCTATGCCCGGTGCCTGGAAGTGCGACTGGCACATAGTAGGTGTTGCATACATACATAGTTTCAGAATGAGGTTTTTAGAAATCAAAATTCGACGAACAGTGCACACGGATTTAACGTTCCCTTTTTTTCCAGGCGAGGTCGGGGCGCCCTTCGGTTTCGTGCTTCTGCCCCTTTAAGGAGGAGAAAGAAAGCGCTTCTGGGAAAGAGGGCGGGGCCACGAGGGGCCGCCGTCCGCTCCGCCCCCGTCCGGGCTACCGCCCTCTGCTAGCGCCCGGTTCGTTTTTGGGAGCGGGACCCTGAAAGTGTAAAGAATGCGCGGGCAGAGTCGCCAGGGCGAGTGACAGGCGAGCCCTGTTCTTTACTTCCGAGGCCGGTGTCAGCAAAGCTAGGTAAGGAGACAGGCAGGACGGTGCCTGCCCCTTTAAGACCGACTCCGCCGCGCCGCTGGAGGGTAATGACGCCGTCGCCTGCGCTTTCTGGAACGTAAACCTTTTCATCCCGCTCCTTCTCATTCACAGAAATACCAAGTGGCCACCATAGTCACATACTTCATAACCCATGCCTCATTGGTGCTGGAGCGGGACAGGGAAGCGCCGGCCTAAGTGACATGGGGTCCAAATCCAAAATAATTTCATATTTGCTCTGTTGTGTGATTCAAGGGACAGCCTGGTACTGCTTAGCAGAATTAGTCTAATGGGATACCAGGCCCAGAGACACCCCTGCGCTCCCAGGACATTGATGTGGGGTAACTAACCCACCCCCTCGAAAGTCTCCGCTGAGTTCACAAGCTATGACCTGACTACTTTTTGGCCTGCCGTATTTTGATCCTTGAATGAGTTGCTGATCTTTAAAAGCGGAAGCTGGCCAGGTGTGGTGGCTCGCGCCTGTAATCCCAGCACTTTGGGAGGCCTAGGCGGGCGAATCGCTTGAGGTCAGGAGTTCCAGACCAGTCTGGCCAACATGACGAAACTTTGTCTCTACTAAAAACACAAAAATTAGCTGGGCGTGGTGGCACGTGACTGTAATCCCACTACTCGGGAGGTGGAGGTAGGAGAATCGCTTGAACCAGGGAGGTAGTGAGCTGAGATCGGGCCACTGCACTCCAACCTGGGTGACAGAGGCTCTGTCTCAAAAAAAAAAAAAGAAAAAAGGAAGCCAACATGTCAATATCTACATTTTTTGATGATTTTGAGAAATTGGAGGATCCAGCAGCATGTTCCTGCCCAGCCCTTTTGAACTGTTTGAAAAGTCTCCAGCTTGCCACAGCCCCTCTGTTATTTTACAGCCTACGTTACTTACTTATGATGTCCAGCCCCTTGTAGGCATTTGGATTTTTGACCCTGTTCTAAATACTTAAGTGGATTTAAGACTATTTAAAACGTGTATACAGAAGAGATCCGAGGTCCCCAAACAACTGGGTGTATAAGTTGTGTTTAAGTTGCTGTTCCTCATTGTCATTTATTCTTTTTTTTTTTTTTTTTTTTTTTTTTGAGACGGAGTTTCAGGCCGGGCGTGGTGGCTCAAGCCTGTAATCCCAGCTACTCAGGAGGCTGAGGCAGGAGAATTGCCTGAGCCCAGGAGGCAGAGGTTGCGGTGAGCCGAGATGGCGCCATTGCACTCCAGCCTGGGCAACAAGAGCGAAACTCCGTCTCTTTTTTTTTTTTTTTTTTTTTTTGAGACGGAGTTTCGCTCTTGTTACCCAGGCTGGAGTGCAATGGCGCGATCTCGGCTCACCGCAACCTCCACCTCCTGGGCTCAGGCAATTCTCCTGCCTCAGCCTCCTGAGTAGCTGGGATTATAGGCCCGCGCCACCACGCCCAGCTAATTTTTAGTATTTTTAGTAGAGACGGGGTTTCACCATGTTGACCAGGATGGTCTCGATCTCTTGACCTCGCGATCCACCCGCCTCGGCCTCCCAAAGTGCTGGGATTACAGGCTTGAGCCACCGCGCCCGGCCAGTCCTTTATTCTTATCTGGGTGTTTTTCTGTATGTATGTGTGTGTGTGTGTGTATATATATATATATATATATATATATATATTTTTTTTTTTTTTTTTTTTTTTTTTAAACAAGTCTTAGTGATCTATTGCGTGGGTGTTTTTCTTTTCTTTTTTTTTTTTTTTTGAGACAGAGTTTCGCTCTTGTTACCCAGGCTGGAGTGCAATGGCGCGATCTCGGCTCACCGCAACCTCCACCTCCTGGGCTCAGGCAATTCTCCTGCCTCAGCCTCCTGAGTAGCTGGGATTACAGGCACTTGCCACCATGCCCAGCTAATTTTTTGTATTTTTAGTAGAGACGGGGTTTCACCATGTTGACCAGGATGGTCTCGATCTCTCGACCTCGTGATCCACCCGCCTCGGCCTCCCAAAGTGCTGGGATTACAGGCTTGAGCCACCGCGCCCGGCCTGCATGGGTGTTTTTCTATTGGAGCAAATCTTTTCAGTTTAGGCTTGGTAAAAGCAAACTATCAGATACTTTTACAAAAAGATATTAGGAATTGATCTTTTATGATATGACAATCTTTAATGAAATAGAGTAGTCTATATAATTTATATTAATGTATCTCTGCCCATAGACAGTAGACAATTATAGTTCGTTACCCCCCAGAACTCTTGGCTTGACTTCATAAAGGCAAAAACTGTGTCTGCCAGATTAACTACTTTTTCCCACCACTACAATGTAAGTTTCTTGAAGACATAAGACTTCTGTTATTTTGTACACAGTTACCAAGCATGCCTACTATGTTAAATTTATGAAAGAAATTTAAAGGTACCATTGGCCCACAATATAAACAATAACAACATAGCAATATAAAATAACAATACGCTGGGCGAGGTGGCTCACGCCTGTAATCCCAGCACTTTGGGAGGCTGAGGCGGGTAGATCACAAGGTCAAGAGATAGAGACCATCCTGGTCAACATGGTGAAACCCCGTCTCTACTAAAAATACAAAAAATTAGCTGGGCATGGTGGTGCGTGCCTGTAATCCCAGCTACTAAGGAGATACTCCTCCTGCTTGCAGGAGAATTGCCTGAACCCAGGAGATGGAGGTTGCGGTGAGCCGAGATCCTGCCAGGGTAACAAGAGCAAAATGCCGTCTCCAAAAAAAACAAAAACAAAAACAAAAACAAAAAACAATACAACAACAACAACAAACCAAAAATACAGTGTAATAACGATTTACATAGCATTTACATTGTAGTATTATGAGTAATCCAGAAATGATTCAAAGTACAGTATACCACAGCATATGCCTAGTTTGTATACAAATATGATGCCATTTTATATAACCAACTGAGTATCCTCTGATTGTGGTATCCTGGAAGCAAGGGATACTGGAACCAATCCCTTGAGGATACTGAGGGATGACTGTATGCTTGATTTCAGGGAAGAGGCATTTTCTTGAGGATTCTTTCAAAATCAAATGCTTGTATATTTGTTATGTTAAATTACTAAAAGGATTCTCTTGTGAAAAGGTATCATTTAAAAAGATTGGATTTTCAGCCGGGCGAGGGTGGCTCACACCTGTAATCCCAGCACTTTGGGAAGCTGAAGCAGGCAGATCACCTGAGGTTGGGAGTTTGAGACCAGCCTGACCAACATGGAGAAACCCTGTCTCTACTAAAAATACAAAATTAGCCGGCATGTTGGCAGTCACCTGTAATTGCAGCTACTGGGGAGGCTGAAGCAGGAGAATTCCTTGAGCTTCAGAGGTGGAGGTTGCAGGGAACCAAGATCATGCCATTGCACTCCAGCCTGGGCAACAAGAACGATACTCTGTCTCAAAAAAAAAAAAAAGATTGGATTTTCCCAAATTGATGCACCAAAGCTTTCATCTGAAATGAACTTGCACATGTGAATCCTCAGATACAAAGCTTATACTGTAATATTTTCTTAATATATAATAGGTTCTAGAAATGTTGCTCTTCCTCAGAATTTTCAGGTTTTTTGTTGTTTTTTTTTTACAGAGAGTAAGAGATTCCACTTGAGATCAGGGTGGGAGACAGACCTTTGTTCATTCTCCATGAGGAGCCGCCATTATCAACAGAACATTGACGGAACATCATTTGGGCAAAGGACTGATGGCTCTGAGTCTAGGTTGGAAGGCACCCAGGAGCCACTGTGGGCTCCTCCTGCAGGCTGTGCGAAGCAGTGGTCTTCTCTTGTTTCCCTCTGGCCTGTGTCCCTGGAGAGGAGCTAGAAGCTTTTTGGACCCTGACAAAAAGGCTTTCCTGGAGGAGAACACTGAAGTCACCAGCAGTGGCAGCCTCACCCCTGAAATCCAGTTGCGGCTTTTGACCCCCAGATGCAAATTCTGGTGGGAGAGAGCTGACCTGTGGCCCCACAGTGATCCTTACTGGGCAATCTACTGGCCAGGAGGCCAAGCCCTGTCTAGGTACTACCCTATCGAAATGGGAACCTTTAAGGCTGCTACAGATCTTTTCCCTTTTCAGCCCCCTCTAACTCCAGCCCCTACAAAAAAACCAGAGCAACACTGGGCATGGTGGCTCATGTCTGTAGTCTCAGTACTTTGGGAGGCTAAGACTGGAGGATTGCTTGAGCCCAGGAGGTTGAGGCTGTAGTAAGCTCTGATCCTGCCACTGTGCTCCTGCCTGGCCTATCTCAAAAACAAAACAAAAGAGAAACCAAAAAGTCTTCTTCTTTTCTTTTTTCTTTCTTTCTTTTTTTTTTTTTTTTTTGTTGCAGAGATGGGATCTTGCTGTGTTGCCCAGGCTGGTCGTAAACTCCGGGCCTCCTCAGGCAACCCCAATTGCTGGTATTACAGGCATGAGCCACTGGGCCTGGCCTTGTTTTCTTATGTATAGCAATTTAGCCATAATTTTTGGTTGCTTTGTTGCATAATTTCCCCTTGTAACCCAAGCCTATCAAGATATTTTCCCAAGTAGCTATCTCCCCAAGAGAAATCCTAGAGTCAGCTGTCAAGAGCCTGGATAGCTATAAGTGATCCAGAAATCTCACCTGTTATGAGGTTCCTGGTTCATAGTGCATGACTATTGCAGAGTTCCTAGGCGGAACCTAAACACCTCGTCCTTCAGCTCTCCTTTAATTCAGTGAATGTCGCTCCATCAACCTCACATTCCTTCCAGAGTTGTTTCTTTTTCCATAAAATAGTAGCTGTGAGTGAGTGTGCTGCTCAAAGAGTCCCTCTTCTATTGGGCGCAGTGTCTGCAATCCCAGTGCTTTAGGAAGCCAGTGCAGGAGGGCAGCTTGAAGTCAAGAGTTCAAGACCAGCCTAGGCAACATGGTGATACCCCTATCTCTGCAAGAAACCTTTTTCTTTAATTAGCCAGGTGTGCCCTGTGCCTGTAATCAGCAGCTCAGGAGGCTGAGGTGTGAGGATCACATGAGCCTAAGATTTCTAGCTCATCTAGTGAGATGTGATTGCACCATTACACTCCAACCTGGGCAATAGAGCAAGACCCTGTCACCATTTTTAAAAGAAGAGGCTGAGTGCGGTGGCTCACGCCTGTAATCCCAGCACTTTGGGAGGTCAAGGTGGGTGGATCACCTGAGGTTGGGAGTTCAAGACCAGCCTGACCAACATGGGAAACCCTGTCTCTACTAAAAATACAATAATTAGCCTGGCATGGTGGCGCGTGCCTGTAATCCCAGGTACTGGAGGATGAGGCAGGAGAATCACTTGAACTCGGGAGGCAGGGGTTGTGGTGAGCCAAGGTCACGCCATTGCACTCCAGCATGGGCAACAACAGCAAAACTCCATCTCAAAAAAAATAAAGAAAAGAAAAAAGAAAAAAAGATCCCTCTTCTCTAAAGGCTTATGGAAAACTTGGGCCAACTTTGGACTTGAATCTGTATTTTAAGCCCCGCTCTCTGCCTTCTAACTCTCCATATTGCAGAGGTCTTAGGGCATTTTCTGGCATAGCCACACTATACTTTTTATTGAAACACAGTTGATGAAATAAAGGCAAGACCTTTTAGCATTTTGATCTGGTCTTTGTTGTAGGATTGGTAAATGATTTCATCTGTTTATGCCCTGGGGTTATAAAGCTGTGAAACGAAAAATGTGATAAGGACGTCTGTTTCACAGGAATGGTATAGCCTACATAATTAGTGTTATATGTAGTTTATTTATTTTTATATGTAGTTTTAAATTAAGTATATAAATGCAAACATAAAGCTTTTTGGGGGAAATTCCAAGAACTGGAAAGCTTTCCAGTTGGTACAAAATAATGCCAATTTTCTGATTGTTATGTTACTAGATGTTCAAGCTTTATTTACTTACATCCTTTTTTTTTTTTTTTTTTTTTTGAGACGGAGTTTCGCTCTTGTTACCCAGGCTGGAGTGCAGTGGCGCGATCTCGGCTCACCGCAACCTCCGCCTCCTGGGCTCAGGCAATTCTCCTGCCTCAGCCTCCTAAGTAGCTGGGATTACAGGCACGCGCCACCATGCCCAGCTAGTTTTTTGTATTTTTAGTAGAGACGGGGTTTCACCATGTTGACCAGGATGGTCTCGATCTCTCGACCTCGTGATCCACCCGCCTCTGCCTCCCAAAGTGCTGGGATTACAGGCTTGAGCCACCGCGCCCGGCCGAGTTACATCCTATTTTTAGGATGCAGACATCTTGATGTCTGTCTATTAAAGTGACTCTTTATCAACTTGAAATAAAGTCAACTTCTTTAAGAGACTGAGTTAGATGTCATAAATTGGTGACCCATAAGTGTGTTTTGTTTGGCCTGTACTTGTAAACTTCAAAAAAATTAGTTGCTGATATTTAAAACTGGAGAGATTTCATGTAAAAATCGACTAGCTTTGAAAAACAGGGATACCTGCTAAGCAGGGATTCTGCGTGGCAACCGTGAGCTGAAGACAGGTAGTAACTATTTATTTATTTATTTAGAGACGGAGTTTTTGCTCTTGTCACCCAGGCTGGAGTGCAATGGCGTGATCTCAGCTCATGCCACCTCCTGGGTTCAAGCAACTCTCCTGCCTCAGCCTCCTGAATAGCTGGGGCTATAGGCACCCTCCACCATGCCCCGCTAATTTTTGTATTTTTTATTTAAAAAAAAAAATTTGAGATGGAGTATTGCTCTGTCACCCAGGCTGGAGCACAGTGGCATGATATCGGCTCACTGCAACCTCCGCCTCCTGGGTTCGAGTGATTCTCCTTCCTCAGCGTCCTGAGTAACAGGACTACAGGTGGATGCCACCATGCCTGGCTAATTTTTGTATTTTTAGTAGAGATGGGGTTTTGCCATGTTGGCCAGGCTGGCCTCAAATTCCTGGCCTCAAGTGATCCACCTGCCTTGGCCTCCTGAAGTTCTGGGATTACAGCTGCAAGCCACCGTGCCCAGCCTACAACTTTTTTTTTAAATGGACTTGAATAGCATGATTAGTCGGTTGTGTGGTACTATGCTTCACACCTGCTGAAGAGAAAGACCAAATGACTAGGTTCTTCTGCCACCTCTGCCCAGCTCTGGAGATGGACTTTTTGTGTCACTCTAGTCAGACCAAACTTGCCAAGGTTGGACCAAGTTCTGCTAAGTTCCACTATTGCTTTTGTCAAGTCAACCTAAAGACATCTGTTTTCTTTCCTTTTCCTTCTTTTTTTTTTTTTTTTTTTTTGAGACGGAGTTTCGCCCTTGTTACCCAGGCTGGAGTGCAATGGCGCGATCTTGGCTCACCGCAACCTCCGCCTCCCGGGCTCAGGCAATTCTCCTGCCTCAGCCTCCTGAGTAGCTGGGATTACAGGCACGTGCCACCATGCCCAGCTAATTTTTTGCACTTTTAGTAGAGACGGGGTTTCACCATGTTGACCAGGATGGTCTCGATCTCTCGACCTCGTGATCCGCCCGCCTCGGCCTCCCAAAGTGCTGGGATTACAGGCTTGAGCCACCGCGCCCGGCTTCCTTTTCCTTCTTTTCCTTTCCTTTCCTTTTTTAGATACCTCTTACCTTTTCTCATCTCTGTGAGACATGTTTCTCCTTTCTTTTTAATTTAGGTATCTTTTGGATAATCCTGATGTTGTCAGAGGAAAGTCTGTATTAGATCTTGGGAGTGGATGTGGAGCTACAGCTATTGCTGCGAAGATGAGTGGGGCATCAAGGATCTTGGCCAATGACATAGACCCTCGTAAGGATTCATATTTTAAAATATTTAAGGCTCATCTTTTTTTTTCCCCTCCAGGATAAATGTGTACACCTGCTTAATGTGGTAGCTTATCGCTACATGTATTTTGTGATCGGATCTTGTGAATCTGTATGCACTGGGACATTATCTGTAGGAATCCTCTCAGGTCTGAGTTGTTGGTGCATTTTACCCAAGAGGATTTATGTCTGCTAGACATCCTGGAGGGAGCACTTACTTTAACGTATTGGCTAGGAATTTCCTGAAATACGTAAATGGTGTTTATTTGGCTGGGCACGGTGGCTCACACCTGTAATCCCAGTGCTTTCGGAGGCTGAGGTGGGCAGATCAGGAGGTCAGGAGTTCGAGACCAGCCTGACCAACATAGTGAAACCCCCATCTCTTTGAAAAATACAAAAATTACCTGAGCGTGGTGGCGCCTACCTGTAATCCCAGCTACTCGGGAGGCTGAGGCAGGAGAATCACTTGAATCCGGGAGGCAGAAGTTGCAGTGAGCCAATATCGCACCACTGCACTCTAACCTGGGTGACACAGCAAGATTCTGTCTCAGAAAAAGGGCGGGGGGGAAATAGTGTTTATTTAACCCCAAACCCACATGAGTATTGGCCTGTCTTCAAGGGTGACTTTTATTCCATTAGAATCCAGGTTGAGACAGGTAAGTTTTTATTTGATCTGATTTTCTTCTGGTCTACCCTTTCACTGAGGATATAGCCCTTGGAAACCTTTATTTTGTAGAGGGGTCTCAGTTCTAATTTATTGCCAGGCTCAATCAAGCCCAAGGCTTGTTTCCCTGTCCACAGTGAAAAACCAAAATCTCTTGGTGAATGAGATCAGCAAATGTTCCTAAAATCCCAGCATTTCTAAATGGTTTAGATTGTTTTGTTTTCAGGATATCCAGTCATATATTTGGAAATTGTGGTACAGCTTATGTTGGCATAAACTTTACACTTCTTTACTTTAAAAAACAACTTTCGGCCGGGCACGGTGGCTCACGCTTGTAATCCCAGCACTTTGGGAGGCCGAGGTGGGTGGATCACAAGGTTAAGAGATCGAGACCATCCTGGTCAACATGGTGAAACCCCGTCTCTACTAAAAATACAAAAAATTAGCTGGGCATGGTGGTGCATGCCTGTAATCCTAGCTACTCAGGAGGCTGAGGCAGGAGAATTGCCTGAACCCAGGAGGTGGAGGTTGCAGTGAGCCGAGATCGCGCCATTGCACTCCAGCCTGGGTAACGAGAGCGAAACTCCGCCTCAATTTAAAAAAAAAAGAAAAAGAAAAAAAAAAAACTTTCAACAAAAAGGGAGAAAAATATATTGTTAGCAAATTTTCTAAATTATTTAATCAGGGAATTATAACAGCACATTTTTTGCTTTTATTTTTAAGTTGCAGGAATGGCTATTACACTAAATTGTGAATTGAACCAACTGAATCCTTTTCCTATTTTAATCCAAAACATTTTGAATTTGGAACAAGATAAGTGGGACCTTATTGTTCTTGGCGATATGTTTTATGATGAAAACCTTGCAGATAGTCTTCATCAGTGGCTGAAGAATTGCTTCTGGACCTATGGAACTCAAATACTGATTGGTGACCCTGGGCGGCCCCAATTTAGTGAACACAGCATTCAGCACCACCTGCACAAAGTGGTAGAATATTCACTTCCGGAGCCTACAAGGCAGGAAAACAATGGACTGACAACAAGCACAGTGTGGGATTTTCAGCCTTGAGTTGTCTAAGTGCTCCCAAGTACGAATATAGTAATGTATGGATTTGACCCTAAAAGTTTTCTCTATAGGAGATACTCTCCAGTTTAATGAATGTAATTCTTGTTAAATGGCAAATCTTGTTTCTAAATATGAAGGTTTAGAGTTTAGTCTACTTTTGTCATGTAACCGGTTCTGCATTTCTGTGCATGCCAATTATACACATCTCTATCTGTAATTTTTTTAATTTTAACTGCTGAAGGAATATGATTATACAGTGCCATACTCATTGGTGGCAGCATTTAAGTAATGGACAGGAATTAGACATTGTAGCCAAATCTGTTTCTATAGTTGAGAGCAGCTGTGATGTAACTTTGAATTAAACGAAACAAAACATAAAAGAATACTATATATGTATTTTTCTTTTTTTAGAGATGGACTCTTACTTTGCTCCCAGGCTAGAATGCAGTGGCTATTCAGAGGCTTAATCACTGGGCACTGCAGCCTCGAACTCTGGGCTTTTTTCTTTTTTTTTTTTTTTGAGACGGAGTCTCACTCTGTCGCCTAGGCTAGAATGCAATGGTGCCATCTCAGCTCACTGCAGTCTCCGCTTCCCAGGTTCAAGCATTTGTCCTGTCTCAGCCTCCGGAGTAGCTGGGATTATAGGCACGTGCCACCATGCCTGGCTAATTTTTGTATTTTTAGTAGAGACAGGGTTTTCAGGAGGTAGAGGTTGCAGTGAGCCAAGATCACACCACTGTACTCCAGCCTGGGCAACAGAGTTAGATCGTCTCAAAAAAAAAAAAAAAAAAAAGAGAGAGAGAGAGAGACAGAGTTTCACCATGTTGGCCAGGCTGTTCTGGAACTCCTGACCTCAGGTGATCCACCCACCTTGGCCTTCCAAAGTGCTAGGATTATAGGTGTGCACTACCACGCCTGGCCTGACAGTGTTTTTTTATTTCTATCACTTCCTTTTGATTTTTTCTTATAGCTTCTATCTCTGCTTACATCACTCATCATTCTTACATGTTGTATGCTTTTCCCATTAGAGCCTTTTGCATGTTAATCATTTATTTTACATTTGTGATCTGATAATTCTAAAATCTCTGCCATATCTGAGTCTGGTTCTGATGCTTGTTTTGTCTTTTCTTTTCTTTTTTTTTTTTTTAAAGATGGGGTTACACCATGATGGCCAGGCTGGTCTTGAACTCCTGACCTCAGGTGATCCACCCACCTCGGCCTCCCAAAGTGCTAGGATTACAGGCATGAGCCACTGTGCCCGGCCTTGTTTTGTCTTTTCAGACATTTTGTCTTTTAGCATGCCTTGTAATTTTTGGTGATAGCTGGACATGATGTATTGGATAAAATTAACAGCCAACCTAAGGTAATGTTAGGTTTTAAAATCTGGGTAGGGCTACTGTTTGTAGTGTAGGTGTTACAGGCTAAATTTTCCTTGCTATAGTGTCCTTGCTATTATCTCCCCTGTTATCTTTGAGTTTCCCTAGAGATTCCTTCTTATGTAGAGTCTGAGGCTTGTAGTTTTTTCACCTGTAATTCCCTGTTATTATACAGTAGCCTAATTGATAAAATAAGGTATGGGAGAAGGTATGTTCTATAGTCGTGTGATTAAGTCTCAGTTAAGTCAGCCTTTGCCCCTGCTATGACCTTTATAAGTGCTTTTAGCTTTTTGTTTTTGTTTTTGTTTTTGTTTTGGTCCATTTGGTGAGACAGAAAGGCTAGAGGAAGCAGGAGTTGGGTACTTCCTTTCCTATAGGTCAGCTGGGCTCTGGTAAAATAATTTCCCTTGAGAGCTGGCTTTTGTTAAGGAGAATTGAACACTTGGGCATATTGCAAAATGGTTACTTTCCCCATCCTCATACCAGAAGTAAGAGGGGCTTTTTCTCTGATCCTCACCTGAGAACCTGGTAGGTATTCTGGAGGTAAAACTATAAAAGTGTGGTGTCTGCCCTACAAGTGGGCCCCCTGGAGTTTGTTTGTTTTAATTTAACAAAGTTTAATTG
Source organism: Saimiri boliviensis (assembly GCF_048565385.1). NCBI lineage: Eukaryota > Metazoa > Chordata > Mammalia > Primates > Cebidae > Saimiri > Saimiri boliviensis. The sequence goes on from NC_133455.1 coordinate 92,776,723, forward strand.
AGCAAAGAAAAATCTGTGAATTGGGCAGCTCCCAAAAGCAGAATAGGTTCAGAGTAACTGCAGAGTTGCCACACATGGTTAGATAACATTTATGGACAGACTCCCGGAGCTTTTGATTCTTTTTTTTTTTTTTTTTTTTTTTGAGATGAAGTTTCACTTTGTTATCCAGGCTGGAGTGCAATGGCATGATCTTGGCTCACTGCAAACTTTGCCTCCGGGGTTCAAGTGGTTCTCCTGCCTCAGCCTCCCAGGTAACTGGGATTACAGGCACCTGCCACCATGCCCAGTTAATTTTTGCATTTTTAGTAAAGACAGGGTTTTGCCATGTTGGCCAGGCTGGTTTCGAACTACTGACCTCAGGTGATCCACCTGCCTGAGTCTCCCAAAGTGCTGGGATTACAGGCATGAGCTACTGCGTGGGGCTGGAGCTTTTGATTCTTAAGTCCATCCACATGGAGCCTCCAGCAACTCAGGAATTACAGCATCAATGTTCCTACTGGTACTGGCTCCAGCAACAGGCTTCTGCTCCCTGTAAGCTGTGGTTCTTTGTATTTGCCTTTCTAATTTGTGAGGCATTTTCTCTTTAACCTTAATTCTCTAATGGTTCTAAGTGTTGCTGATTTTTCAGTTTATTCAGCTTTTTTCTTATTGTGAGGATGGGAGTGAAAACTTCCAATTTCTTTTTTATTTTGTTTGAGATGAGGGGCTCACACTGTCACTCAGGCTGAAGTGCAATGGTGTGACCTTGGCTCACTGCAACCTCTGCCTCCCGGGTTCAAGTGATTCTCCTGCCTCGGCTTCCTGAGTAGCTGGGATTACAGGCATGTGTCACCACCCCCAGCTAATTTTTTGTATTTTTAGTACAGATGGGGTTTCACCATGTTGGCCAGGTTGGTCTTGAACTCCTGACATCAGGTGATCCACCCACCTCAGCCTCCCAAAGTGCTGGGACATGAGCCACCATGCCCGGCTCCAATTTCTTTATATTAGAAAATATATATCAGACTAGAGACTGGAAATGTTTTTGTTTTGGTTGCTGTTGGTTTTTTTGTTTTTGTTTTTAGACAGGGTCTTGCTGTCTCATCCAGACTGGAGTTCAGTGATGTGACCATGGCTCACTGCAGGAATGTACCACCATGATGCCTGGCTAGTTTTTTTATTTTCTATGTTTTTTAGAGATGGAGTCTTGTTACATTGGCCAGGCTGGGTAATACTGGGTGTTTCTTTCTTTCCTCCTTTATTTTTCTGTATTTACCTATTCAGTGAATAGTTGAGTGTTTATAATCTACCAGGCACTGTTCTAGACACTGGAGATATGGGGATATAGCAATGAAAAAACAAGATAAATATTTTGTCCTTACGAAATTTATATTCTTGAGTGGGAAGACATAAGGAACAAAGCAGGCATCAGATGGTGATAGGTAGCAAGGAGAAAAAGAGGTAAGGGTGATAGGGAATACTGGGTACTGAATGGGGTATAGATATTTTAAACAGAGTGGTGAGAAATAACTAATACAACTAGCAATATAAAAAAGGAAGAAGATCAAACTAAAAACCGTTTTAGGAAGATAAATCCTTCATAGATCCGAAGAAGCTCACAACTTAGATGTCAAAACTAGTTTCTACAAAAAGGGGAAAATGTAATTGACTTCGTTAAATATTCAGTATTAAATTTTATTGAATTTGTCTTTAGAAAAGTTTCATAGATAGAACAGGCCTTACCCATTTTGCACATATATACATATGTACCACCTTTGCAGTGGCAACATATATATCCACACTATACACATATCACATTTATAAAGTAATAGTAAGGATAAGAAATGGAGTTGAATAAGTACCCCCCAAACATACACAAGAAAGTTAGCATACTTTCCCTGTTTTTCACTACATCAGAGGCAAAATAAGAAATCTTTTAAGAAAATCCCAACAAGACAGGCTCGTGGCAAAATGAATATGCTAAACTTGGAGATTAGTTTGAACATAGTATGTGTCAGGTAATTTTGTGATTACCAAAGAGTTTTCACTTGAAAACTAAGACCTTTGCTGTTTATTTCACAACGTGAAATCAGCACAACCTGAGGATACAAATCTCTGCAGTGATATTCTGTATTTACTCATTTTTACACATTTTTGAATGCAATTTTGCTCGGGAAGAAAAGCTTACAGATGAATAAAATGTAATTGGGAAGAGTAGCCGTAAAAATCAATGAAATAAGTGGCTGGGCAAAAGTCTCTGCAATACTAATATGCTGAATGGCTAATAAGTTACTTCATTTCGGCAAAACAAATACCTAAATTATTCTTCTTCTTTTTTTTTTTTGAGACAGAGTTTCGCTCTTGTTACCCAGGCTGGAGTGCAATGGAGCGATCTCGGCTCACTGCAACCTCCGCCTCCTGGGTTCAGGCAATTCTCCTGCCTCAGCCTCCTGAGTAGCTGGGATTACAGGCACTTGCCACCATGCCCAGCTAATTTTTTGGATTTTTAGTAGAGACGGGGTTTCACCATGTTGACCAGGATGGTCTCGATCTCTTAACCTCGTGATCCACCCGCCTCGGCCTCCCAAAGTGCTGGGATTACAGGTGTGAGCCACCGTGCCCAGCCCCTAAATTCTTCTTGAAGAATTAACAGGCCTGATATTCAGGTTTGCTTTTGGCAAATGGACATTTAAATACTCCAGAAAGGTAAGAGCCAGAAAACAGGAAGGTAAACTATGCTTTTAGAAATACTTTTAGATTCTCCCAAGGTTTATACATACAGATAAATTTATCTTAAAACAATAGCTCAAATACCTATGTAGGAGAAGGAAATCTCAAGGGAAAACTGTTAATTTTAAACTTCGTTATTTAAGAAACAAAATCCAACACCCTCCCTCCCCCTAAAATAGATCAGAGTTCATGCTAGGATTATGGTTTCAAAAGTTATGATTCATCCAACAGATAATGAATAATAGCACTATTAAGATATTTAAGAATTAAGCACAAACCATGTATATACAAAGACTTAACTAATTCTCTGAGAGTTATAACTTAAGGACAATGAAATAATTAAAATTAGTGTTAAATTAAGTAGAATGCAAATCTCTGTAGATGGTTTCCTGGGAAAGTGGTTTTGATAAGCTTTCCTAGTGTTGATCATCTTCAAAAAAGCATCAATAAACAGTCCATGTCACCTGCTTTAGTTTGTTTGGGCCTACTAATTGTTCCAACACTTCTCGTGAGTGATCTGTAAAAGAAAACAATGAAACTATATTAATTCACAGTAATAAAAAATGTTTAATGTTTCCTCATGTCTAACTGGAGGTGATGTTAACTATTTTTTTTTTTTTTTGAGATGGAGTTTTGCTCTTGTTACCCAGGCTGGAGTGCAATGGCACGATCTCGGCTCACCACAACCTCCGCCTCCTGGGTTCAGGCAATTCTCCTGCCTCAGCCTCCTGAGTAGCTGGAATTACAGGCACGCGCCACCATGCCCAGCTAATTTTTTGTATTTTTAGTAGAGACGGGGTTTCACCATGTTGACCAGGATGGTCTCGATCTCTTGACCTCGTGATCCACCTGCCTCGGCCTCCCAAAGTGCTGGGATTACAGGCTTGAGCCACTGCGCCCAGTCCGATGTTAACTATTACACAATTATTTAAAGGATAAAAGGAAGTGATTTATAAAGCACAGTATACAACTAACTCACTAATAATTAGTTAATGGTAGCCCTCACTATTATTAGGTATAGTGCACCTATCATGGTAATACTTGTTTAAAAAAACAAAACAAAACAGGTATTTGTTGTTTTCTCTGTAATTTCATCATAATTTCACCAACCAGTAATGGTGTAATTTCACCATTAACCTGTCTTAATGGTTAATAACCTTTTTCAGAGTCTTAGCCAGAAATGGATGATTCACTGAAGTGAGGTGGCTGAACAGGATTTAATGAAGGGAATTTTTTAAAAATTATTTTTTATTTTTTATTTTTTATTTAAGATGGGGTTTCACCATGATGGCCAGGCTGGTCTTGAACTCCTGACCTCAGATGATCCACCCACCTCAGCCTCCCAAAGTGCTAGGATTACAGGCGTGAGCCACTGCGCCTAGCTCATGAAGGGAATATTTACCAAAAAAGTGAGCAGGATTAAAGAAAGCCAGTAGGAATGTTAAACCACTTTGGGAAGCTGCAACACACCCAGTGTTAGAGGGGGTAGCAGTCACCAGAACGTGACAAGTTGACCTGTAATTGAACATCTTTCCATGTTTGTATAATACTATTACAAAGCATGATTTTAAATAGATAACCATTATATAAATATACTGTAATTTAACCAAGCTATATTATTGGGCATATAGATGGATTTCAGTTTTCACAATATACAGTTGTGATTTTGATATGGTTTCCATCTCAGTCTTAGAATGTCTTTATAAAATCTGAATTAAAGCAAAAATACTGACAAAAGTTTGTTAGTTTATTCATAAGTTTAACAAACTTGTTTCCAGAGATACAACCTATGTTTTGTTTTATGTACAACATATCTCTAACCCAGTCTTGGAAATCCTATAATTTGGTGGTTCCTAGACTTACAGATTTCACAGACTAGTAGGGGGGAAAAAAAGTTGACTCAACATATATGGTGACCAAATTTTATTCTAAGTTAAGCAAAATTAAGTAAAAATACCAAGGTTTATTGCCAGCAAAAGAACCAGAGAGTGCCTAGAAATGAGAAGTCATCATTGGGAAAACAAAGGTTTATAATTCAATTTTTTTAAAAAGCAGCTAGTAAGATAAATGCAGTTTTATTCATGGTCATAAAAATATTATTGGTTATTGCAGAGGAAATCTAAATAAAAGATAGGTTCAAACTATGTTGAAAGTAAAAGAGTAGACAAAGACGTAGCATTTAAATGGTAACCATGACAAAGCTGGAGTGGCTATAGAAGAAGGGGGAACACTTTCCAATTCTTTCTGTGACATCAGTGTTACCCTGATATCAAAGCCAGACAAAGATATCACATAAAAATCAAACTGCAGACCAGGATCTTTTATTAATATAGACTAAAAAATGCTTGACAAAACACCAGCACACCAAATCCAGCCACTAGAAGAAAGGATTACATACTGTGACCAACAGATTTATCATAGGAATGCAAGGTTAGTTTAGCGTCTGAAAATCAATTAGTATGATATACTTTATTAATGTTCTATTGCTGCTGTAACAATTACCACAAACTTAGTGGCTTAAAGCAAAAAATTGTTACTGTACACTTTTGAGGGTAAGAATTCAAAAGTGGGTCTCGTTGGGCTAAAATCAGGTGTGGGCAGGTCTGCATTACTTTTTAGAGGCAAGTCTGATCTCTTTTTTTTTGAGGCTCTACAGGAGAATCTACTTCCTTGACTTTTCTAGCTTCTAGAGACCACCACATTCCTTACATTCCTTCCTGCTGCAGCTTACCACCTACACCATTCCAATAGAACAAAGAACTAAAACCACATGATCATCTCAATAGACAAAGAAACACCATTTGGCCAGGTGTGGTGGCTCATGGCTATAATCACAGACTTTGGGAGGCTGAGGAGGGCGGATCACCTGAGGTTAGGAGTTAAAGACCAGCATGGCTAAGATGGCAAAACTCTGTCTCTACTAAAAATACAAAAAAAGTTAGCCAGGCATGGTGGTGGGAGCCTGCAGTCCCAGCTACTTGGAAGGCCAAGGTAGGGGAATCGCTTGAATTCAGGAGGCAGAGGTTGCAGTGAGCTGAGATGGTGCCACTGCACTCCAGCCTGGCCAACAGAGCAAGACTCAGTCCCCCCAAAAAAAAGAAAAGAAAAAAGAAACACCATTTGACAAAAACCAATCCATTCAACCAACTAAGAACAGAAGAGAACTTCCTCAACCTGATGAAGAGCATCTATGAAAAAACAATAGCTGGCAGGGTGCGGTGGCTCATGCCTACAATCCCAACACTCTGGGAGGCCATGGTGAGAGTATCACTTGAGCTCAGGAGTTCAAGACCAGCCTGGGAAATAAAGTGAGACCTTGTCTCTGCAAAAGAAATTTAAAAATAAGCTGAGTGTAGTGGCACATGCCTGTAGTCCCAACTACTCTGGAGGCTGAGGTAGGAGGATCTACTTGATCCTGGGAGGCAGAGATTGCAGGGAGTGTGTTTACGCCACTGAACTCCAGCCTGAGTAACAGAGCAAGGCCCTGTCTCAAAAACAAACAAGAAAAACCTATAGCTGATATCATACTTAATAGTGAAAAATTAAATGTTTTTTTCCTAGGATCAAGACAAGACAAGGATGTTCATTTTTTTTTTTTTTTTTTTTTTGAGACAGAGTCTCGCTCTTGTCCAGGCTGGAGTGCAATGGTGTGACCTCACTGCAACCTCCACTTCCTGGGTTCAAGTGATTCTCCTGCCTCAGCCTCCTGAGGAGCTGGGATTACAGGTACCTGCCACCACACCCAGCTAATTTTTTGTATTTTTAGTGGAGACAGGGTTTCACCATGTTGACCAGGCTGGTCTCAAACTCCTGATCTCAGGAGTTCGAGACCTGATTCACCTGCCTTATCCTCCTAAAGTGCTGGGATTACAGGCACAAGCCACTGGGCCCAGCCAGAATGTCCACTCTTGCCATTTCTATCCAACATTATACCAGAGGTTCTAGCCATGGAAATTAGGCAAGAAAAAGAAATAAAAGGCATTCACGTTGGAAGGAAGAAGTAAAACTATTTGTAGATGATTTTATATTGTATATACAATATTCCAAGGAATTCACTAAAAAAATAGAATAAATGAGTTCAGCAAGGTACAAGAACAATATATAAAAATCAAATGTATTTCTATACAAGAACAATTAAGAATCCAAAAATGAACTAGAAAATAACTCCATTGATGTTACCATCAAAAAGAACAGAATACTTAGGAATAAATCGAATGAAAGTGAAAAACCTTTACTCTGAAAACCATATGACATTATTGAAAGAAATTAAAGATCTAAATATTAAAGAAAGACATCCATGTTCATAGATCAGAAGACTTAGTATTATTAAGATAGCAACATTTCCCAAATTACCTACAGATTCAATGTAATTCATATCAAAATACAAGCTGGCTTTTTATTTTTTGCAGAAACCAGTAAGACGGGGGCCTGGCAGGGTGGCTGACGCCTGCAATCTTAGCACTTTGGGAGGCCACCGCAGGCAGATCGCTCGAGCTTAGGAGTTAGAGACCAGCCTGGGCAACATGGTGAAACCCCACCTCTACTAAAAATACAAAAATTAGCCAGGAGTGGTGGTGCACACCTGTTGTCCCAGCTACTTGGAGGACTAAGGTGGGACAGTCGCTTGAACCCTGGAGGTCAAGGGTGCAGTGAGCAGAGATGGCGCCACTGCACTCCAGTCTGGGTGACAGAGACCGTGTCTCAACAACAACAAAAATAAATTGATGATTCCAATATTTGTATGACAATTGGAGGAACCCAGAACACTCCAATGCAATTTTGAAAAAGAACAAAATTGAGACATACACTTCCCAATTTCATTTTAGCATGTGTTTCTATGATTATTTTGGCATTTTTTCAAGTTGTGAATATGTTATCAAACATTATATATAAATATTTATCTTCTGTCTACATTTGTTACTCTTCTGTGGGAATTCACTATTGCATATTACAGGAAGATGCTTTTCCCTCCAGTAGTAAGCATGTAACATTTTAATGTAATTTAAAATTTTTGATGCTAGATGGCAGTATTATATTACAGTCTCCTTAGGCAGCTTCTTCCCATGAAGATAGAGTATTTAGGACTGTGGGTTTAAATACTAGGAATATTCCATGCCTTTATTATGTTTCAGGGAAAACTATGGGGTTGCTAAGTATTTCATAATCCCTTGGCAGAATATTTTATAGAAACACATACTATCCAGACTGAAAAAGAGCTAATGGGTCACTTATGCTAATCACATGACTGATGCTTGATGGCACCTTCCTATCTGTTTCACTATCCTACTAACAGTTAAGCCACTTTACACCAAAGGCTCAGGAAAGAATTATAGATTGTGGTTCAGATGACTTAGGTTTTACTTCCAGTTTTATGAACTATTTCTAGGATGTGGAGCAAACCACTTAAATCAATTGTATCTCTGTTCCCTTCTCTTTAAAATGAAGGAGTTGTATAGATGACCCTGTTGGGGCTCAGAAAACGATTCCCCAAAGTATGGCACTTTGGCATGCTGAGTACTTTGAACTAAAGGACATTGGAAGGCCTCAGAATCAGCCTCAAAACCAAGGTCTCTGACTTTTTCCTGCCTTCCTATCTCTTACCCTTTATTCTCCCCAGGTGAGTCACAGAAACCAGGATTTCTCTTCCCCCAGGTGGGTCAGAGAAACTAGAGCCCTTTTCCCCAAAGTAAGCCATAACACCTAAAAATATTTCTCTAAACTTCCCCAGCCTTTCTACCTAGGTGGTGCCCATAAAGAAATTCCATTGCACTCCAGCCTGGGTAACAAGAGTGAAACTCCGTCTCAAAAAAAAAAAAAAAAGAAAATGCTCTCAGTTTAAAAATTTTATGTTTTTGATGTGACGACTCAAGGTTGAATACATTGTATTAACTCTTGCATTATTATGTTTATTTTTTTTAATTTTTGAGATGGAGTTTTGCTCTTGTTGCCCAAGCTGGAGTGCAGTGGCACAATTTCAGCTCACTACAACCCCTGCCTCCCTGGTTCAAGTGATTCTTCTGCCTCAGCCTCCCAAGTAGCTAGGATTACAGGCATGCATCATCATGCCTGGCTGATTTTTGTATTTTTTGTAGAGAGAGGGTTTCCCCATATTGGCCAGGCTGGTCTTGTAGTCCTGATCTCAGGTTATCTACCTGCGGCCTCCTATTGTGCTGGGGTTACAGGTGTGAGCCACCACGCCCAGCCTCTTGCGTTATTAATATTAGATCTCTCAATGTTATGATAATTGACCAATATGCACATGGGAAAGTTGAGATCCATAAGAGTTAAGTGATGCATTCGATGTTTTGGAGAGATGGCAACTGATGGGGTCAGTGCTCATTTTGCTATATCTTAAGATTTTAGTTTTAGTCTTAGCACTATTATTGTTTTTTTAGAGACCGAATCTCAGTTAATGTTGTGCAGGCTTGTTTGAAACTCCTCGGGCCTCAAGCGATCCTCCCACCTCAGCTTCCTGAGTAGCTGGGACTACAGGCGTGCACCACCATGCCCAGCTAATTTACAATGTTTTTTTTATAGATGCAGGGTTTCACTATGTTGCCCAGGCTGGTGTCAAATTCCTGGGTTCAAGCAATCCACCCACCTCAGCTTCCCAAAGTGCTGGGATTACAGGTATGAGCCACCACACCCTACCACAAATGACATTTTAATATCTCACTTTCTTATTCTGTGAAATCAGGGATCAGAAAAATAACATAATAAAATATGATGGAGTTGGCTAGGTTAATAAAAAATGTGTTCTATGCAGGAAATTCGGAAATGCTTGGATAAACAAAGGTAAGGTTTCTTATCTATAGTATTTCTCAGAGCCTTTAACAAATTAACATTCATAATAGTGGCATGTTGCACTTCACAAACTTTTGGGACATATAAACACTTTTTATTTTATGTTATGCCATACTATGTAACTGAAGTTAATCTGAAGGATTTCAGGGCAGAACAAAGAAAAAGAATGTGACCACAAGGTGGCAGTGGGACACAACAAGCTCTTTTTGGACAGTGCTTTGACAGGTTGGCATGCAGGGAAGTCCCTCACAGCATGAAAGCTGCCAAAGGCAACAACAATGTAGGGTGGCCACTAATGAGAAGAGGGAGAATAAGAGAATCCCTGGAGGACTAGAGAGAGGGTGTATGTGTCATGATGTCGTTTAGCAGAAAGATGGGGGGATCTCTGGGTTAGAGAGCTCCAAAGGACAGCAGTGGGTTGGGGTCTTTTATACTCCAGGATTTTTATCTTATCTATGGGTAGTAGATGTTGAGTGTAGTTTGCAGGGTATGTAAAGCAGGTGGGCTCTAGATGGCTAACAGTTTGCTTATTTAGGCTATACTTAAACAACTGGATGCATAAAAGTTGGATTTGGTGCTGAGGGGCTTTTGAACTAACAGTCCTGGTTGCTGTGAAGAAGTAAAGAACACAGGGCCCCAAAGGTCATTTTTAGATCACTTATGTAACAGTAACACCTAGTCCAGTATTTACCAACTGTGATCCAAAAATATTTTAATTCTATTCCAAATATTTTGAACTCCTGCCATTTTTGTCTACTTTAACCACTTCTGGCAGCCACATGAAAATATAAGAAGTGATTTGGAAGGGATATGCTATTCTTTTCGTTTCGTTTCTTTTCTTTGAGACAGAGTCTTACCCTGTCACTCAGGATGGAGTGCAGTGGCGCAATCTTGGCTAACTGCAACCTCTGCCTCCCAAGCTCAAGTGATCCTCTTGCCTCAGCCACCAGAGTAGCTGGGATTACAGGTGTGTGCCACCATGCCCAGCTAATTTTTGTATTTTTAGTAGAGAGGGGGTTTTGCCATGTTGGCCATGCTGGTCTCAAACTCCTGACCTCAAGTGATCTACCTGCCTTAGCTTCCCAAAGTGTGGGGCTACAGGCATGAGCTAACATGCCTGGACAGAAAAGGATATGCTTTCTTGCTGCAAATGCTGAAGTTGACTGATAATTTTTCTTTACCATAAAGCAGTGCTTCCTAAAGTATGATCTGCATTTTTTTTTTTTTTTTAAGACAGGGTTTCACCATATTGGTCAGGCTGGTCTTGAACTCCAGACCTCAGGTGATCTGCCCGCCTTTGCCTCCAAAGTGCTTTGATTACAGGCGTGAGCCACCACACCCAGCCAAACTGTACTCCATCAAATTTGTTTTTTTTGAGATTTGAGTCTCACTCTGTCACCCAGGCTGGAGTGCAATGGTGTGATTTCAGCTCACTGCAACCTCTGCCTCCCAGGTAGAAGTGATGCTCCTGCCTCAGCCTCCTGAGTAGCTGGGATTATAGGCACACACCACCACACCCAGCTAATTTTTGTATTTTTAGTAGAAACAGGGTTTCTCCAGGTTGGCCAGGCTGGTCTTGAACTCCTGACTGATCTGCATTTTTTTTTTTTTTTTTTTGGAGACAGAATCTCCCTCTGTCACCAGGCTGGAGTGCAGTGGCACGATCCCAGCTCACTACAACTTCTGTTTTCCGGTTTCAAGCAATTCTCCTGCCTCAGCCTCCTGAATAGCTGGGACAACAGGCACACACCACCAGGCCCGGCTAATTTTTTGTACTTTTAGTAGAGATGAGGTTTCACCATGTTGGCCAGAATGGTCTCGATCTCTTGACCTCGCGATCTGTCCGCCTCCGCCTCCCAAAGTGCTGGGATTATAGGTGTGAGCCACCACACCCGGCCTGATCTGCATAGTCTATAGTCTGAGACCCTTTCAGGGATGTGAACTGAACTAGTCACTTTTCTCATGGAACATCATTTTTACTTTTTAAAAGAATGACTGATACGGTTTGGCTGTGTCGCCATCCAGATCTCATCTTGAACTGTAGCTATCACAATTCCCACATGTTGTGAGAGGGACCCGGTGGGAGGTAATTGAATCATGGGGGCAAGTCCTTCCTGTGCTGTTCTTGTGATAGCAAATTAGTCTCATGAGATCTGATGGTTTTAAAAGGGAAACCCCTTTCACTTGGCTGTCATTCTCACTCGTCTGCCGCCATGTAAGATGTGCCTTTTGCCTTCAGCCATGATTGTGAGGCTTTCCCAGCCATGTGGAACTGAATGCATTAAACTTCTTTTTCTTTATAAATTACCCAGTCTCGGGTATGTCTGTAGCAGCAGGGTGAAAACAGACTAATACAATGACTGGCAGTGTAAGGTTATTTATTTTATTTTATTTTATTTTATTTTTGAGATGGAGTTTCACTCTTGTCACCCAGGCTGGAGTGCAATGGCACGATCTCGGCTCACTGCAACCTCCGCCTCCTGGGTTCAGGCAATTCTCCTGCCTCAGCCTCCTGAGTAGCTGGGATTACAGGCACGTGCCACCATGCCCAGCTAATTTTTTGTATTTTTAGTAGAGATGGGGTTTCACCATGTTGACCGGGATGGTCTTGATATCTTGACCTTGTGATCCACCCACCTTGGCCTCCCAAAGGGCTGGGATTACAGGCTTGAGCCACCGCGCCCAGCCTAGGTAAGGTTATTCTTATTTGAGTACCTGGCAGAGTATTTTGTGAAAATGGGAGAAATGAGGCTGTCATTTCAAAGAAAACAAATGACAAGGATTTGTTATCAGTGATAAAACTTTAGCTTTCAAGTGAATTTTGGCAGCCTTGTAGCTGCCACTGTGATCTTGAAAGCTATACAGATCCTTTCTAATGACATCAGTCATGATATTAACAACTGATTTTTGTTTTGGATAATGAAATGTGTCAATATATAAGACACTTATATAACTCAGAGAACCAATATTTTCCAAACTGCCAATGCATAATGCTACAAAATCATGCATGGGTAAAGATCAACTCAAAATTCAAGACAGACTAGTGGCTCGTAACACAAATGTATGAATAGTTCATTGATATGTTTTTGACTTCCACATTGCAATAACCCTTAAGCAATTACCTAATGTGCTGAGTTTTGGGGTATCAAAGAAAAGTATCAACAGTGATCTGAAAAGTTATGATCTGAATGAAAATATATCTCTTTTCTAGGTAATAGATTTATAATTTTTAAAAAATGAATGTCTATTAAAAATGTATGTTTTAATTGAAATTTTAATTTAACAAATATACATAAACAAAAACTCTTTGGGATCCTGTAAATGGGTCCTGGGGACTATTTGAAAAATACCACCAGAAAGTATTATTTCAATTACTGAAACCTACAAATGGTTAAGTATTTTCTCATCACCAACATAAAAGTATGAAGTAAAACCAATAGAATTGCTCTGAAATATAAGAGAAAATACAAAATCTAAGGTGCTTCTTCGGTGAATTACATTTATATCATATATCTTTTAGATTTTTATAATTGTAATTAAATTTTGTTTTCTCTAATTTTTTGTTGTTGTTGAGATGGAGTTGCCCTCTGTTGCCCAGGCTGGAGTGCAGTGGTGCAATCGCAGCTCACTGCCACCTCTGCCTCCAGGTTCAAGTGTTTCTGCCTCAGCCTCCCAAGGAGCTGGGATTACAGGTGCCTGCCACCACACCCGGCTAATTTTTGTACTTTTAGTAGAGACAGGGTTTCACCATGTTGGCCAGACTGGTCTTAAATTCCTGACCTCAGTGATCCGCTCACCTCAGCCTCCCAAAGTGCTGGGATTACAGGCCTGAGCCACTATGCCTGGCCTATAATGGTATTTTAATTTGCATGTTGAACAAGGATGGCTCTTAAGGTACGACATTAACAGCAACTCTACTTTTGTCTCCCTTGGTCCCTTTAAAGCTGTTCATTGAAGGATTATTCTTCCCCTGCTCCTGAATGAAAATTTAGTTAATACTATGACTTTCTAATTATTTCCACTATATACACTCAATCACATTTTAAGTTGCAAAATACAGACTCTCTTTGTTGATATCCCACCCATTGCACTCTGCACCCATCCTTCTAGGATGGCTCTCCCTCCCACTAGGCCCAATCTGGCTGGTGGGAAACATGTACACATCCTCAAATTCTGGGAATTTAGGCTGATTCTAATGAAGCAGTGGCAAACCTCTTCACTTCTGTCTGAGCAGCTGATCTATGCCCACTCCCAACTGCAGAGGACATGTAACAGGCCCTCTGCCACCCTCTCATGGGGCTCTAGGTGAAAGGTGAAGCAGTAGCATGAATTTGGTTCTCAATATTTCTTTTGAAAAGCTGCAGCTCTGCCATTTCTTTCACTTTAGAATTTTTTATCTACTGAGTCTTGCTAATTAATTGCAATTTCCAATTATAGAATAATATAATTTTACTTTTATAATAAAGAATTAATTATATCTATTTTTGAGTATATATTATATATATAATACTGTACTATATATGAAAGACAGACAAATACTTACATGGCATAATTCTGTCCTTTAGAAGTTTACAGTTGAGTAGGTAAGGTCAGTATTTTCAGCCATTACATAGATGTGAAAAGATTTAGTGTGATTACACTTTCCTGGTTTCTGGAATCAAACCAACTAGGCATTGATCTTAAATCCATGATCTGTTAACATATCTTTGGTTACTAGTGATCTCTGTCATGACATGATTTATGTCAAAAGACTCCTTGGTTTGAAAATCTGATTAAACATGTCAGTATATTTTCTAGACTTGAAAATTGGTATTTAGGCCAGGCATGGTAGCACACACCTGCAATCCCAGCATTTTGGAGACCGAGGTTAGTGGATCACCTGGGTCAGGAGTTCAAGTTCAGCCTGGCCAACATGGTGAAACTCCATTTATATTAAATATGCAAAAATTATCTGGGCATGGTGGTGCACGCCTGTAATCCCAGCTACTCCGGAGGTTGAGGCAGGAGAAGTGCTTGAACCCGGGAGGTGGAGGTTGCAGAGAGCTGAGATTGTGCCACTGCACTCTAGCCTGAGTGACAAAGTGAGACTCTGCCTCAAAGAAAAAATAAAAAAGAAAATTGGTATTTGTTCCTTACCTCTACAGATGCTTTTCAACTTGTGATGGGGTTACACACTGATAAGCCCATTATAAGTCAAAAACACACAAAATCGAAAATGGGTTCAATATACCTAACTTACCAAACAACAGCTTAGCCTAGCCTACTTTAAACATGCTCAGAACACTTAAATTAGCCTACAGTTGGCCAAAATTACCTGACACAAAGCCTACTTTATAATAAAGTGTTAACAATCTCATGTAATCTATTGAATACTATACTGAAAGTGAAAAAAATGGTTGCATAGGTTCTTGAAGTATGGCTTTACTGAATGCATACGGCTTTTGCACCATTATAAAGTCAAAAAACTATAAATTGATCCTTGTAAATCAGGGATCATCTGTGTTCTGATGGCCACCACACCTGGCCAATTAATTTTTAATAGTTTAAAAATAATTCACATGATATAAAATTCAAAAGATACAAAAGAGCATACAATGACAGTTTTCCTACTCTTGTCCCTTTACAACTTTTTGTGGAGTTAACCACTGTTAACAGTTTCTTTTTTTCTTTTCTTCTCTTTTTTTTTTTTTTTTTTTTTGACACAGGGTCTCACTCTGTCACCCAGACTGGAGTGCAGTGGCGTGACCATGGCTCACTGCAGCGTTGAACTCCCAGGCTCAAGCGATCCACCCGCCTTAGCCTTCCCAGGTGCTGGGATTACAGGCATAAGCCGCCACACCCAGCCACCAGTGTCTAATGTGTCCTTGCTAGCTCTAGTTTCTTAAGAAATGTGTTTGCATAAAGCAAGATCTAATCTTCACTACAGATGTCACTGATACCCAAATACAATCTATGGTTACAGCCTCGGTTAAGGTTGGCAATCTAAAAATAAAAGTGAGAAGCTGTCAAAGGGACTTCCTAAAAATAAAAGAGAAGTTGTCAAAGGAACTTCCTAAAACTGAAAGAGAAGTTGTCAAAGGAACTTCCAGGATAATAACTTAACCTACAGAATAATCGTTTAGACTGGCTTGGCTCAGTGGCTCACGCCTGTAATCCCAGAACTTCGGGAGGCTGAGGCTGGTGGATCACGAGGTCAAGAGTTCAAAACCAGCCTCGCCAATATGATGAAACCCCATCTCTACCAAAAATACAAAAATTAACTGGACATGGTGGTGCAGGCCTGTAGTCTCAGCTACTTGAGAGGCTGAGGTAGGAGTATCACTTTAACCTGGGAGGCAGAAGTTACAGTGAGCCAAGATTATGTCTCTGCCCTCCAGCCAGGGTGACAGAGCAAGACTCCATCTCAAAAAAAAAAAAAAAATTGTTTAGACTGTAATTAAAGAAATGACTGGGCATAACTACTGATTTACAAGTGAGATCCAGTTTATATTATGGTATGAGATCTATTATAGGGGTAATATGAACAGGTGAGGTGCCATGGTTTCTATGGTAGGAGGATATATACCAGGGCTTTTATACAGGCTAAATGGGCTATTGCTACTTTGTTCTCCTTCAGTGAAGAGCCACATTAGCCTAAAAGTCCAAATTATTCTGATCTTAATGTCTATAGTTTGGTAGCAGTTAAGAAGTCATTTTAGTCTATCTGATAGATGTAATATTGTAAATCTGAAATTTTCTTATTGTTTATATAAAGCATCATGTTCAATATCATGAACATCATCATCCTCTGCATAGCTAACATTTATTGAGCACTGGTCACCACCTTCATTATCATTATCATGACTAACATTTTTTTTAAGAGACAGGGTTTCACCATGTTGACCAGGATGGTCTTGATCTCCTGACCCTCGTGATCCACCCACCTCAGACTCCCAAAGTGCTGGGATTACAGGCGTGAGCCACCATGCACAGCCTTATCATGACTAACATTTAATGAGCTCTTACTATGTGCGAGGCCACCATATAAAGAATTCACAGATAATCATGACCAAGTCTATGAGGTAGATACTTTCATTGTGCCTGTTTTACAGATGAGGAAACTGAATAATGAAATGGGTTAAGTAATATACTCAAGGTCACACAGTTAGTAAAAGATGAAGCCAGGATTTGAACCCAAGCAGTCTATCTCACTAACCTGTTATCAAGGGGCATCCATGGAAGAGTAATATACGTATCTGAGGACAGTAAGTAAGGACAGCTTCAACAGCCCCATCAGTCAGATTTACACAATGTCCCATATGAATCTCCTATGCAAAAATAAAGAAAATAAAGTCTAATGAAAACATAGATCTATAATAACAATATGAACAATTTTGAGAAACACTCTGATACAAAAAGTACCAAATATCTACTTACAAGAAAAACTATATAGAAAAGACCAGTGTAAGTCTGAAGTAATTTGGAAGGAGCAGCCTAAAAAGTTAAATGCCCAACCATTTTATAAAGTAATGTGTAATATCTATTAAAGCTGAAGATGAGTATGCCCCAGAACCCAGCAATTCCAATTATTAATATATACTATAGAGAATCTCTTCTACATGTGCACAAGGAAACAATTTATAAATATGGCCTTTGCAGTATTACTTGTAATAGCAAAAAACTGGAGAACGGGAAAATCAATGGTTTATAAATAGAATAGAATAAGAGAAAACAGCTCTAATGAAAAATACTTGTATTAATAGATAAAAATCTCAAACATGTTAGCTCAGATCCTTTGGAAAACAGTATGGTAGTATCTTATAAAACTAAACATGTATTTGCTATATGACCCAGCAATTTCACTCTTAGGCATTTACCCAAGAAAAATGAAACATATGTCTACACAGAGGCTCGTATGCAAACATCTGTAGCAGTATTATAACAGTCCAATATTAGAGCAACCCAAATGTCCGTCAAATGATACAATTATTATTTTTTAATTTCCATAGGTTTTTAGGGAACAGGTAGTATTTGGTTATATGTCTAAGTTCTTTAGTGTTCATTTGTGAGATTTTGGTGTACCCATCAACTAAGCAGTATACACTGAACCCGATTTTTAGTCTTTTACCCCTCACCCTCTTCCCATCCTTTCCCCTTGAATCCCCAGAGTCTACTGTGTCATTCTCACGCCTTTGCAACCTCATAGTTTAGCTCCTACTTATGAGTGAGAACATATGATGTTTGGTTTTCCATTCCTGAGTAACTTCACTTAGAAAAATAGTCTCCAATCCCATTCAGGTTACTGAATTAATTAATGTCATTAATTAATTCCTTCTTATGGCTGAGTAGTATTTTATTGTATATGCATATATATATATCACAGTTTCTTTATCCATTTGTTGATTGTTGGGCATTTGGGTTGGTTCCACATTTTTGCAATTGCAAATTGTGCTACTATAAACGTGTGTGCAAGTATCTTTTTCATATAATGACTTCTTTTCCTCTGGGTAGATACCCAGTAGTGGGATTGCTGGATCAAATGGTAGTTCTACTTTTAGAATTTTAAGGAATCTCCACACTGTTTTCCACAGTGGTTGTACTAGTTTCCATTCCCACCAGCAGTGTAGAAGTGTTCCCTCTTCACTGCATCCATACCAACATCTATGTTTGTCTTCTTTTTCTTTTTCTTTTTTTTGAGACTGAGTCTCAGCTCTGTCATCTAAGCCTGAATGCAGTGGTGTGATCTTGGCTCACTGCAACTTCCACCTCCTGGGTTCAAGAGATTCTCCTGCCTCAGCCTCCCAAGTAGCTGGGATTACAGGTGCATGCTACCACGCTCAGCTAATTTTCGTATTTTTAGTAGAGTTGGGGTTTCACCATGTTGGCCAGGCTGGTCTTAAACTCCTGACCTTAGGTGATCCACTCACCTCGGCCTCCCAAAGTGCTGGGATTACAGGCATGAGCCACCATGCACAGCCTGATTTTTTTATTATGGCCATTCTTGCAGGAGTAAGGTGGTATCACATTGTGGTTTTGGTTTGCATTTCTGCAATCATTAGTGATATAGAACATTTTGTCATGTTTTTTGGCCATTTGTACATATTCTTTTGAGAATTGTCTATTCATGTCCTTAGCCCACTTTTTGATGGGACTATTTGCTTTTTTCTTGCTAACTTGTTTGAGTTTGTTCTAGATTCTGGATATCAGTCCTTTGTCAGATGTATACATTGTGAGGATTTTCTCCCACTCTGTGGGTTATTTGTTTACTCTGCTGACTGTTCCTTTTGCTGTGCAAAAGCTCTTTAGTTTAATTAAGTCCCAGCTATTTATCTTTGCATCGAATGGTAAAATTATAAATAAATTGTAGCATATCTGTGCTATGGAATACTACTTAGCAATAAAAAGGAATGAAATATTAACATATGCAACAACATGGATCAATCTTGCAAACATTATGCTAAGTGAAAGAAGTAAAAGAAAGAAATAAAAACCAAAATACTATATTATATTTTGCAGAATTCCATTTATATAAAATTGAATTTATATACAGTTGTAGAAAAGGCAAAACAATGACAAAGTAAATCAGTAGTTGCCAAAGAGAGGGTCACAGAAGGGGATCAACTACAAAGGACCAGAAACCCAAAAAAAAAAAAAAAAGAAAAGAAAAGAAAACCACAGTTTTAGGGTGATGAAAATGTTCTATGTATCAATTGTTGTGTGGTTATATGGCTGTATAACATTTGCCAAAATTTATCTAATTATACACATAAAATGAATTAATTTTCTTGTATGTAAATTATACCTCAATTACACCTGAAAATTTTCAGAAAACATAATTCCGAATAACGCAAGTTGTAAAGGGACATATATATGATGAAACTATATAAAACAACGCTATATCTTATTTATGGATTTATACATAATAGAAAAAGGATCCATTTCTGTCTCAGCAAGGTCCACAGGAAAAAAAGAAAGAAAAAGTATCCAAACATGCAAGGAAAGATACATAATCATATTTAGGATTCTACCTTTGAAGGCAGAAAGGGAGAATAATGGAGTGGGGCTTTTGATGTAACTTTATTTTATTTTATTTTAGATGGAGTTTCATTCTTATTGCCCAAGCTGGAGGGCAATGACACAATCTCTGCTCACTGCAACCTCTGCCTACTGGGTTCAAGCGATTCTTCTGCCTCAGCCTCCAGAAACCAAAATCCTGTGTTAAAAGACTTCTTCATATATTTAGAAATAGGTTACAAGTGCATTAGTCATTCAATTCAAAGGATGTACACAAATTTGAGATCTTTTTTAGGCTAGGTGTGGTGGCTCACACCTGTAATCCCAGCACTTTGGGAGGCTGAGGTAGGAGGATCACCCAAGGTCAGGAGTTTGTGACAAGCCTGGCCAACATGGTGAAACCCTGTCTCTACTAAAAATACAAAATTAGCCAGTGGCACATGTCTGTAGTCCCAGCTACTTGGGAGGCTGAGGCATGAGAATTGCTTGAACTTGGGAGGTAGAGGTTGCAGTGAGCAGAGATTGTGCCACTGCACTCCAGCCTGGGCAACAGTGCAAGACTCTGTGTCAAAAAAAAAAAAAATCTTTTAAATGATCGTACAATATGGCTATTGAAAAACAGAATTGATAGGATGACAAGAGAATTAGTACTCCTGGTAGAAATACCAGTTAGACCTGAAATCCTATTATAAATTTAGACTAATAAATATTCACAATCTTCATCCATAATAAGATGATTCTTAAATCTGTTAGAAGCTAAAGCTTCTGGCAAATAAAACATTTTACTGGAAGTAAAATGAGTTTTTATTTTAAAACACCTTTATTTTATTTCCTTAACAGTTTTTACTCTGGCAATAAAGAGACAGAAACCCCCTCCCCCAAAAAAGTCCATAAAATACTTAACTGATAAAGCATGGTTATCTGCTAGGTTTTAAAAATAATTTCTGAGAATATAAAAATTTAATCACCACTATCTTTAAAATTATTTTAAAATTACCTCTAATTTCTTGGCACAAGGTCCACTAACAAGTGCAATCACACCACTGTCAGATACCTAAGCAAAGGGAAAAAGAAACACAGCCCATGAGAGCAGACAATGGAAGCAGAATTTTTAAAAATGTATTACTTATTTAGATAGAGTCTTATTGCTTCCCGTTCATCAAACATGTGTTTTAGCCATACATACCTTCCACCCTTGTTACTTGAGAGGAATGTGCCAAAATATATTGCAATTTCTTAACCATAAAAACATGAAATAGTCAATAATTTCAACAATACCAAAATGAACTAATTATTATGTGTTCTTATTAGTCATGAAAATACATTTGGCAAACACATTTGGCCTATATGTCATTTACCTGAGTAGCTGAAAAGTCAACACACTGCAAAAACGGGCAGTTTTTTCCTAATGCATGTAAGGACACATCAGTAATACTTAAGCAGCCACCTAAATCGATGATCTTTAACAGCTGGCAATTGAGTGCAAGAGCAACGACTCCTTCATCAGTGAGATTGCAGCATCGTTTCAAAGAAGCTTCATGTAGGTATGAACAAGATGAAGCCACAGCTTTTATTCCTGAGGGAAAATATATCTTAATACAAACCCAATACTAGGGAAAAAAAAGGTCTATAGAGGGGAAAAAAGGTAAAGATTCACTAATTCATCTAATAGTGACATTGAACAATGAAGTCTGTCTAGCTATAAAAAACTATGCATTGCACAAACTGACAGGAGAGTGCCTGGTAAATTTAATCTAATGATTAATTCTTTTGTAATACGACATCAAAGAAACCTTAACAAAATATGAACTGGTCATTTCTTGTTTGACTATACCAGGCAAAATATTTAAAATATGGACATATGCATCCATAATTTCTTTAATCTTTATTTTTTTTGAGACAGAGTCTCCCCATGTCACCCAGGCTGGAGTAGTGGTGCAATCTTGACTCATTTCAACCTCTACCTTACAGGCTCAAGGTATTCTCCCGCCTCAGTCTCCCAAGTAGCTAGGACTACAGGGTACACCACCAGGCCTGGCTAATTTTTGTATTTTTTGTAAAGACACGGTGTGGGTGGGAGGCAGTTCACCATGCTGGCCAGGCTGGCCGAACTCCTCAGCTCAAGCAGACCACCAGCCTCCCAGCTAAAAAAGTGCTGGGATTACTGGTAGAAGCCACCTAACCTGGCCCATGTTTATGTTAAATATGTTTAAAATCCAAGGTAATGACTTACCCAGTGTCTTTCCTAACGTTGAGCACTGATTATAAGCAAGTATTCTAACTTGGATAATTTTCTTAGTCTGAATGTTTTTACTGATTAAATATAATTCGTATTTCTTTGACATCTTCATACTCTCTTTTGGTGTATTTTCTCCCTTACTCCACAATTTTACCAGATACTGAATAGTAATCTACCAGTGTACTCAGTATTAATAAACATACCTTCTGAAGTTACGGAAGCTCGATTCCCTTTTGAACAATTTAAATTTAATTTCTTTAGTTTTCTACAGGTAGACAGGTGCAGGAGAGCAGCATCTGATACGTCACAGCTCCGTAGGTCTAGAGTTTGGACTTCAGGATGTAAAATCTGTAACAAATAAGTGATTTTGAAAAATTATTTCTTTTTAAAATTTTATCATTATTATTATTATTTTGAGACAGAGTCTCACTCTGTCGCCACGCTGGAGTGCAGTTGTGCGATTTTGACTCACGGCAACCTCGAGTAGTTCAAGAAATTCTCCTGCCTCAGCTTCCCTAGTAGCTGGGACTACAGGTGCGTGCCACCACACCCAGCTAATTTTTGCAGTTTTAGTAGGCGGAGTCTTACCACATTGGCCAGGATGGTCTCCATCTCTTGACCTCGTGATCTGCCCATCTCGGCCTCCCAACCCAAACTCTTGGGGTTACAGGCGTGAGCCACCGCAGCTAGCCGATTATTTCTTTCTATAAATACATTTATTCCATATTCAGTGTTTCAACGGTCATAACAGACAAGTGGCTGATGTAAAATACAGCAAAGAATACAGAAGCATATCCATGTAGAGACAGACAAATAAACGTAAAGCAGGAGAAAACCAAGTGCAGCTTTCACTGCTAGCAAAGTCCTTATTGGGACAAAAAACACTATTGAGATGGCTTATTCAGGGAAAGGATCCATAGATCTCAGAAGCTTAACCAATGTGGCAGTGAGTAATAATCCTCTGGTGGCTGCTCTCATTAGAGACCCTCCCTATGAATCTCTGGGCTTAGGAAGTATGAGTTTTTAATCACTTGTGTACCAAGTGCCTACAGAGCACTGGAATTGCTTATCTAGAATATTTGCCTTCTGTGAGATATGGCACGGTTTCTCTTCTAACAGCCTGCTCAACCTTTTATTCAATTCCCAGTACCTCCCCCTACTTTCTTCTTTTCTTCTTTCTGATTTTACTACATGCCCAGACCTGCCACAACACCATGGAGTTATCAGCACCAGCTCACATTCCTACACTTATTTAAAAACAGATTGAGTCTCTAGTCCGCCACAGACAACCCCTTCCTCCTCTCCCCTCTCTCCCATTATGGGTCCACCTTATCTAAAGTAGTTTAAATGTTTAGCCGATCGGGTCTAGTGTAGATTGTGCAGTCCGACCCCAGCCAATGGGGAAAGGACACCGAGACAAGAGTCGCATTGGAAATAAAAGCTTCTACTCGCCTTTATTTGGGGCGCTCTCGTGGCCAGCCTTACAAGAGGCACCCTTCTACACAGAAGTAAATTTACTTTACTGAAAAATCCTTTGTCTGAGTACTCACTTTTCCTTACAACTCCAAGCTTTATTTCTAACGTATATCATTATTTTTGGGATCTAATACAAATAATCCCAGAATTATTGGGTGTTTTCTTGAGGTCGACAAATAATAGGTTAATTCCTAAGCATTTTGAGCTCTTTCCTAGGAGTATTTTTCCATTCTTTAATTTTTTCCAAAACAGAAATGTCTTTACCTTTCTGAAAATAAAAATAATGTATTATTATTGTAAAACATTCAGACAATAAGCCAGGCATGGTGGCTTATGCCTGTAATCCCAGCACTTTGGGAGGCGGAGGCTGAGGCTGAGGCTGGTGGATCATGTGATATCAGGAATTTGAGACCAGCCTGGCCAGCATGGTGAAGCCCCATGTCTACTAAAAATATAAAAAATAAAAATAAAAAAAATAACCAGGTGTGGTGGCACACACCTGTAATTCTAGCTACTGAGGAGGCTGCGGCAGGAGAATTGCTGGAACCCAGGAGGTGGAGGTTGAAGTGAGCTGAGACTGTGCCACTGCACTCCAGCCTGGGCAACAGAGCTACACTCTGTCTCAGAAAAACAAAAACAAACAAAAAACATTCAGACAATATAGAAAAACTATAATAAATTATAATAATGATTTCTATTTATTAAGTGTTTACCAAGAAGGGTACTAAGTGTCATATATATTATGTTATTTAATATTCTCTCTCTCTCTCTTCTCCCGTAAGGGGTTGGTCATTGTCATTTTGCAAATAGGGAATTGAGACCCTGAGAGCTAGTAGCCTACATAAAGAACATAGCCAAAAGGAGCAGAGGTAGGATTGGAACTCAGGTCCTTTAAATTCCAAAGCCTATATTTTTAACCTCTATAACTAAAATTATCCATAATACCAATACCCAGAGATAAAATTATATTAGTTTTTTAAAAATTTTAGATTCAGGGGTACCTGTGCAGGTTACATGGATATACTGCGTGATGCTAAAGTTTAGCTTCAATTGAACCCAAAATCCAAACAGTGAACACAGTACCTGACAGGTAGGTTTTCAACCCTTGCTTCCCTCCCTCCTTCCTCCCTTTTGAAGTCCTCACTGTGTATTATTTCCATCTTCATGTCTGTGTGCACCCAATGATTAGCTCCCATTTATAAGTGAGAGCATGTGGTATTTGGTTTTCTGTGTCTGCATTAATTCATTTAGGATAATGGCCTCCAGCTGCATCCATGTTGCTGTAAAGGACATGATTTTGTGGCTGCATACATTCATTCTGATGTTTTTTTGAGTTTAAAAAAAACTTTGAAGAAGAACAGGATCAGATCACATATAAGATGAGCCCTTTTTTATAAAATCAATAGATTGTGGTTGCATACTATTCCATTTTCTGCAAGTACCGTAACTTGTTAAATACACTGGCAAACACTTGAGTTGAACATTTAGGTTGTTTTAGGGAGGCCATGTTGTGCCGTGATTAAGAACATATGCTCTGCAGGCAGACTGCCCAAGCTGGAACCCTATGATTGTGATCAAGCTCAGTTTTCTCTCTGTGCTTCACCAGCCTTATTATTAAAACAGATGATATGTTGTGAGAAATAAAGGTGTCTTGCTTATACGCTATTCACAACTATGCTTATTATTACAAATGATATTGTAATGACTATACCTGTGTACTTTTCTATTATCTTCCTCAGATTTCTACCGGAAGTAAATTGTCGAGTTAATCATAAGCAAATCTGTAGAACTTCTGACAGTGAATGCCACTGTCCTTCTAAAAGGTTATTTTAAAATCAATTGACACTCTCACTAGTAGTAGATAAAAGTGACAGTTTCTCCACACTATTGCTAACACTGGGTTTTGGGTTTTTTCTTAAGTCTCTGCCAAACTGAAAGGCAAACTGTCACATTGATGACTAGAGAGGTTAAGTATCCTTTGATATGTTATTGGAGATTTGTATTTTTTTCCTCTGAGTATTTCCTTATTCTTCCGGTTTTTTATTTGGTTGTTTTGAAGGAATTCTTTATACTGTCAAGATTTAAAAAGCCCTTAGATTTTCATAGATATTGTAAATATTTTTGCAAGTTTTTGACTTTGTTTCTTTTTTCTTCTTGCCATAAGGAAATCTGTATTTTTATGTAATCAAATCCATCCATCTCTTTTTTTCTTGGTTTCCAACTTTGGTATCCTGTTTAAAAAGGCCTTCTCCATTCAGAGAGTATAAAAAGATTTAGGAAATACTTCAAAAACAGCCATCCAAAGATGTGTGTAACTTTGTAACAGATGTTGTATCTGGCTTTTTGAATAATGTCATGAGCAGGACTCTCATTAAGGGTAGAGACTAGAGGGAGAATATCCGGAAAAATCATGTCTTGTTTTTCTAGCTCATTCACTCTCTTTACTTCTCCTTTTCATTCAGCTAAAATAAGGTTTCAAAAATGGTAAGGGCTGACATCAAACAAAAACGTAAGTCACTGAAGTATAAGCTAAAGGGATAGAAAAAAATGAGGATAGTGGAAAAGTGAAGAAAACCACCATTTTTCCACAGTGTCATAATGGTTCATCTATGAGTCACACATAACATTACATACTTCAACAGAACCATCAACAATAAGAACCTGGAGATATGATTCTACTTCCACAGAGCCAAGCAAACTACACCACTAAGATGTCTATGTTCAAATGTAAGCTAATAGGAAGAAAATAAAGCATTATAATAAAGGTATATCAGGTTAATGCAGAAGAAACATTAGGGACAGGTTGAAGTGCAATTCCAATGTAAAGTCACAGGGCTGGTCACATGCTCTACCATGTGGGCTGGGGCAGTGGCTCACACTTGTAATCCCAGATCTTTGGGAGGTCAAGGTGGGCGGATTGCTTGAGTCAAGAAGTTTGAGACCAGCCTGGGCAACATGGGGAAACTCTGTATCTACAAAAAATACAAAAATTACTTGGGTGAAGTGGTGGGCACCTGTAGTCCTAGGTACTCAGGAGGTGGGAGGATCACCTGAGCCCAGGAGGTTGAGGCTGCAGTGAGCCATGATTATGCCACTGCACTCTAGCCTGGGTGACAGAGATCCTGCCTCAAACAAACAAACACCACAGAAAAACATATGCTGGAGTGCTATCATCAGAGCTTGCTTACTTTTGATTATGGGCATTAGGTAGAAGGTAAGGTGAAGTTAGAGAAATTGTGGAGTCCTAATTATGGAAAAGAAGTCAGGCTGCAGGACCAGAGTAATAAAAACATAAAGCAGATAAGCTATAGGTCTGCCTTTCTTTGTGGCCCAGAACATATAGCCCTCCTGTGCAGACAACATACGTAACTTACAAACTTCTTGCTTATCACCAAACGATTTATCATCAAACACCTCGGCTGACAGAAGGTTGCAAGTTAGCTCCCTGCTACCTTGGTGTTGTCAATCAGCCCAAGTTCCATTCTATATAATCCCCTGCAAGCCTCTGTCTCCTGGCAGTTGGCTCCTCTCTTGCTGGCTCTGCCCATTGCTCTCTTGCAATGTATTTTCTTATTTTCTCTAATAAATCTGCCTTTCTTTACCTATAACTGTCTTGGTAAATTATTTTCCCACCATCCCACCAGCCTGGATAGTTGCCATTCACCCTCAACAGCAATTAGCAGTTCTAGTCTCTGCAGACTAGATGGTGATGACTGCAGAGTGGTGATGGCTGCAAACACAAAGACAATATTTAAATATAAGTAGTGGAGAAATTGCTAACTAGCATTTTCAGTTTTTGAAACACAAATAGCAAAAATACAAAAGATAACACAGGAGTAATAGCAAAGGAAATCATCTATTCTGTTATTTAATAACCTTTAAAAATCAGGGGCTGAAGGTTAAGCCCTAATCTGAGGGGCTGTTTAGCAGAAGGAAGAGTGATTAACTGTCTTTTCCTGGTACTTAGGGTTCTCTGCCTTGAAGCTCATCCCTCCAGCCCCTCTCCAGGCCTCCACCCACTGTGTCAGCTCAGTAAGGCTAATACAGTCTTGTTTATAAATAAAAAGAGGAAGCATATAAGCTATAGGTCTGCCTTTCTTTATGACCCAGAACATATAGCCCTCCATGAAGCACCAAAAGAGGATGTGGCCTCCTTTACTCTTGCCTCTACCAGAGAATCTACACAGATATGCTCACAGGACAGAACAAGACACCTAGAGAGTATCACTATTTCAAAAGAAAAACAAAGATTACCGATTCCATCAGGAGCAGCGGATTTAGAACACAGGGGCTAAAGGTATTAATAAGCATAATAGTATGCTAAAATAAATAAGAAAAGACTAACAAGATAAAGCAAGAAACCATAAAATGGTAAATTGGAAATACCAAATATGAAAAATATAGCAGTTGAAAAAAGAACAGTATAAATGAGAAGAGTGATAGTTTTTTTTTTTTTTTGTTTTGTTTTTTTTAAGACAGAGTTTTGCTCTTGTTGCCCAGGCTGGAGTGCAATGGCACAGTTTTGGCTCTCGCAACCTCAGCCTCCCCGGTTCAAGTGATTCTCCTGCCTCAGCCTCCTGAGTAGCTGGGATTACAGGTATGCACCACCACACCCGCTTAATTTTGTATATTTTTTTTTTTTTAGTAGAAGCAGGGTTTCTCCATGTTGGTCAGGTTGGTCTCAAACTCCCAAAGTGCTGAGATTACAGGCGTATGCCACTGCTTGAGAACAGTGATTTTTAACTGCTGGTCGTTACTTATGAATGGATTACAAAGTCAGTTTAGCAGGCTGTGATCAACATTTTTTTAAATAAAATAAGACTAAGTAGAAAAAAAATAAAATAGAAAAGACCAAACGTACTGCACATTATACTGTTACACATAACTGTGGTTTGTGTAGTAGAGTCACAATGTAACATATATTTCTTATGTGAGTCTTGACCAAAAAGTTTTAAAACTTTTTGAAAACGTGGAGGTCAAGGGTACAGGTACCATGAAAACAAATGTGCATGGAAGGCTAATGGGAGCTGACCAGAGCAACATCATTTCCTTCCTGAATGTCATTCTGCAGCTGCTTGACCATAGAATGCACTTGCTGATGCTGCAGATGAAATTGCTGCTACTTATGAAAAGACTACAATATGCTGATGACTGAACTTTTTCCAAACCCCTTAATCAAGGACTTCTGCCTAGAAACCCTTATTCTAACTAATGAATTGTTTGATAACCCTTTCCCACCTTTTTCTTTAAAAGACCTCATATATCTCTTAGGACATGTGAATTAAATAGTTAGGACATGATTTCAGATGCCTCTGGAGTCTGTGTTCCTTGAATTGCAATTCTAAAACCACCAATAAACCTTTTTGCTTGGATTTTCAGTCTCCGTGACTGTGGTTGACATGAGAGATGTAACTGAGACAATGGTGGAAGGAGATTTTTTAGGAACTGTTACATATGGACATTTTGGTTATCTGGAGGGAATAAAACAAACTCTGATACTTTATAATATTCTACAATGTGGGCCAGGCACAGTGCTCACACCTATAATCCCAGCACTTTGGGAGGCTGAGGCAGGTGGATCATTTGAGCTCAGGAGTTTGAGACTAGTCTGGTCAACATGATGAAACCCTGTCTCTACAAAAAATGCAAAAATTAGCCAGGCATGGTGGTGCACACCTATAGTCCCAACTACTCAGGAGGCTGAAGAGGAATCACTTAAGCCCAGGCAATGGAGGCTGCAGTAAGCTGGGATTCTACCGTTGTACTCTAGCCTGAGCAGCAGAGCAAGATCCTGTAACAACAACAACAAAAAAAATTAAAAATGATTACCAGTCTTACCATATACTATTGCTCCAAAAATCTAAAACCATATCTAAACAGAAAATATAATACACTTGCTTTACAGTTATTCATACTCTTACCTCACTTATATTTGAATCTGTTATCCGCCCTTGCATGCTCATTATTTTAATCAGTCTATCTTTTATGTTGGGAGGCAAAGGCTTAATGTCTGTGATATATCTGGAAATATTCTTCATGAAGCACCAAAGGCATCTGAAATACAAATACAACACAGTAAATCACATTGGGCCTGCACCGATTCCTAACACTTGTCTTAATGCTATTTGTTAGCACTTAGCCCTTTCATACAAGTGTATGTTTTGGGCGTGTGTGGTAGCTCACACCTATAATCCCAACACTTTGGAGGCCCAGGTAGGAGGATTGCTTGAGCTCAGGAGTTTAAGACCAGCCTGGGCAACATGCTGAAAGCCTATCTCTACAAAAGGAAATAAAAAAATAAGCTGGGCATGGTGGTGTGGGCCTGTAGTCCCAGCCACTTGGGAGGCTGAGCGGGGAGGATAACTTGGGCCCAGAAGGTTGAGACTGCAGTGAGCTGTGATTGTGCCACTACACTCCAGCCTGGGCAACACAGCAAGATCCTGTCTCAAAAAAAGTATATACATCTTACATTAATACTATATTTAAAACTCTAGCTCTTTAAGCTTCAAAAACCTAGTCTGCATTAAATTATGGACAAGATGCTCTTCCTCTAAATTTTTTTTTTATGCATACCTCATGTTCCAAAATGCATTTTAAATGACCAACAAGAGTGTTTTTCCTAAGTTTCTAATTCCTAAGACACATATTCCTAAATAAGCATTACACTGGGACCCACTAATTGAAAAGTTTTATCTGTTAATCCAGCAAACTTGTTTTCACTATTTTTCTTGAAAATTACGTGGATAATGAAATCACTAGAGAAAGAACCATAACTACAAAGATTCTGCAAATAATACAAATCACAGAGATATTAAACTTAGCACCGGCATTGTACGTGCAGAGAGGAGAGTTACCAGACAACAACAACCAAGAATCTTATGACCAACATATCTATCTGTAGACTGAAATTCAACCATCTGAAAAACTCATACTTCAAACAAACAAAAATCTTATTAATTTCTGTGTACAAATATCCCCACATATACAAAATTTTACATTCATGAATGACTGTGGTCTTATACCTGTAATTAATATATATATATATACATATATTTTTTTTTTAGACTGAGTCTTACTCTGTCACCCAGGCTGGAGTGCAGTGGCGAGATCTTGGCTCAGTGCAACCTCCGCCTCCCGGGTTCAAGCAATTCTCCTGCCTCAGCCTCCCAAGTAGCTGGGACTACAGGTGTATACCACTACACCCAGCTAATTTTTGTATTTTCAGTAGAGACAGGGCTTTACCATGTTGGCCAGGATGGTCTCGATCTCTTGACCTTGTGATCCGCTTGCCTTGGCCTCCAAAACAGCTGGGATTACAGGCATGAGCCTCCGTGCCCAGCCACCTGTGATTAATTTTTTAGTGCAATTTTAATTTTTACTTTTGGTTGCCTACACAGTTTCCTCTCTTATTCTTCCCTCTCCATTAGTTTAGCTCTCCGCACCAATGTAGCATATATTCTTACTTTTCTCTGTGCATGTACACACACACAAACACACACACACACACACAAACACACACACACACACACACTCTCTCTCTCTCTTAAAGGCTTGTGTTGGGGAGGGTCATTGTCTCCTAAAATGGCACCACTGTACACTTACTTTTCTACACTATCTTTCATTCAATATCTAATGAAATCCCTTCAAGGCATTAAGCACAGTTCTGATGTTCCTTGAATGGCCACATCATATTTCACAGTATGGATCATCTAATTAGTGACCCCCATGCCGACAAGCATTACCACTATTTCTAGAATATATTGTCAGGTTATTTTTCAGAAAGTCTGGAAAACACTTTATATTTCTATTGGTAGTGTTAGAAGGCTCCTTTTCCTCTACATCCTTCCAGCAATAGGTATTACGGCTAGTTTTATTGACTTATTTTATGTTTAATTTTAATTTTATTTATTCATTCATTTTTTTCTGTCACTTTCTTATCTCTATTTCCCACTCCCATTCCTCACTATTCTAGGAAACCATTCTAATGTTTAATGTGTATCTTTTCATTGTATATTTCCTTTAACATATTTGTTGTATGCATGCTTTCTGATTTGTATACATGGGACTTGTCATAGATTTGTTTCTTTTCACTCAGCACTATGTTTTCAGGATCACCTACTCTTAACTGTTGGAAAGCCTAACAGGTGAAAACGGTGTCTTGCTATTACTTTAACTTGTGTTTTTCTAACTACTAGTAAACTTAACATCCTTACATGAGCTTGCTGGCTATCTGGATTTTTATTTTTTTATTTTTATTTTTCAGATGGAGTCCTGCTCTTGTCACCCAGGATGGAGTGCAAGGGCATAATTTTGGCTCACTGCACCCTCCACCTCTGGGGTTCAAGCAATTCTCCTGCCTCAGGCTCCCAAGTACTAGGATTACAGGCACCTGCCACCACGCCCAACTAATTTTTGTATTTTTAGTAGAGTAGGGGTTTCACCATGTTGGTCAGGCTGGTCTTGAACTCCTTACCTCATGATCTGCTTGCCTCAGCCTCCTAACGTGTTGGGATTACAGGCATGAGCCACTGTGCCTGGCCCTGAATATGCTTTTCTTTTCTTTTCTTTTAAATTTATTTTGTTAACTACACTGCATTACTGGATATGCTTTTCTATAAAGTCCATACTGTATATATCCTTTGCCTGTTTTATTTTAAAACTGATGCATAATAGATGTACATATTTTCAGGGTACATGTGATAATTTGTCATGTTCATATGTATAAAGATCAAATCAGGGTAATTGGGTTATGCATCACCTTAAATATTTATCTTTCGTTTATGCTAGGAACACTCAAATTATTCTCTTCTAACTTTTTTGAAGTGTAAAATAGATTATCATTAACTATAGTCACCCTAGTGATCTATGGAACACTACTATTTCTTTTATCTGTGTATTTATACCCATTAATCAACCTCTCTCTATGACCCCATTCCCTACACTTCCCAGCCTCTGTTAACCACCCATCTACTTGCTATCTTCATGATATCCACTTTTTTTAGCTCCCAAATACGAATGAGAACACGTGACACTTGTCTTACTGTGTTTGGCTTACTTCACTTAACATAATGAGCTCTAGTTCCATCCATGTTGCTGCATATGAGAATTCATTCCTTCCCTCCCTGCTTTCCTTGCTTCCTTCCCTTCCTTCCTCCCTCCTTCTCTCCCAAGATGGGGTCTTGCTCTGTTGCCTACGTTGGAGTACAATGGTGCAATCACAGCTCACTGCAGCCTTAACCTCCTGGGCTCAAGAGATCCTCCTCCCTCAGCCTCTAGAGGCATGCTTACCACACTTGAGTAAGATTTCATTATTATTTTATTTTATCTTATTTTACTTTTTTTTTTTTTTTTAGACATAGAGTTTCGCTCTTGTTACCCAGGCTGGAGTGCAATGGCACGATCTCGGCTCACCGCAACCTCCGCCTCCTGGGTTCAGGCAATTCTCCTGCCTCAGCCTCCTGAGTAGCTGGGATTGCAGGCACGCGCGCCACCACGTCCAGCTAATTTTTTGTATTTTTAGGAGAGACGGGGTTTCACCATGTTGACCAGGATGGTCTCGATCTCTTGAGCTCGTGATCCACCCGCCTCAGCCTCCCTAAGTGCTGGGATTACAGGCGTGAGCCACCGCGCCCGGCTTATTTTACTTTTTTTGAGACGAAGTCTTGCACTGTCACCCAGGCTGGAGTGCAGTGGTGCAATCTCAGCTCACTGCAACTTCTGCTTCCCGGGTTCAAGTGATTCTCCTGCCTTAGCCTCCCGAGTAGCTGGGATTACAGGCACACGCCGCCACACCCAGCTAATTATTGTATTCTTAGTAGAGATGGGGTTTCGCTATTTTGGCCAGGCTGGTCTCGAACTCTTGACCTCATGATCTGCCCACCTTAGCCTCCCAAAGTGCTAGGAATACAGGTATGAGTCACTGCAACTAGTCAAATTCATTATTTTTTAGTGGCTGAATAATATTCCATTGTGTATATGTACTGTACCACATTTTCTTTGTTCATTCATCCACTGATTCCATATTTTGGTTATTACAAATAGTGCTGCAATAAACATGAGAGTGCAGATATCTCTTCTATGTATTTACTTCTTTTCTTTTGCACATTTACCCAGTAATGAATTGCTGAATTATACAGTAGTTCCATTTTTAGTTTTTTGAGGACCATTTTGTTATTTTTTGACAAATGTGTAAGCGCTCTTTATCGTGGCCAAACACATGCTCTATGTATTTAGAGAATGTATACTATCTACATGAGAGATGTAATGTTCTCTCTGTGTCTTATATTTATGTGTGTGTATAACTATCTCTCTCCATGTATGTGTATGTGTTTGCCTACAAATATGTTTGGTGCATATGTTTATTTACAGCATTATCTAATTCTACTATATTCTCATTTTTCTACTAAATATGTGTAATTTCTATTTATGATATTTGTAATTTAAAATCAAGTTTTCCTTTCATTTCTCCAAGTTTTTGCTTATTCTTGTTTTATAATAATTTCAAAAATACAGAAATATAAAATAGGATGATATACATCTATGTACCCCAAACCTAGAATTTTATTACTCTTTTATCATATTTATGTCAGATATCTCAAGACAAAACATTTCTGATTAAGGTCAAGCATGGTAGCTTATACCTGTAATCCCAGCACTTTGGGAGGCTGAGGCAGGAGGCTCACTTGAGCCCAGGAGTTCAAGACCAGCCTGGGCAACATGGCAAAACCCTGTCTCTACAAATAATACAAAAATTAGCTGGGTGTGGTGGTGTGAACTTGTAGTCCCAGCTACCTGGGGGGCTGGGGGGCTGCTGAGGTGGGAGGATCATTTAAGCCCACGAGGTTGAGGCTGCAGTGAGCTGTGGCTGCACCACTGCACTCCAGCCTGGATGACAGAGCTAGACCTTGTCTTAAAAAAAAAAATTTTTTTTTCAGATAAAATTAAAGACTCATTTGTATACTTGCCTTGTTTACTCTACATATCTCTCTTTGTAGAGACAATTACCACCATTAAGTTTTAAAAATAGTTCCTGTCCATAATTTTATACTTTTAATACTTATATATATCTATAAATAAATTATTTTTTAAAAATATAAAGTTCCCTTAAATCATTTCACAGAAGTTGCTACAGCAGTATGGAAAGTTATTTTAGTATTGTGATTCTCTCAAAGCTGTACTATGAGTGGGGGGTAAAGAAAACAGGCCAAAAAAAGATTTCAATTCTCAAATTATCGCTTCTATGGCAGGAAAGTATTAGAACACACCCCCACCTGTAACATGATGCAAGCAAACCACTAAATATCTCCAAGAGGAAGCTTAAGATTCCCTCTAAACTCTTCTCTAGAAACACCATTTGTGCCTTTAATCTGCCTTTAAAATTTGTATTTATTTATTTATCTTGAGACAAGGTCTCACTCTGTTGCCCAGGCTGGAGTGTAGTGGTATGATCACAGCTCACTGCAGCCTCAATCTCCAAGGCTCAAGTGATCCTCTTACCTCAGCCTCCCAAATAGTTGGGTTACAGGCATGCACCACCACAATCAGCTAATTTTTTGTATTTCTTGTAGAGATGGGGTCTCTATATGTTGTCCAGGCTGGTCTTGAACTCCTGGGCTCAAGTTAGCCTCCTGCCTTGGCCTCCCAAACTGCTGGGATTACAGGCATGAGCCCTGTGCTCAGCCTTAATCTGCCTTTTAAACAGTAACACAGAACAAAAAAAGATTGTTTGCAAATAAACATTTGAAAGAATATAGCAACAGCTGATCACGGTCGAGGCATTGAAACAGCAATGATTGTCGAAGAAGACAATATAAACAACTCTGGAGCAAGAAACTCAAAAGCAGAGACTTTGCAGTAGTGTGTGTGCTGGTTATTTCCATCGACCTAAAGGCTCTACCTGAAAAAAAATATAAACTAGGAGGGTCTTGATAACTTATTACCTGAATAGAAAGAAGTCAGTCACTGCCACCAACAACACTGTGCAATTTTATTAACCATTCAAGTACAGTAGCATCTGGTAAAATTAGGACAGAATTGGGATTTAAAAATGAACAAATATTCAGTACCTAACAGTTCAAAAGAAGCCACTACGTACTCTTTGCACAAAATGTTTTGCAAAGCCAATACAGTACTAGCCATTAACCCAGTATACCAAGTGTACTGAAGTAGTAAAGATGCAACAAGAAAAATAGCTATGTTAGAAAGACCAAGACTTTAGAAAGATTAAAACTCTTAGTTTCTTCCCTTTAGCTCCTAAAACAACATCATGTAGTCTGAATCTACCTATCTAGTCTTATGTCAGCTAGAATGTTTGCTAGGAGCAAAAAATAAAATGACACTGGCCATAGTCTGGACATTCAGGAAGAAGAGTGGGGAGAAAGTCAGTTCTCAGAACAAATTAGCTTCAGTCTCATCAGCAGGATATCTGGATTCTTTGCTCTTCTGCATTTCTTCAATGTGCTTATCTTTCTCTGCAAACACTCCAGTGTGGTAGCCATTTGCGACTTCCTGTTCTCTTTATTAGCTTCCATTTTGTAGCTGTTCTCTCTTTTTTTTTTTTTTTTTTCCTGGAAGCACTTTTTTCTCCTGCTTTCATTTTTCAGCAAGCTGCTTCAAGATCTTAGCTTTGCAGGGCTTGTGTCTTTTTTCTGAAGCTTCTAATTTATTCTCAATTTTCTCCAGCGAAATATCTTTCTTCTTTGGAGGGGAAATGAGGAACTCTGGGATAAATTATTTTGACTGGGGTCTGAGAATCAGCTCAAAAGCCCGGCCTGAGGCACACTTCATCAGTGCTTTTACCTGGATATCAGAAGAAGCCATGGTGAATAAAAGACAAGAGACTGGGATGGGCGCAGTGGCTCACGCCTGTAATCCCAGCACTTTGGGAGGCCGAGGTGGGCGGATCACCTGAGGTCAGGAGTTTGAGACCAGCCTGACCAACATGGAGAAACCCTGTCTCTAGTAAAAATACAAAGTTAGCTGGGCATGGTGGCACATGCCTGTAATCCCAGCTACTTAGATGGCTGAGGCAGGAGAATTGCTTGAACCCAGGAGGTGGAGATGGTGGTGATCTGAAGTCGTGCCATTGCACTCCAGCTTGAGCAATGACAGCAAAACGCCATCTCAAAAAAAAAAAAAAAAAAAAAAAAAAAAAAAAAAAAAAAGACAAGAGACTGGCAGTGTATTCTACAAAATCCACTGGAATAAGGAAAACCCTGCTCGGTCCGAGCCACCTGACCATACTGTGAGCTGTTTTCTATATTTATAAAATTTAAGAGTAGCATATTAAGTTTCCTAACATGACTAAATTTGACTAAACTACATGACAGGTTTCCTTTTCATAAGACTGTGGTGTTAGTTGCAAATTCATGGTCACATTTTCTTGTGGAATATTCCTTTTATCATTAAGTAATGTCTCTATCCATATTCATGGTTTTTACTTTACAGACTATTCTGTTTGGTTTCAGTATTGCTCCATCATTTTTTCTTGGTTTCTTTTGCTCAATATTATGTTTGTGAAATTCATCTGCATTTTTGCAGGTAGCTATAGAGTGCTCATTTCAATTTTCACGTTGTTCATGTCCATTTTCACTGATGTATCATATTCTGTTGTTTACCAATTTATTCTACAGTGACTATATAGTTGGGTTGTTTCTAACTCTTTACTATTATGAATATTAAAATGAATATTCTTAGACATGTCTTTTGGTACACACGTATGTTTCTGAGTATGTATCTGAGTATATATATATGTATATGTATATACATATATATATATACACCTAGCAGTGGAACTGCTGGCTCATAGAGTAGACATATGTTCAGCTTAATTCCAGTTTTCCAAAGTGGTTGTGCCCAATCACAATCCTACCATTGGTGAATGAGCATTCCTGTGGTCTGTATCCTTGCCAACATTTGGCATTGTTAGTCTTTTACATTTTAGCCATGTTAGTGAATGTATAATAGCAATGCAATGTGGCTTTAAATTGCAATCTCTGATTAATATGAGTACACATTCATCTTTTTATTGTCTAGTTGGATATCTTCTTTTGTGGAGTATCTACTTAAGGATTTTGCCCTGTTTCATTTTGGGTTATGCTTCTTACTGATATATAGGAATTCATGTTATATTCTGGATATAAACCTTCTGTTTGTTATATCTGTTGCAAATATATTCCCCCATTCTGTGGATTGCCTTTCCACTTTCTTAATCATGTCTTTTGCTGAAGAATATATTCTAATATAGTCCAAATTATCAGTGTTTTCCTATACAGCAAGTGATTTTTTGTCCTGTTTATAAATTTTCCTTCCCTGTCCTAAGTTCATGAAGATATTCTCCTATGTTTTCTTCTAGAAGAATTACATTAAGTTATTGTTTCACTTTTACTTTTTGACTTACAAACCACCAGGAATTGATTTTTAAAAATAATTTTTATTTTACTTTAAGTTCTTAGATATCCACCTAGGTATTAAGCCCCACATGCATTAGCTATTTGTCCCGGTGCTGTCCCTCTTCTCGCTCCCCCCCGCCCCACTACAGGCCTCAGGTGTGTTGTTCCCTTCCCTGTGTCCATGTGTTTTCATTGTTCAGCTCCCACTTATGAGAACAATGCTGTGTTTGGTTTTCTGTTCCTGTGTTAGTTTGCTGAGGATGATGTCTTCCAGCTTCATCCATGTCCCTGCAAAGGACATGATTTCATTTCTTTTTATGGCTGCATAGTATTCCATGGTGTATATGTACCATATTTTCTTTATCCAGTCTATCTATCATTTGGGTTGGTTCCATGTCTTTGATATTGGGAATAGTGCTGCAATAAACATATGTGTGCAATAAACAAACATTCATTATAATAGAATGATTTATATTCCTTTGGGTATAAACCTAGTAATGGGATTGCTGGATCAAATGGTATTTCTGGATAAACACATTCTTTATGAAGAAAGATTAAATAAATTATTCTCTAGCATCAAGGTACTTTAAACTTGTTTAAATTCAAGACTCTACCATGGTATCTTCTAATCTGTCTACATACTGTCCAATTTAACTCAAAAGAGGCAGTATCAGAAACTGGGATTTCTTTGTAACTAAGATTTATAGCTATCTTTTTAAAATTTATTTTAAGTTCTGAGATACATGTGCAGAACATTCAGGTTTGTTACATTATACATGTACCATGGTGGTATGCTGCCCCTATCAACCCATCACCTAGGTTTTAAGCCCTGCATGCATTAGGTATTTGTTCTATGCTCTCCCTTCCCTTGCCCCCTGGTGTGTGATGTTCCCCTCCTGTGTCCATGTGTTCTCATTGTTCAACCTGAATTTGAATGTTGGCCTGTCTTGCTAGGTTAAGGAAGTTCTCCTGGGTAATATCCTGAAGTGCATTTTCCAACTTGGTTCCATTCTCTCTGTCACTTTCAGGTACACCAATCAATCATAGGTTTGGTCTTTCCACATAGTCCCATATTTCTTGAAGGCTTTGTTTGTTCCTTTTCATTCTTTTTTCTCTAATCTTGTCTTCACACCTTATTTCAGTAAATTGATCTTCAATCTCTGCTATCCTTTCTTCCGCTTGATAGATTTGGCTATTGATACTTGTATATGCTTCATGAAGTTCTCATGCTGTGTTTTTCAGCTCCAGCAGGTCATTTATGTTCTTCTCTAAACTGATTATTCTAGTTATCAGTTCCTGTAACCTTTTACCAAGGTTCTTAGCTTCCTTGTATTGGATTAGAACATGCTCCTTTAGCTCAGAGGAGTTTGTTATTACCCACCTTCTAAAGCCTTCTTCTGTCAATTCGTCAAACTCATTCTCTGTCCAGTTTTGTGCCCTTGCTGGAGAGGAGTTGCGATCATTTAGAGGAGAAGTGGCATTCTGGTTTTTGGAATTTTCAGCATTTTTGCACTGGTTTTTCCTCACCTTTGTGGATTTATCTACTTTTGATCTTTGAGGCTAATGACCTTTGGATGGGGTTTCTGTGTGGGGGTTCTTTTTGTTGATGTTGATGGTATTGTTTTCTGTTTGTTAGTTTTTCTTCTAACAGTCAGGCCTCTCTTCTGCAGGTCTGCTGCAGTTTGCTGGAGGTCCAGAACCTGTTTGCCTGGGTATCACCAGTTGAGCCTGCAGAAAAGCAAAGACTGCTGCCTGCTCCTTCCTCAGGAAGCTCTGTTCCAGAAGGGCACTGGCCTGATGCCAGCCAGAGCTCTCCTGTATGAGATTTCTGTCAACCCCTTTTGGGAAGTCTCTCCCAGTCAGGAGGCATGAGGATCAGGGACCCACTTGAGAAGGGAGTCTGTCCTTTAGCAGAGGTTGAGGGCTGTGCTGGGAGAATCCTCCTTGTCAGGATCAGCTGCTCTCTTCAGAGCTGGCAGGCAGGAATGATTAAATTTGCTGAAGCTGTGCCCACAGCCTCCCCTTCCCCCAGGTGCTCTGTCCCAGGGAGATGGGGGTTTTATCCATAAGCCCCTGACCAGGGCTGCTGCCTTTCTTTCACAGATGCCCTACCCAGTGAGGAGGAATCTAGAGAGGCAGTCTGCCACAGCCTCTTTGTTGTGCTTTGGTGAGTTCCACCCAGTATGAACTTCTCAGCCTCCTTAGAACTGTGAGGGGAAAAATGCCTACTCAAGCCTCAGTAATGGTGGACACACCTCCCCACACCAAGCTTAGTCATCCCAGGTCAACTTCAGACTGTTGTGCTGGCAGTGAGAATTTCAAGCCAGTGGTTCTTAGCTTGTTGGGCTCCATGGGAGTGGGAGCCACTGAGCATCTCAAGACCACCTGGCTCCCTGGCTTCAGCCCCCTCTCCAGGGGAGTCAATGGTTCTGTCTCACTGGGGCTCCAGGTGCCACTCAGTTGGAAACGCAGAAATCACATGCCTTCTGCATTGGTCTCACTGGGAGCTGCAGACTGGAGCTGTTCCTATTTGGCCATCTTGCCAGATCCTCTATAGTTATAGTTCCACATGGCTGGGGAGGCCTCAGAATCATGGTGGGAGGCATAAGGCACTTCTTCCATAGCAGTGGCAAGAGAAAATGAGGAAGCAGGAATTGATTTTTGTGAACGTCAAAAATTATGAAGGGTTTGTGATTGTACCCTACTTACAAGCATACAAGTTAACCTATTACTATTTCATGAATGCTGGCAGAAAACATGAGAGTCCTGGACCAGAGTAAAAGGACTTTATTACTTATGACAAGAGGAGTAGTTGGGGCTTCGTGTTTGTGTTGGTTCTTCCCTGCTCTGCAGGTCTCATGGGCATGATGTTGGTGGGCCTAGATAAATGCTTGCTGTCATGAGCTGAATGTTTGTGTACTACTCAAATTCATATGTTGAAATCCTAACTCCAATGTAATAGGGCCTTTAGGGGGTAATTAGGTCATGAGAATGGAGCAATCATGAATGGAATTAATTCCCTTTAAAAAAAGACCCCAGAAAGTTCTTTAGCTCTCTTTCTACCATGTAAAGATACAATAAAAAGTTTCCAGACTGCAACCCAGAAGAGGGCCTTCCCATGAACCCAACCATGCTGGTACCCCTATCTTGAATTTTCAGACTCCAGAACGAGAAGAAATAAAATTCTGTTGTTTATATGCCACTGGGACTATGGTACTTTGTTAGAGCAGCCTGAACTGACTAAAACATTTGCCTATGTAGTGGGTTCAGTTAAAAGAGAGGAACCCTGGGCTTGGGAAATGTGCTGCTTTTATAGGAATCTGAAGCAAGTCTGCTGTTTGTTCATGGGGAGACAGTACTTCTTCCTTCAAGCTTGCTTGCTACAAATACAACCTTGAGAAATGGCCAAGGTAGACAGCAATCAGAGGCTTGCATTTTTGTGGGGTTTGTTTTTCTTTTAACTGATAACCAGAGAGACAGAAGGGCCTTGCACTTTTTTTTTTTTACAAAGCCAGGAGAATGGGCAGATCCATGGAAAATTCCTCTCCCAATAACCCACTCCAACCTGTTCTTGGCTGAGCTCAAATACATTTAAGTATGACACCTTGTCAGTTACTCTAATTAATTTGACCAACAGAAGCTGAAATCAAATCTGTTCAATCTGTCTCTCAAAGCATTTCATTAAGGCTACATAGACAGTACTCTAAGCAGCAGGTTAAGGCCAACCTGCAATAATGACTTCAATGATTACCCCAGGGTACCATATCCAGTTAATTGTGAATAAGCATGAGAGAATGGGGGGGACAAGTAGGTCTTATTTTAGACAGAAGTGGTCAAAGTCCAGCATATGGTCCATTAAAACATGCAAGGGAATTTAGACTATTTCAATGACATTTTTCTTTTTCTTTTTGAGACAGAGTCTCACTTTGTTGCCCAGGCTAGAGTGCAATGGCACAATCTTGGCTCACTGCAACCTCCACCTCCCGGATTCAAGCAATTCTTCTGCCTCAGCCTCCCGAGTAACTGGGACTACAGGCATGTGCCACCACACCCAGCTAATTTTTCATACTTTTAGTAGAGACAGGGTTTCACCATATTGGCCAGGCTGGTCTCAAACTCCTGACCTCGTGATCTGCCCACCTCGGCCTCCCAAAGTGGTCCCTAAAGTACAGGCATGAGCCACCATGCCCAGCCAACATTTTTCTTTCCTGGGTCTGCTAATTTAAACGAAAAAAGTCTGTGTTATTTTAATCCATATTCTTCCCTTAAGGATAACTGGTTCTGCTATTGATTTTAATTATTTCCAACATATTTATTTTAAAATACCTTTCAAATTGTTCTATTATCTGTAGTTCCTAAAGTATAAATTCTATTTGTTACTGAGTCACCTTCATGTAATTTTTTTCCATGCAAATTTTGTAATTTTTGACTGTTACTCAGCCAATATGCCATGTATTTTTTCTTTAGTTGCTTCTCCTTTTTGTGTTATCTTTAGGAAACCACTGCCAGATCTAAAGTTGCATAATCTTTCCTCTGTTTGCACAACTCTGTAGTGTCTCTCTGCATCCTTATTTCTTTTCTTTTTTTTTGAGAAGGAGTTTCGCTCTTGTTACCCAGGCTGGAGTACAATGGTGCCATCTCGGCTCACTGCAACCTCCTCCCCCTGGGTTCAAGCAATTCTCCTGCCTCAGCCTCCCAAGTAGCTGGGACTACAGGTGCACGCCACTACACCCAGCTAATTTTTTGTATTTTTAGTAGAGACGGGGTTTCACTCTCCATCTCTTGACCTCGTGATCCACCCACCTCAGCCTCCCCAAGTGCTGAGGCGTGAGCCACCACGCCCGGCCCATATTTCCTCTTTTTATAAAGTCAGACTGGATTAGGGCCCACCCTAATCGCCTCATTTTAACTTAATCACATCTTTAAATTACATCTCTATAAATACAATCATAATCTGAGGTGGGATTTAACATTTCAATATATGAATTTTGAGGGAACACAATTCAGCCCATATTAGATGGCAACAATTTGTAAATTGATCCACAGATTTAACAAAATCCTATCAGAATCCCAGGGAGCTTTTTGCAGAAATCACAAGCTGAACCTAAAATTCATATGGAAATGTGGTAGTCCTAGAATAAACAGTCAAACACAATCTTGAAAAGAAGAACAATTTTGGAGGACTGATACATCTCTATTTCAAAACTTGCTACAGAGGTACAGTAATCAAGACAATGTGGTGCTAGCATAAGATACACACATAAACCAATGGAATAAAATTGAGAATTCAGAAATAAACTCTCACAGTTATGATCAACTGGTTTTCAACAAGGATGCCAAATAATTCAGTGGGGAAATAACAGTCTTTGCAACAAATGGTTCTGGAATAACTAGATCTCCACATTTAAAAGAATGAAGCTTGAGCCCCACCTGATTTCATATACAAAATTTAACTCAAAACGCTAAGTGGGCCTAAGTGTAAGAGCTAAAACTATGAAAGTCTTAGTCTATGAGAGTCTTTCATCTACATTAT
The DNA here is from genome assembly GCF_048565385.1 of Saimiri boliviensis. NCBI lineage: Eukaryota > Metazoa > Chordata > Mammalia > Primates > Cebidae > Saimiri > Saimiri boliviensis. The sequence goes on from NC_133455.1 coordinate 92,819,867, forward strand.
CTAATTTATTGCTATAGAGTTGTTCATAGTATGTCCTATAAGAAAATTATCAGTACCTTTTTTTTTTGAGACGGAGTTTTGCTTTTGTTGCCCAGACTGGAGTGCAGTGGTACAATCTTGGCTCACCGCAACCTCCACCTCCAGGTTCAAGCAATTCTCCTACCTCAACCTAGTAGCTGGGATTATAGGCATGCATCATCATGCCCAGCTAATTTTTTGTATTTTTAATAGAGATGGAGTTTCTACATGTTCATCAGGCTGGTCTCGAACTCCCGACCTCAGTTGATCCACCCACCTTGGTCCCCCAAAATGGTGGGATTACAGGTGTGAGCCAGCATGCCCCGCCTATTAGTCCTTTTATTTATAAGATTGCCAGTAATGTGTCCTCTTTCACTACTGATTTGGTAATTTGAGTGCTCTCGTTTTCTGGGCAATTCAGCTAAATGCCAATTTTGTTGATCTTTTCAAAGAATCAAGTTTTGGTTTTATTGATTTCCTTTATTGTTTTTCTGTTCTCTAGTTTACTAGTTTCTGCTCTAATATTTATCATTTCCTTCGTTCTGCTTGTTTTGGGTTTAGTTTGCTCTTCTTTTTCTATTTTCTTGAGGTCAAAGAATAGCTTATATATTTCAGATTCTTCTCTTCTTCCCTCTTCCTCTTCTTCCTTCTTCTTCTTCCTCTTCTTCTTCCTTTTCCTCTTATTCCTCATCCTCTTCTTCCTCTGTTTTCCTTATCATCCTCTTCCTCCTTCTCCTTCTGAGACAGCATCTCTTTCTGACACCCAGGCTGGAGTGCAGTGGTGCAATCATAGGTCACTATAGCCTCAGACTCCTGGGCTTAAGTAATCCTTCCACTTCAGCTTCCCAAGTAGCTGGGACTACAGGTGTGCACCACCACACCTGGATCATCTTTAAAAAAATTTCTTCTAGAGACAGGGTCTCACTATGTTGCCCAGATTGGTCTTGAGCTCCTGGGCTCAAGCAGTTTTCCCGCTTCAGCTTCCCAAAGTGTTGGGGTTACAGGTATGAGCCACTGTGCCTGGCCCTTATTTTTTAAGATAAGCATTTACCATCTACAAATTTCCCTCTAGTACTAATTTATTTATTTATTTTTATTTTTATTTTTATTTTTTATAAAGATGGGTTTTACCATGTTGGTCAGGCTGGTCTTGAACTCCCGACCTCAGGTGATCCACCCACCTTGGCCTCCAAAGTGCTTGGATTACAGGTATGAGCCACCACACCTGGCCTAGTACTAATTTAACTACACACATCCTATACGTTTTAGTATGTTGTTCTTCAGTTTCATTCATCTCAAAAGCATTTTATAATATCCCTTGTGCTTTCTTCCTTACCCTCTGGTTATTAAAGAGCATGTTATTTAATTTCCGCATATTTGTGAGTCTTTCAAATTTCTTTGCTATTGATACCTAATTTAGTTCTATTGTGATCTAAAAACATACACTGTATGCTTATCATCATTTTTAACTTATTGAGTCCTGTTCTATGGTATAACAGAGAACATATATTCTATTGATATTGGGTGGACCATCCTAGAGATCTCTGTTTGGATTAGTTTTTAGTAATACTCAAGTATTCTAATTCTTTATAGGCCTTTTGTTTGTTGTTCTATCCATTATGGAAAGTGAGGTGTCAAAGTCTTCACTATTATTGCTGAATTGTCTATTTCTCTCTTCATTTCTGTCAGTTTTTGCTTCATGGATTTTGGTGCTCTGTTTTTAGGTAAATGTATGTTCGTAATTGTTACATCTTCCTGATGGATTAATCCTTTTATCACTTAAAAATGTCTCTTTTGGCCAGGCACAGTGGCTCACACCTGTAATCCAAGTACTCTGGGAGGCTGAGTGTGTGGATTACCTGAGCTCAGAAGTTAGAGACCAACCTGGGCAACATGGCGAAAACCCGTTTCTACCAAAAATACAAAAAATTAGCTGGGTGTAGTGGTGTGTGCCTGTGATCCCAGCTACTTGGGAGAGGCTGACCTGGAGGACTGCTTAAGCCTGGGAGGTAGAGGGTGCAGTGAACCTAGATGGCACCACTGCATCCAACCTGGGTGACAGAGTGAGATGCCATCTAAAAAAAACAAAACAAAACAAAACCCCAAACCCTCTTTTTATATCTACTAATCTTTTTTTGTTTGAATATATAGTTTGTCTGATATTGGTATATTCACTCCAGTTTTGTTACGGTTGCTGTTTGCATAAAATATCCTTTTCCACCCTTTTACTTTCCGCCTGTATGTACCTTAGAACCTAAAGTGTGTCTCCTACCAGCCTGGCCAATATGGTGAAACCTGTCTCTACTAAAAATACAAAAATTAGCCAGATGTAGTGGTGCACTCCTATAATCCCAGCTACTCAGGAGGCTGAGGCATGACAATCCCTTGAACCCAGGAGGTGGAGGTTGCAGCGAGTGGAAATCGTGCCACTGAACCCCAACCTGGACGACAGATAAATATCCTGTCTTAAAAAAAAAAAAAAGAAAAAAAAAACTGTGTCTCCTGTACTCAGCATGTGGCTGGATCTTGTTCTTTTTTTTTTTTTTTTGGACAGGGTTTCACTCTGTCACCCATGCTGGAGTGTAGTGGCATGATCTCCACTTACTGCAACAGCTGACTTGCAGCTTCAAGCAATTCTCCATGTAGCTGGCCATGCCTGGCTAATTTTTGTATTTTCAGTAGAGACAGGGTTTCACCATGTTGTCAGACTGGTTTCAACTCTTGACCTCAGGTGATCCACCTGTCTTTACCTCCCAAAATGCTGGGATTACAGGCATGAGCCACTGCACGCAGCCTGGATCTTGTTCTTTTTTTATTTTTTATTTTCTTAAAGATCCTACCTCTCAACACTGTTGGATCTTGTTCTTTTTATTCAGACTGACAGTCTCTGCCTTTCAATTAGATTGTTTAAGTCATTCATATTTAATGTTGTTACTGTTACCAACAGATTTACATGTTGTTTTATTTTTTTGTTTTGTTTCATATCTTTTTGTTCTACTATTTCTTCTTTACTGCTTTTCTTACATTAAGTGATTTTTTTCTAATATCTTATTTAATTCTCTTAATAGTTTCACTACATATTTATTTCCTTAGTAGTTGCTCTAGGAGTTATCATATACATCTTATCACAATCAGCTTCAGATTTATCCTAGCTTCATTCAAGGGAAATACAGAAATGTTACTTCAATACAGTTCTATTCCATCCTCTTTTGTGTGTGTGCCATGATTAATAAACATACTGTAATTTTTGCATTCTCATGTTACAAACTCAGCCAATACAGTGGTGTAACTATTACTTTATATAATTTTATCTCTTTTAAAGAAGCTAGGCCAAGTGCAGTGGCTCACACCTATAATCCCAGCACTTTGGAGACCAAGGTGGGAATATCTCTTGAGTCCAGGAGTTTGAGACCAACCTGTAACAAGCACCATGAATATATACTTTTTGTGTGTGTGCAGCAGGGTCTTGCTATATCACCGAGGTGTGAATGCAGTGGTGTGATCACAACTCACTGCAGCCTTGACCTCCTGGGCTCAAGTGATCCTTCTACCTCATTTTTTAATTTTGTTGTAGAGATGAGGTCTCACTATGTTGCCCAGGCTGATCTTGAACTCCTGAGCTCAAGCAATCCTCCTGCTTTGGCCTCCCAGTGTGCTGGGATTACAAGTGTGAGCTACTGCACTCAGCCTAGAATATATGCTTTTTCTCTTTTATTCTCCCAGCTTCTTTCTTTAAAATTTTTTTTTCTTTTTTTTTGAGACAGGGCCTTGCCCTGTCACCAAGGCTTAAGTGCAGTGGCATAATCATAGCTCATTGCAGCCTCAAACTCCTGGGGTAGAGCAATTCTCCTGCCTCAGTCTCCGGAGTAGATAGGACTACCGGCAATTAGAGCAATTCTCCTGCGTCAGTCTCCAGAGTAGATAGGACTACTGGTGTGGACCCAGTGAATTTTTTTTTTTTTGTAGAGATGGAGTCTTGCTAAATTTCCCAGGCTGGTCTGCCTCAGCCTCCTGAGTAGTAGCCAAGATTATGGGTATAGCTGCTGCACGTATCTATTTCACCTTAATGTTTGAAAGATAGCTTAGTGAGTGATATGGTTTAGATTTGTGTCCCCACCCAAATCTCATTTCAAATTGTAATTCCCAGTGTTGGAGGAGGGGCCTGGTAGGAGGTGATTGGATCATGAGGGTAGACATCCCCTTTATTGTTCTTGTGATAGTGAGTCAGTTCTCACAAGATCTGCTGGTTTAAAAGTATGTAGCACCTCCCACTTCAGTCTTTTCCTCCTGCTCCAGCCATATATGACAGGCCTGCTTCCTGAGGCCTCCCCAGCCATGTTTCCTGTACAGCCTATGGAAATGTGAGCCAATTAATCCTCTTTTCTTTATAAATTACCCTGTCTCAGGTAGTTCTTTATAGTAATGACATAATGAACTAATACAGTGAGTTATCGTATTCTTGATTGAGGTTTTACTTTCAGTGATTTTTTTTTTTTTTTTTTGGAGACAGAGTCTTGCTCTGTTGCCCAGGCTGGAGTGCAGTCAATCTCAGCTCACCACAACCTCTGCTTCCTGGGTTCAAGTGATTATTGTGCCTCAGCCTCCCAAGTAGCTGGGATCATAGGCCAGTGCCATCACCCCTGGCTAATTTTTGTATTTTTAGTAGAGATGAGGTTTCACCATGTTGGCCAGGCTGGTCTCAAACTCCTGGCCTCAGGTGACCCACCATCCTTAGCTTTCCAAAGTGCTGAGATTACAGGCGTGAGCCACCGTGTTCGGCCACTTTCAGCAATTTGATTATGTCATCCCGCTACCTTCTGACCTCCATTATTTCTGATTAAAATTCCACTATTAATCTTACCAGGGTTCCCTTACACATGTCTCTTGCTGCTTTCAAGATTTTCTCTTGAAAATCACTTTGCATTTATACTACTTGAAATTAATCAGGCTTCTTTGATGTGTAGGTTAATGTTTCTCATTAAGTTTGGAAAGTTTATTAGCAATTATTTCTTCAAAAAAAATTTTTTTTTGAGACAGTCTTGCTCTCTCGTCCAGCTGGAGTGCAATGGTGCAATGTCGGCTCATTGCAACTTCCGCCTCCCAGGTTCAAGCAATTCTCCTGCCTCAGCCTCCCAAGTAGCTGGGATTAAAGATGCCTGCCATCATACCTTGCTAATTTTTTTAAATTTTTAGTAGAGACAGGGTTTTGCCATGTTGGCCAGGTTGGTCTTGAACTCCTGACCTCAGGTGATCCACTGGCTTCGGCCTCCCAAAGTGCTGGGATTATAGGCACGAGCCACTGCATCCAGCCTCTTCAAATATTTTTTCTGTTTCTTTCTCTCTCTTGTTCTGCTATTCCCATTATACCTGCGTTAACATGTTTAACAGTGTCCTGTGGTCCTCTGAGTTTCTGTTCAGCTTTCTTCATCCTATTTTCTCTTTGTTCTTTAAACTGCATATCCTCTAATAATTTATCTTCAAGTTCATTAATTCTTTCTCCTGCCAGTTCAAATCTACTGTTGAGTCCCTCTAGTGATTTTTTAAAATTTCAGCTATTGTACTTTTCAATTCTAGAATTTTCATTTGCTTCTCTTTCTCTTTTTTTAAGACAGAGTTTTGCTCTTGTTGCCCAGGCTGGAGTGCAATGGCACAATCTTGGGACACTGCAACCTCCACCTCCTGGGCGGAGGTTGAGACAAGACTGTCTCAAACGATTCTCCTGCCTTAGCCTCCCAAGTATCTGGGATTACAGGCATGTGCCACCCCACCTAGCTAATTTTATATTTTTAGTAGGGTTGCTCCATGTTGGTCAGGCTGGTCTTGAACTCCCGACCTCAGGTGATCCGCCCACCTTGGCCTCCCAAAGTGCTGGGATTACAGGTATGAGCCACCACAAACAGCCTGCTTCTCTTCCTTTATAAATAATTTCTCTTTAGGCCGGGCGTGGTGGCTCAAGCCTGTAATCCCAGCACTTTGGGAGGCCGAGGCGGGTGGATCACGAGGTCAAGAGATCGAGACCATCCCGGTCAACATAGTGAAACCCCTTCTCTACTAAAAATACAAAAAATTAGCTGGGCATGGTGGCACGTGCCTGTAATCCCAGCTACTCAGGAGGCTGAGACAGGAGAATTGCCTGAACCCAGGAGGCGGAGGTTGCGGTGAGCCGAGATCGCGCCATTGCACTCCAGTCTGGGTAACAAGAGCGAAACTCTGCCTCAAAAAAAAAAAAAAAAAAAAAAAAAATTTCTCTTTATTGGTATCGTCTATTTGATGAAACACTGTCAACATACTTTGCTTTACTTTTTTCTTTTAAAAAGTTGAGATGAAAGTCAGATAATATGAAATTAATCATTTTACAGTGTGCACTTCAGTGGCATTCTGTACATTTACAATGTTGTGCAACCACCACCTGTATCTAGTTTCAAAACATTTTCATCAGCCCAAAAGAAAACTTATCCCTATTAAGAAGTCAGTCCCAGCTGGATGCAGTGGTGCATGCCTGTAATCCCAGTACTTTGGGAGGCCAAGGTAGGCGGATCACCTGAGGTCAGGAGTTCGAGACCAGCCTGATCAACATGGTGAAAGCTTGTCTCTACTAAAAATACAAAATTAGCCAGGTATGATGGCGAGCACCTGTAATCCCAGCTACTCGGAAGGCTGAGGCAGGAGAATCACTTGAACCAGAAAGGCAGAGGTTACAGTGAGCTGAGATCATGCCACTGCACTCCAGCCTAGGCAACAAGAGTGAGACTCTGTCTCACCTCAAAAAAAAAAAAAAAAAAAATGAAGCCAGTCCCCATTCCTCCTTTTACTCACAAATATCAATTATGGGTTGTAATACCTCAGAACTACTAATTTGCTTCCTGTCATTATTGATTTATCTGGATTTATACAACTAATTTCCCCATTACATCTTTTAAGCATGTCTTTCTTTAGTTCTTTGAACACATTTAAATGGCTTCTTTGCTAAGTCCAGTATCTAGGGCCTCTTAAAGGCAGTTTCTGTTGCCTGCTTTTCCTACATGTTTGGGTAACATATTTTCTTTCTTTGCTTGTCTTGTTGAAAATGAAACAGTTTAGATACTATAGTTTAGCACCTGTGGACACTGATCTCTGGGACATTTTGTTACTTGTTTGTTTGTTTAGTGACTTGGCCCGATTATTTTAGTGAAGTCTATTTCCCTCACTGAATGCAACCTCTGATTTTGCTCCTTGGTCACTCTGTCACTGTCATGCTGCAATGACACTGGTTTTAGTAGAACTCTTTTTTACTATCTCTTTCTCTAATTACTGTTAACTTTCTGTTGGTACCACATCCAGGGGCTAGCTTCCACTCATTGGTAATTGATTGCGCTACTATTTTTGACAATGCGTGGGATAGAAATTGCTCCACAATCATACCCAATTCACTTGTGCTCCTCTGCAGGGGTAGTTTTTGAGGTGAGTGTTTGAGTTTTTTTCCTGCCCCCAAGCAGGCTCTTAGGTATTTCCTTCCCTGGTTCTCTCTGGTAAACTAGCTGACCTATGGTATAGGTCTCAAGTGAAGCTACCAGCTTCTTTTTAACTGCTTAAATGCCAAAATCTGCATTGTCTTTGAGAGTGCCCTTAGGCTTGAATTTCCCCATACTCTATTTCAAATAAGGTCAGTATCTTAGGGAGAGCTTTGGGACTTTCTGCTTCATGGCCTGCCACTCCCTCAGAAAAATCTCTAAGTTACAATATCAGAACTGAGAACAGGGACAATGATGTCCCTCTCTCTGAGTGACACTGTACTTCAGGAGCAGGGTGCTGGGCAGTAGCCTCTGGCCTTCTTGAATTGCTGCTTCTGGAACAGAACTTTTGCTCCACAAATGAGCTGTGATGAGGGAGA